>NW_028273720.1:0-324784 GCF_024610735.1 Ursus americanus | reverse complement strand
CACTCAAGATTTTGACCTCACAAATGCCCACAACCACTTACCATAGGGATTTAACATTAAGCAAAGATAATGTTCGTTGGAAGAGAGGTCCTGCCCACTGTTGTTTCTCACTTATATGCTCATCTTCCTTACCTCATGGTAACATAACCAGCTTGATTCCTGCTGCCGTCTTCAGGAAGGCTGATGTGACTTGAAGGGCATTACCCTGACATCGATCTTTCTTAGCAATAAGGTGTGGACATTTCCCTAGTCCTACACCCCCAAAGTTGAATCAGAATCAGGATTGAGGAGGCTGATGAGAGTTGAAGGTGTTTTCCTGTACACGGTGGTTTATTACCAATAAGGATGGGTCAGAGTCCTCGAAATTTCAGAACCTTTTCATTAATGCTTCCTACTCGTGAAAGATGATGTACATTGGTCTTTCCCTGTATAGTGTGGTGACTCAGAGAAAAGTGCTTAGCGCGTTCGTCAGACTTCCACAACCACTTTGGGGCTGGCTTCCATATTCACAAAGGATGATGTTAGGGCTAAGAGGGTTCCTGTACACTGTTATTTCTTACAGATAAGTGTATGGCATTTTTGTTACATTGCCAGAACCACTTAGCGCGGGCTTGCCGGCCTCCTGGGGACAAACCCTAACCCTAGGTCGGCCCCCGAGGGGCCCCTCCCAAGGGGCCTGGTGCCACAGTGCCGGGGATTGGGGACCCCCGAGGCCAGCGCCGGAGTCACCCTGCTGCCCCCAGCAACCCGGGCTGCTAGAGGCGCCGCCAGTCTTTCAGGGTGAGAGAACGGGCAGGGCCCTCCAAGCCCCCGGGACTTTTGAAGGCCCCCTGCACCAAAACGCTTGGGCCCACACTCCCTTTCGCCATTGCCCTCACCTCGGCCTGCCCCTCCGCTTGCTGCAGAGCTGGTGGAAGGGGCCTGCTGGACTCCTGGGGGCTAACACTTACCCTAGGTCGGCCCCCGAGGGGCCCCTCCCAAGGAGCCTGGCACCGCAATGCTGGGGATTTGGGACCCCCGAGCCCCAGTGCTGAACTCACTCTGCCACCCAGCAAGCACCCAGGGCGCTAGGGGCGTTGCCAGTCATTCCGGAAGGGAGAACGGGCAGGGCCCTCCGATCCCCCTGCGACCTTCGAAGGACCCCCGCGCAAAAACTCTGGCTCCCAAGCACCTGCTCGCCTGCTCCCTAACCTCGGCCCACCCCTCCGCTCACTGCAGAGCTGGCGGATCGGGCCTGCTGGCTTCCTGGGGACTAACCTTATCCCTAGGTCGCCCCCAAGGGCCCCTCCCAAGAGGCCTGGCGCCACAATGCTGGGGATTGGGGATACCCAAGTCACAGTGCCTGACTCACCCTGCCGCCCCGCCACCACCTAGGCTGCTAGGGGCGCTGCCATTCACTCAGGGAGGAGAATGGGCAGGGCCCGTCGAGTCCCCAGAAACATTCGAAAGCCCCTGGCGCCAAAATCCTTGAGCCCAAGCTCCCGCTCCACAGAGATCTCACCTCGACCCACCCCTCAATTCTCCGCACAGCTGGCGGATTGAGCCTGCCAGCGTCCTGGGGGCTAAGCCTAACCCTAGGTCATCCCCCGAGGGGCCCCTCACAAGGGGCCTGGCGCCGCAACGCGGTGTATTGGGAACCTCTGAGCCCCAGCGCCGGACTCACCTGCCGCCCTGCCACCAACCGGGCCGCTAGGGGCGCCACTGGTCATTCAGGGTGGGAGAAGGGACAGGGCCCTGGAGAAATCAGCGAAATTTGAAGCCTCCCACGCCAAAATGCAGGGGCCCACGCTTCCGCTGGGCAGGGCCTTTACCTCTGCCCGCCCACCTCTCGCCGCCCAGCCAGAGGATTGGGCTTGCCAGCCTCCTGGGGGCTAACTCTAACCCTAGGTCGCCCACGAGGAGCCCCTCCCAAGGAGCCTGGCACAGCAGCGCCGGGGATTGGGGATCCCCGACCCAAAGTGCAGGACTCACCCTGCCGCCCCACTGCCAACGGAGCCGCTAGGAGCGCCACTGGTTACTCAGGGCAGGAGATCGGGCAGGACCCTCTGAGCCATGACAACATTCGAAGGCCCAGGGCGCCAAAACCCTGGGGACCACGCTCCCACTCGCCATCGCCCTCAAACCGGCCCACACTTCCGCTCCTCGCAGAGCCGGCTACTTGGGCCTGCTGGCCTCCTGGGCGCTAACCTTAACACTAGGACGGCCCCTGAGGGTCCCTTCCTAAGGGGCCTGGCGCCACAATGCCAGGGATTGGGGACCCCCAAGCCCCAGTGCCTGATGCACCCTGCCACCCCGCCCCACACGGGCTGCTAGGGGCGCTGCCATTCATTCAGGGTGGGAGAACTGGCAGGGCCCTCCGAACCCCCGCCGACCTTCGAAGTTGCCCCGAACCAAAACGCTTGGGCTCAGGCTCATGTTCACCAGCACCCTCACCTCGGCCCAACTCTCCGCTCGACACACAGGTGGTGTATCGGGCCTGCCGGACTCCTGAGGGCTAACCCTAACCATAGGTCGGCCCCCCAGGGTCCCTTCCCAAGGTGCCTGGTGTCGCAACGCTGGATGGTGACACCGAGCCCAAGTGCCGGACTCACCCTGCTGCCCTTCAGCCACCCGAGCCGCTAGGGGCCCACTGGTCAATCAGTGCAGGAGAACGGTTAGGGCCCTCCGAGCTCCTGCTGACCTTCAAAGGACCCCCACCCTAAAACGCTTGGGCTCATGCTCAGTCTCGCCAGCGCCCTCACCTCGGGGCAACCCTCCACGTGTTGCACAGCCGCTGATCGGGTCCACCGGTCTTCTGGGGGCTAACCGTAACCCTAGATTGACCCCCGAGTGCGGTAGAACGGGAAGGGTGCTCTGAGCCCCCGGCAACTTTTGAATGCCCCCCACGCCAAAACTCTTGGGCCCAGGATTCCGCTCAACAGCGCCCTCACCTTGGCCCGCCCCTCTGCTCACCATACAGCTGGCAGATCGGGTCTGCCGGCCTCCTGGGGGCTAACAGTAATGCTCGGTCGGCCCCTAGACCCCTTCTGAAGGGGCCTGGAGCTCCAACGCCAAGGATTGGGGACCCCAAGCCCCAGCCCCTGACTCACCATACCGCCCATCCTCTACCCGGGCCGCTAGGGTAGCCGCCGGTCATTCAGGGCAGAAGAATGTGCAGGGCCCTCTGAGCCTCAGGCGACTTTTGAAGGACCCCCATGCCAAAACGCCTGGGCCCATGCTCCCACTCGCCAGTGGCCTCACCTCCGCCTGACCCTCCATTCGCCGCACAACTGGTGGATCGGGCCTGCCGGCCTCCTGGAGGCTAACCCAAACCCTATGTCAGACCCCGAGGGGCCCCTCCCAAGGGGTCTGGTGCTGCAATGCCGGTGATTAGGGATCCCTGAGCCCCAGCACTGTACTCACCCTGCCGCCCCTCCGCAACCTGAGCCGCTAGGTATGCCGTCCGGCTTTCAGCAAGGTAGAACGGGAAGTGCGCTCTTAACCCCCGGTGATTTTCGAATGCCCCCACGCCAAAATGCTTGGGCCCACGCTCCCGCTCAACAGCGCCCTCACCTCGGCCTGCCCCTCTGCTCGCTACACAGCCAGCGGATCAGGCCTGCCAGCTTCCTGGGGGCTAACCCTAAACCTAGGTTGGCCCCCGATGGGCCCCTCCCAACGAGCCTGGAGCTGCAAGGCCTGGGATTGGGGACCCCTGAGCCCCAGCGCCAGACTCATACGGCCGCCCCACGGTAACCCGGGGCACTAGGGGCGCCGCCGGTTATTCAGGGCAGGAGAATGGGCAGGGCCCTCCAAGCCCCCGCCGACTTTTGAAGGCCCCCCACACCAAAACGCTTGGGCCCACACTCCTGCTCCCCAGCGCCCCCACCTCGGCCCACCCCTCCGCTCGACGCGCAGGTGGTGTATCGGGCCTGCTGGCCTCCTGGGGGATAACCCTAACTACAGGTCAGCCCCCGATGGGCCCTTCCCAAGGGACCTGGCGTCGCAACGCTGGCAATGGGGACCCTGAGCCCAAGTGGCGGACTCACCCTGCTGCCCTTCAGCCACCCGAGCCGCTAGGGGCCAACCGGTCAATCAGGGAAGGAGAACGGGCAGGACCCTCCGAGCCCCCACCAAACTTCAAAAGCCCCCCACGATAAAACACTTGGGCTCATGCTCAGGCTCGGCAGCACCCTCACCTCGGCCCAACCCTCTGCGTGTTGCACAGACGCTGATCGGGTCCACAGGCCTTCTGGAGGTAACCGTAACCCTAGATCGACCCCCGAAGGGCCCCTCCCAAGGGGTCTGACGCCGCAACGCCGGGGATTGGGGACCTCAGCACTGGATTCACCCTGCCAGCCAGCCGCCACCCGGGTCTTGGGGTGCTGCCGTTCATTCAGGGCGGGAGAACGGGCAGGGTCCTCCGAGACACGGAAACGTTCAAAGCCTCCCCGAGACAAAACACCCAGGCCCACGCTCCCACTCACCAGCGCCCTCACCTCGGTCCGCCACTCCAGTCTCCAAAAAGCTGGTGAATAGGGCCTGCCAGCCTCCTCGGGGCTAAACCTAAACCTAGGTTGGCCCCCTTGGGGCCCCTCCCAAGGGGCCTGGCGCTGCAACGCCGGGGATTGGGGACCCCCAAGCCCCAGCGCCGGATGCACCCTGCCACCCCGCCCCACCCGGGCCGCTAGGGCGCCGCCGTTCATTCAGGGTGGGAGAACGGGCAGGGCCTTCCGAACCCCCGCCAACCTTCGAAGGCACCCCGAACCAAAACGCTTGGACCCAGGCTCATGTTCACCAGCACCCTCACCTCGGCCCAACTCTCCACTCGATGCACAGGTGGTGTATCTGGCCTGCCGGCCTCTTGTGGGCTAACCCTAACCATAGGTTGGCCACCGAGGGGACTTCCCAGGGGGCCTTGCGTCGCAACGCTGGGGATGGGGACCCCGAGCCCAAGTGCTGGACTCACCCTGCTTCCCTTCAGCCACCCGAGCCGCTAGGGGCCCCCCGCTCAATTAGGGCAGGAGAACCCACAGGGCCCTCCGAGACCCCGCTGACCTTCGAAGGCCCCCCGCGCAAAAACCTTGGCTCCCATGCTCCTGCTCACCAGCGCCCTCACCTCGGCCCGCCCCTCCTCTTGGTTCGTAGCCGGTGGATGGGGCCTGCCGGGCTCCTGGGGGCTAACCGAAACCCTAGGTCGGCCCCGTGGGGCACATCCCAAGGGGCCTGGCTCTGCAACGCTGGGGATTGGTGACTCAGAGCCCCAGAGTCGAACTCACCCTGATGCACTGTCGCCACCCAGGCCGCTAGGGGCGCCGCTGGTGATTCAGGGAGAGAGAAGGGGCAGGGCCTTCGGAGCCCCAGGTTACCTTCAAAGGCCCCCTGCACCAAAATGCCCCAGCACATGCTCCCGCTCCCCAGCACCCTCACCTTGGCCCACCCCTCCGCTCCCCGCACAGTGGGCAGATGGGGCCTTCTGGCCTCCTGGGGGCTAACCCTAACCCTAGGTCGGCCCCCCAGGGGCCACTCCCAAGGGTCCTGGTACCACTACGCTGGGGATCGGGGACCCCAAGGCCCAGAGCCAGACTCACCCTGCCGCAACGCTGCCACCCAGGCCGCTAGGGGCGCCACCGGTCATTCAGGGCTGGAGAAGGGACAGGGCCTTGGAGAAACCTGCAACATTTGAAGCCTCCTGCACCAAAATGCAAGGGACCAAGCTCCCGCTCCCCAGCACCTTTACTTCGGCCTGCCCACCTATCCCTGCCCAGCCTGAGGATTGGGCCTGCCAGCCTCCTGGGGGCTAACTCTAACCCTAGGTAGGCCCACGAGGAGCCCCTCCCATGGGGCCTGCCCCCACAACGCTGGGGATTGGGAACACCAGAGCCTCAGCACTGGACTCACCCTGCCACCCAGGCGCCACCCGGGGACTTGGGGTGGTGCCATTCATTCAGGGCGGGAGAACGGGTAGGGCCCTCCGAGACACAGTGACATTCAAAGGCCCCCCACGCCAAAACGCCAGGCCCACCATCCCGCTCACCAGCGCCCTCACCTCGGTCGGCCACTCCGCTCTCCACACAGCTGGTGAATAGGGCCTGATGGCCTCCTAAGGGCTAAACCTAACCCTAGGTTAGCCCCTGAGGGGCCACTCCCAAGGAGCCTGGCGCCTCAACACTGGGTATTGGGGATACCCGAGCCAAAGCGCCTGACTCACCCTGCCTCCCCGCTGCCACCTATGCTGCTAGGGGCACCGCCGGTCATTCAGGGAGGAGAATGGTCAGGGCCCGCTGAGTCCCCTGAGACATTCGAAGGACCCCGGTGCCAAAACGCTTGGCCCCACGCTCCCACTCAACAGAGATCTCACCTCGACCCACCCCTCCATTCGCCACACAGCTGGCGGACTGAGCCTGCCAGCGTCCTGGAGGCTAACCCTAACCCTAGGTCAGCCCCCGAGGGGCCCCCACCAAGGAGCCTGATGCCGCAACGCGGTAGATTGGGGATCCCCGAGCCCCAGCGCCGGACTCACATGCTGCCCTGCCGCCACCTGGGCTGCTAGGTACGCCGCCGGTCATTCAGGGAGGAGAATGGGCAAGGCCATCTGAGTCCCCGGAGACATTCGAAGGCCCCAGGTGGCAAAACGCTTGGGCCCACGCTCTTGCTCTCCAGCGCCCTCACCTCGGCCTGCCCCTCCGCTCCCCTCACAGCGGGCGGATCCCGCCTGCAGGCCTCCTGGGTGCTAACCCTAACCCTAGGTCGGCCGCCCAGGGGCCCCTCCCAAGGGTCCTGGTGCCGCTTCGCTGGGGATCGGGGACCCCAAGCCCCAGAGCCAGGCCCAGCCTCCACCCGTGGGCTTGGGGTGCTGCCATTATTCAGGGAGGGAAAATGGGCAGGGCCCTCCGAGGCACGGTGACCTTCAAAGGCCCCCCGCACCAAAACGCCCGGGCCCACGCTCCCGCTTACCAGTGCCCTCACCTCGGTCCACCACTCTGCTATCCACACAGCTGATGAATAGGGCCTGCCAGCCTCCTAGGGGCTAAACCTAACCGTAGGTTGGCACCCGAGGGGCCGCTCCCAAGGGGCCTGGTGCCACAACGCTGGGGATTGGAGATACCCGAGCTGCAGAGCCTGACTCACGCTGCCACCCTGCCGCCACCAGGGCGGCTGGGGGCGCCACCAGTCATTCAGGGTGGGAGAACGGGCACGGCCCTCCAAACCCCCACCGACCTTCGAAGGCCCCCCACACCAAAACGCCCAGGCCCACGCTCCCAATCACCACCGCCCGCACCTCGGTCCGCCAGTTCGCTCTCCACACAGGTTGCGAAAAGGGCCTGCCGGCCTCCTGGGGGCTAACCCTAACCCTAGGTCGGCCCCCCAGGGGCCCCTCCCAAGGGTCCTGGTGCCGCTACGCCGGGGATCGGGGACCCCAAGCCCCAGAGCCAGACTCACCCTGCCACAACACTGCCACCCAGGCCGCTACAGGCACCGCCGGTCATTCAGGGAGGTAAATGGCTAGGGCCCGCCAAGTCCCCAGAGACATTCGAAGGACCCTGGCGCCAAAACGCTTCGGCCCGCGCACGCTCGACAGAGACCTCACATCGACCCACCCTTCCATTAGCCACACAGCTGGCGGATTGAGCCTGCTGGCATCCTGGGGGCTAACTCTAACCCTAGGCCGGCCCAGGAGGAGCCCTTCCCAAGGGGCCTGGTGTCACAACACCGGGGATTGGGGACCCCCAAGCCCCAGCGCCGGGTGCACCCTGCCGCCCCTCCGCACCCAGACTGCTAGGGGGGTAGCCGTTCATTCAGGCTGGGGGAACGGGCAGAGCACTCCAAACCCCTCCGACCTTCGAAGGCGCCCCGAACCAAAACGCTTGGACCCAGGCTCATGTTCACAAGCACCCTCAACTCGGCCCAACTTTCCGCTCGATGCACAGGTGGTGTATCGGGCCTGCAGGTCTCCTGGGGACTAACCTTAACCATAGGTCGGCCCCCAAGGGTCCCTTCCCAAGGGGCCTGGCGTCGCAACGCTGGGGATGGGGACACCGAGCCCAAGTGCCGGACTCACCCTGCTGTCCTTCAGCCACCCGAGCCACTAGGGGCCCACCGGTCAATCAGTGTAGGAGAATGGTTAGGGCCCTCCGAGCATCTGCTGACGTTCATAGGCCCCCCGCGCTAAAACGCTTAGGCTCATGCTCAGGCTAGCCAGCATCCTCACCTCGGCCCAACCCTCCGCGTGTTGTACAGCCGCTGATCGGGTCCACTGGCCTTCTGGGGGCTAACTGAAACGCTAGATCGACCCCGAGCAGCCCCTCCCAAGGGGCCTGGCGCCGCAACACCGGGGATTGGGGATGGCCAAGCCTCAGCACTGGACTCATCCTGCCGCCCAGCTGCCACGCGGGGGCTTGGGGTGGTGCCGTTCATTCAGGGCCGGAGAATGGGCAGGGCCATCCAAGACACGGAGACCTTCAAAGGCTCCCCAGGCCAAAACAACGGGGCCCATGCTCCTGCTCACCAGCGCCCTCACCTCGGTCTGCCACTCCAGTCTCCACACAGCTGGGGAATAGGGCCTGCGGGCCTCCTAGGGGCTAAACCTAACCCTAGGTTGGCCCCGAGGGGCCCTCCCAAGGGGCCTGGCGCCGCAACACTGGGGATTGGGGATACCCAAGCCACAGTGCCTGACTGACCCTGCCACCCCGCCACCACCTGGGCTGCTGGGGGCGCTGCCAGTCACTCAGGGAGGAGATTGGGCACGGCACGGCGAGTCCCCGGAGACATTCGAAGGCCTCTGGCGCCAAAACGCTTGGGCCCATGCTCCCGCTCAACAGAGGCCTCACCTCGACCCACCACTCCATTCGCCGCACAGCTGGCAGATTGAACCTGCCGGGGTCCTGGGGGCTAACCCTAACCATAGGTCAGCCCCCGACGGGCCCCTCCCAAGGGGCCTGGCGGCGCAATGAGGTGGACTGGGGACCCCGAGCCCAGCGCCAGATTCACCTACCGCCCCTCCATCACTCAGGCCGCTAGGGGTGCTTCAGTTCATTCAGGGTGGGAGAACTGGCAGGGCCCTCCATTTCCCCTGCGGCCTTCGAAGGCCCCCCGCGCAAAATGTTGGCTCCCATGCTCCTGCTCGCCAGGGTCCTCACCTTGGCCTGCTCCTCTGCTTTATTCAGAGCTGGTGGATAGTGCCTCCCGGGCTCCTGGGGGCTAACCGAAACCCTAGGTCGGCCCCGTGGGGCAGATCCCAAGGGGCCTGGCTCTGCAATGCTTGGGATTGGAGACTCAGAACCCCAGAGCCAGACTCACCCTGCTGCACTGTCACCACCCAGGTCGCTGCGGGTGCCGCCGGTGATTCAGAGTGAAAGAAGTGGCAGGGCCTCCCGAGCCCCCTGTGACCTTCAAAGGCCCCCCATGCCAAACCACTGGTGCCCATGCTCCCGCTCCCCAGCGCCCTCACCTCGGACCGCCCCTCCGCCCATCGCACAGGCGGCAGATCGGGCCTGCCGGCCTCCTGGGTGCCAACCCTAACCCTAGGACGGCCCCTGAGGGTCCCTTCCTAAGGGGCCTGGCGCCGCAAAGCCGGGCATTGGGGACCCCTGAGACCCAGCTCCGGATGCACCCTACCGCCCCGCAACACACATGCCGCTAGGGTCGCCACCATTCATTCAGTGTTGGAGAACTGGCAGGGCCCTCCTAACTCCCTCTGACCTTTGAAGGTGCCCCGAACCAAAACGCTTCGGCCCAGACACATGTTCACCAGCACCCTCACCTCGGCCCACCACTCCGCTCGCTGCACATGTGGTGTATCAAGCCTGCTGTCCTCCTGGGGACTAACCCTAACTGTAGGTCGGACCCCGAGAGGCCCTTCCCGAGTGGCCTGGCACCACAACGCTGGGGATAGGGACACTGAGGAATAGTGCCGGACTCACCCTGCTGCCCTTCAGCCACCCGAGCCGCTAGGGTCCCGCCGGTCATTCAGAGCGAGAGAATGGGCATGGCACTCCAAGCCCCGGGCAACTATCGAAGGCCCCCCCACAGCAAAATGCTTGGGCCAATGCTCCCGCTCACCAGCGCCTTCACGTCGGCCCACTCCTCCGCTCGCCTCACAGTCGGCTGATAGGGCGTGCCGGCCTCCTGGGGGCTATCCCTAACCGTAGGTCGGCCCTCGAAGGGCCACTCGCAAGGGGCCTGGAGTTGCAAAGCCGGGGATTGGGGACCCCCAAGCCCCAGCGCCGGATGCACCCTGCCACCCTGACTCACACAGGCCGCTAGGGGCGCCGCCATTCATTCAGGGTGGGAGAACTGCCAGGGCCCTCTCAACCCACGCCGACCTTCGAAGGTGCCCCGAACCAAAACGCTTGGGCCCAGGCTTATGTTCACCAGCACCCTCACCTCGGCCCAACTCGCCGCTCGACGCACAGGTGGTGTATCGGGACTGCCGGCCTCCTGGGGGCTATCCCTAACCCTAGGTCGGCCCTCGAGGGGCCCTTCCCAAGGGCCCTGGCGACTCAACGCTGGGGATGGGGACCCCGAGCCCAAGTACCGGACTCACCCTGCTGCCCTTCAGCCACCCGAGCCGCTAGGGGCCCTGCCGATCATTCAGAGCGGGAGAACGGGCAGGTCCCTCCGAGGCCCCGCCGACCTTCGAATGCCCCCCGCACTAAAAAGCTTGGGCTCATGCTCAGTCTCGCCAGTGCCCTCACCTCGTCCCAACCCTCTGCGTGCCGCACAGCTGCTGGTAGGGTCCACCGGCCTCCTGGGTGCTATCCATAAACCTAGATCGATCCCCAAAGGTCCACTCCCAAGGGGCTTGGCGCAGCAACGCCGGGGATTGGGGACCCCGAACCTCAGCACCTGACTCACCCTGCCGCCCAGCCACCACCCGGGGGCTTGGGGTGTTGCCAATCATTCAGGGCGGGAGAACAGGCAGGGCCCTCCCAGACATGGCGACCTTCGAAGGCCCCCCGTGCAAAAACGGCAGACCCACCCTCCCACTCACCAGCGCCCTCACCTCCATCCGCCACTGCACTCTCCACACAGCTGGCGAATAGGGCCTGCCGGCCTCCTGGAGCCTAAACCTAACCCTAGGTTGCCCCCGAGCGTCCTCTCCCAAGGGGCCTGGCGCCGCATCGCCGGGGATTGGGGACCCCCAAGCCCCAGTGCCTGATGCACCCTGTCGCCCTTCCCCTCACAGGCCGCTAGGGGCGCCGCCATTCATTCAGGGTGGGAGAACGGGCAGGGCCCTCCGAACCCCCGCCTATGCTCGAAGGCGCCTGGAATCAAAACACTTGGGCCCACGCTCATGTTCACCAGCACCCTCAACTCGGCCCGCACCTCCGCTCCTCGCACAGCCCGCGACTCGGGCCTGCCGGCCTCCTGGGCGCTAACCCTAACCCTAGGACGGCCCACGAGGGGCCCTTCCCAAGGGTCCTGGTGACACAACGCTGGGGATGGGGACCCCGTGCCCAAGTGCCAGACTGACCCTGCTGCCGTTCAGCCACCCAAGTCGCTAGGGGACCACCGGTCCATCAGGACAGGAGAACGGGCAGGGACCTCCGAGACACGGTGACCTTTGAAGCCCCCCTGCGCAAAAACGGCAGACCCACCCTCCCACTCACCAGCGCCCTCACCTCCGTCCGCCACCCCACTCTCCACGCAGCTGGCGAATAGGGCCTGCCGGCCTCCTGAGGGCTAAACCTAACACTAGGTTGCCCCCGAGGGGCCTCTCCCAAGGGGCCTGGTGCCCCATCACCGGGGATTGGGGACCCCCAAGCCCCAGCACAGGATGCACCCTGTCGCCCCTCCCTACCCGGGCTGCTAGGGGCGCCGCCGTTCATTCAGGGTGGGAGAACGGGCAGGGCCCTCCGAACCCCCGCCTATGCTCGAAGGAGCCCGGAATCAAAATGCTTGGGCCCACGCTCACGTTCACCAGCACCCTCAACTCGGCCCTCACCTCCGCTCCTTGCAGAGCCGGCGACTCGGGCCTGCTGGCCTCCTGGGCGCTGACCCTAACCCTAGGACGGCCCCTGAGGATCCCTTCCTAAGGGGCCCAGCGCGGCAATGCCGGAGATTGCGGACCCCCAAGCCCCAGCGCCGGATGCACGCCGCCGCCCCGCCCCACACGGGCCGCTAGGGGCGCCACCATTCATTCAGGGTGGGAGAACTGGCAGGGCCCTCAGAACCCACGTCGACTTTCGAAGGCGCCCCGAACCAAAACCCTTGGGCCCTGGCTCACGTTCACCAGCACCCTCACCTCGGCCCAACTGTCCTCTCGATGCACAGGTGGTGTATCGGGCCTGCGTGGCTCCTGGGGACTAACCCTAACCATAGGTCGGCCCCCGAGGGGCCCTTCCCAAGGGACCTGGTGACGCAACGCTGGGGATGGGGACCCCGTGCCCAAGTGCCAGACTCACCCTGCTGCCCTTCAGCCACCCAAGCCGCTAGGGGACCACCGGTCAATCAGGACAGGAGAACGGGCAGGGACCTCCGAGCCCCAGCTGACCTTCGAAGGCCCCCCCCGCAAAAACGTTGGCTCCCATGCTCTTGCTCCCAGTGCCCTCACCTCGGCCCGCCCCTCCACTTGATTCAGAGCCGGTGGATAGGGCCTGCCAAGCTCCTGGGGCTAACCAAAACCCTAGGTCCGCCCCGTGGGGCACATCCCAAGGGGCCTGGCTCTGCAACGCTGGGGATTGGTGACTCAGAGCCCCAGAACCGGACTCCCCTGCCGCACTGTCGCCGCCCAGGCCGCCTGGGGCGCCGCCGTTCATTCAGGGCGAATGTAGGGACAAGGCCCTGGAGAAACCGGCGACATTTGAAGCCTCCCGCCAAAATGCAGGGGCCCACGCTCCCCCTCGCCAGAGCCTTTACCTCGGCCCGCGCACCTCTCGCTGCCCAGCCAGAGGATTGGGCCTGCCGCCTCCTGGGTGCTAACTCTAACCCTAGGTCGGCCCCCTACGAGCCCCTCCCAAGGGGCCTGGCCCCGCAACGCCGGGGATTGGGGATCCCCGAGCCGCAGCGTGGGACTCCCCCTGCCGCCCCACCTCCAACGGAGCCGCTAAGGGCGCCGCTAGTTATTCAGGGCAGGAGAACGGGCAGGGCCCTTCGAGCCATGGCAACATTCGAAGGCCCAGGGCCTGCCGGCCTCCTGGGAGCTAACCCTAACCATACATCAGCCCCTGAGGGGCCCTACCCAAGGTGCCTGTCGTCACAACGCCGGGGATTGGGGACCCCCAAGATCCAGTGCCGGATGCACCCTGGCGCCCCGCCTCACACGGGGCACTAGGGGCGCCGCCATTCATTCAGGGTGGGAGAACTGCCATGGCCTTCCAAACCCCCGCTGACCTTCGAAGGCCCCCCGCAATAAAAAGCTTGGGCTCATGTTCAGTCTCGCCAGTGCCCTCACCTCGTCCCAACCCTCCACGTGCCGCACAGCCGCTGATCGGGTCCACCGGCCACCTGGGGGCTAAGCATAACCCTAGATCGATCCCCAAAGGTCCACTCCCAAGGGGCTTGGCGCAGCAACGCCGGGGATTGGGGACCCCGAACCTCAGCACCTGACTCACGCTGCCGCCCAGCCACCACCGAGGGGCTTGGGGTGTTGTCGATCATTCAGGGCGGGAGAACAGGCAGGGCCCTCCCAGACACAGTGACCTTCGAAGGCCCCCCGCACAAAAACGGCAGACCCACCCTCCCACTCACCAGCGCCCTCACCTCCGTCCACCACTCCACTCTCCACACAGCTGGCGAATAGGGCTTGCCAGCCTCCTGGGGGCTAAACCTAACCCTAGGTTGCTCCCGAGGGGCCTCTCCCAAGGGGCCTGGCGCCGCATCGCCGGGGATTGGGGACCCCCAAGCCCCAGCGCTGGATGCACCCTTTCACCCCTCCCCACTCGGCCGCTAGGGACGCCGCTGTTCATTCAGGGTGGGAGAAGGGGCAGGGCACTCCGAACCCCCGCCTATGCTCGAAGGTCCCCCGAATCAAAACGCTTGGGCCTACGCTCACGTTCACCAGCACCCTCAACTTGGTCTGCACCTCCGCTCCTCGCACAGCCGGCGACTTGGGCCTGCCGGCCTCCTGGGCGCTAACCCTAACCCTAGGACGGCCCCTGAGGATCCCTTCCCAAGGGGCCTGGCGCTGCAATGCCGGGGATTGCGGACCCCCAAGCCCCAGCGCAGGATGCACGCTGCCGCCCCGCCCCACACCCGACTCATCCTGATGCCCAGCCGCCACCCGGGGGCTTGGGGTGCTGCTGTTCATTCAGGGCAGGAGAACGGGCAGGGCCCTCCAAGATACAGTGACCTTCGAAGGCCCCCCGTGCCAAAACGCCCAGGCCCATGCTCCCAATCACCAGCTCCCTCACCTCGGTCTGCCACTTCACTCTCCACACAGGTTACGAATAGGGCCTGCCAGCCTCCTGGGGGCTAAATCGAAGGCTAGGTTGACCCCCGAGGGGTCCATCCCAGGGGCCTGGCGTCACAACACTGGGGATGGGGACCCCGAGCCGCAGCATGGGACTCACCCTCCCCCCCCACCGCCAACAGAGCCGCTAGGGCACCGCTGTTTATTTAGGGCAGGAGAAGGGGCAAGGCACTCCAAGCCATGGCAACATTCCGGGACCCAGTGCGCCAAAACGCTGGGGCTCAAGCTCTCGCTCGCCATCGCCCTCAACTCGGCCCATACCTCCGCTCCTTGCACAGCCGGCGGATCGGGCCTGCCGGCCTCCTGGGCGCTAACCCTAACCCTAGGACAGCCCCTGAGGTTCCCTTCCTAAGGGGCCTGGCGCTGCAATGCCGGGGATTGGGGACCCCCAAGCCCAAGCGCCAGATGCACCCTGCCGCCCCGCCCCACATGGGCCGCTAGGGGCGCCGCCATTCATTCAGGGAAGGAGAAATGGCAGGGCCCTCTGAGCCCCCGCTGACCTTCAAAGGCCTCCCGCACTAAAATGCTTGGGGTCATGCTCAGGCTCGCCAGCGCCCTCAACTCGGGGCAACCCTCCGCTTGTTGCACAGCCGCTGATCGGGTCCACTGGCCTTCTGGGGGCTAAACGCAACCCTAGAATGGCCTCCGAGCGGCCCTTCCCAATGGGCCTGGCGACACAACGCCGGGGATTGGGGACCCCTGAGCCCCAGCGCCGGACTCACCTTGCCGCCGAGCTGCCACCCAGGGTCTTGGGGTGCTGCCATTATTCAGGGAGGGAGAAAGGGCAGGGCCCTCAGAGACACGGTGACCTTCAAAGGCCCCCGGCGTCAAAACGCCCGGGCCCACGCTCCCACTCACCAGCGCCCTCAACTCAGTCCGCCACTCCGCTATCCACACAGCTGGTGAATAGGGCCTGCCTGCCTCCTAGGGGCTAAACCTAACCCTAGGTTGGCACCCGAGGGGCCGCTCCCAAGGGGCCTGGCACCGCAACGCTGGGGATTGGAGATACCAGAGCCAAAGCGCCTGACTCACCCTGCACCCCGCCGCCACCAGGGCAGCTAGGTGCGCCGCCGGTCATTCAGGGAGGAGAATGGGTAGGGCCCACCGAGTCCTCGAAGACATTCGAAGGCCCCCCGCGCCAAAACGCTTGGGCCCACGCTCCCGCTCCACAGAGACCTCACCTCGACACACTACACCTTTCTCCGCACAGCTGGCGGATTGAGCCTTCTGGCGTCCTGGGGTCTGACCCTAACCCTAGGTCAGCCCCCGAGGGCACCCTGCCAAGGGGCCTGGTGCAGCAACTCGGTGGATTGGAGACCCCTGAGCCCCAGCGCCGGACTCACCTGCCGCCCTGCCGCTACCCAGGCCGCTAGGGGCGCCACAGGTCATTCAGTTGGGAGAACTGGCAAGGCCTTCCATTTCCCCTGTGACCTTCGAAGGCCCCCCACTCAAAAAAGTTGGCTCCCAAGCTCCCAAGCTCCTGCTCCCCAGCGCCCTCACCTCGGCCCGCCCCTCCGCTTGCTGGAGCCAGTGGATAGTGCCTGCCAGGCTCCTGGGGGCTAACCGAAACCCAAGGGGCCTGGCTCTGCAACGCTTGAGATTGGTGACTCAGAGCCCCAGAGCCGGACTCACCCTGCCACACTGTCGCCACCCAGGGCGCTAGGGGCGCTGCCGGTCATTCAGGGTGGTAGAAAGGTCAGGGCCCTGGAGAAACCTGCCACATTTGAAGCCTCCTGCGCCAAAATGCAGGGGCCCACGCTCCTGCTTCCCAGCGCCTTTACCTCGGCCTTCCCACCTCTCGCTGCCCAGCCAGAGGATTGGGCCTGCTGGCCTCCTGGGGGCTAACTCTAACCCTAGGTCAGCCCAGGAGGAGCCCCTTCCAAGGGGCCTGGCTCCGCAACACTGGGGATTGGGGATCCCGGAGCCACAGTGCGGGACTCACCCTGCCGCCCCACCACCAACGGATATGCTAGGGTCGCAGCTGCTTATTCAGGGCAGGAGAATGGGCAGGGCACTATGAGCCATGGCAACATTCGAAGGCCAAGGGCGCCAAAGTGCTGGGGACCAAGCTCCCACTCGCCATCGCCCAAAACTCAGCCCGCAACACCGCTCCTCACACAGCCAGCAGATCGGGCCTGCCAGCCTCCTGGGGGCCAACCCTAACCCTAGGTTGGCCCCCGAGGGGAACATCCCAAGGGGCCTGGTGCAGCAACGCCAGGGATTGGGGACCCACGAGCCCCCGCGCCGAACTCACCATGCCACCCCGCCACCCACAAGGCCACTACGGGCGCCGCTGGCCATTCAGGGAGGGAGAACCTGCAGGGCCCTCCAAACCCCAGCGACCTTCCAAGGCCCCTCGTGACATAATGCTTGGGCCCACGCTCCAGCTTGGTGGCGCCCTCACCTTGGCCTGGCCCTCCTCTACCGCACAGCTGGTGGATCATGCCTGCCAGGCTCCTGGGTGCTAACACTAACCCTAGGACGGCCCCAGAGGGGCCCCTCCCAAGGGGCCTTGCACTGCAACGCATAGCATTGGAGACCCCCAAACCGCAGTGCCAGACTCACACTGCCAACTCGCCACCACGCGGACCGCTCGGGGTGCCGCTGGTCATTCAGGGCAGGAGAACGGACAGGGCCCTCCAAGGCTCTAGCGACATTCAAAGGCCCCATGCGCCAAAACGCTGGATACCATAATCCCGCTCGCCAGCGCACTCACCTCGGCCCCCTCGTCCGTTCGCCGCACAGCCGGCGCATCAGTCCTGCTGGCATACTGGGGTCTAACCCTAACCCTAACCCCTAACCTTAAACCCTAAACCTTAACCCCTAATCCTAACCCTAACCCTAACCCTAACCCTAACCCTAACCCTACACTAAACCTAACCCTAAACCCTAATCCTTAAAACTAAACCCTAACATTAACACTAAACCCTAAACCCTAACCCCTAACCCTAATCCCGAAACCCTAAACACTAAACCCTAACCTTAACCACTAACCCCAAACCCCAAACACTAACCCTAAACCCTAACCCTACCCGGACCCCTACCATACCACTAATCCTACCCCTAACCCTACCCCTTCAGCTAACCCTATCCCTAACCCGTAACCTATCCCTAAACCTAACCCTAACCCGTAACCTAACCCGTACTCTAACCGTAACTCTAACCCGTACCCTAACCCTAACCCTAACATGTACCCTAACCCTAGCCGAAACCCTAACATGTACTCTAACCCGTACCCTAACCCGTACCATAACCCTAACCATAAACTGTACCTTAACCCGTAACTTAAACCGTACCCTAAACCTAACCGTAGCCCTAACAAGTACCCTAACCCGTACTATAACCTTAACCCTAAACCCTAAACCCTGACCCTAACCCATACCATAACTCATACCATAACCCGTAACCTAACCCTACCTGTATCCTAACCCTAATCCGTACCCTAACCGTAACCCTAAACGCTAAACTGTAACCCGTACCCTACCCCTAACCAGTACCCTTACCTTAACCTTAACCCATACCCTAACCCGTACCCTATCCCTAACCCGGACCCTAACCCATATCCTAACCCATACCTAAAACTAACCTGTACCCTAACCAGTACCCTAACCCATACCCTAACCCTAAACCTTACCCTATACCTATCCCTAACCTGATCCCTAACCCGTACCCTCACCCTAACCCTAAACCGTAACCTAACCTGTACCATAACCGTAAACTGTACCCTAACCCTAACCCGTACACTAACCCTAACCTGTACCCTAAACCGTACCCATTTCCGTACGCCAACACTTACCCTAAACTGTACCCTAGCCCGTACCCTAAACCGTACCCTAATGCATACCCTAACCCATAACCTAACCCTAACCCCTACCCTAACCCTAACCCGTACTCCAACCCTAACCCTAACCCTAAACCCAAACCCTAAACCCTAACCCGTACCCTAAACCCTAATCTGTACCCTAACCCATAACCTCTAACCTGTAACCCCTAAACCCAACCCTACCCTGTACCCTCTCCTTACCCTAACCTTAACCCCTACACTCACCCATACCCTAACCGTAACCCATACCCTAACCTTAACCCGTAACCTAATCCGTAACCTAACCCCGGGGATTGGGTACACATGAGCCCCACCACGGGACTCAGCCTGCCACCACTCAGGAAACCATGCCCCTTGGGGCGCCACAGAGCATACCGTGCAGGAGAACTGGTAGGGCCCCCCTGAGCCCCCAGTGATCCTGGGCGGCCCCCTACACCCCAACCCTGAGGCCCACGCTCATCCCGCCCCACGCCTTCCCTTCAGCTTGCCACCGAGCTCGTCGCAGAGCCGGCAGATCAGGCCTGCCGGGTTCCTGGGGCCTAGACCTGACCCTAGGTCGGCTGGGTAGGGACCATCCCCTGGGGCCCGGTGCCGCAGCCCCAGGGACTGGGGACACCTGAGCCCCACTGCAGGACAAAGCCTGCCAGCCTGCAGGAAACCGTGCCCCTTGGGAGGCTATAGAGCATTCAGCGCGGGAGAATCTGGAGGGCCCCCAGAGCCCCCAGCGAACTTCAGCGATCCCTAAACCCAAGCTTGAAGCCCATGCTCACCCCACCCCACACCCTCACCTCAGCCCGCAGTGGAGCTCACCACATAGTGGGCAGATCTGGCCTGCGGGGTACCTGGGCCCCAACCCTAACCCTAGTTCATCTGTGGAGGGCCCCCTCCCCAGGAGCCTGGAGCCACAGCTGCGGGGATTCGGGACACCTGAGCCCCACAGCAAGACTCAGTCTGCCACCCTGCAGGAAACCGTGCACCTTGGGAGGCCATAGAGCATTCAGGGCGGGAGAACAAGGAGGAGCATCCTGAGCCACCAGCGAACTTCGGCGGCCTCCCGCACCCCAACCCTGAGGCCCACGCTCACCCTCCCCACACCCTCACCTCAGCCCGTGTAGCTCGCCATACAGCCAGCAGATTGGGCCTGCGGGGCTCCTGGGGCCTAACCCTAGCCCTAGGTCGGCCGCGGGTGTGGGGGCCTCCCCAGGAGCCTTACACAGCAGCCCCGGGGAATTGGGTTACCTGGCCCCACCGCAGGACTCAGCTTGTCACCTGACAGGAAACCGTGCCCCTTGGGACTCTACGGAGCCTACAGGACACGAGAACTTGGGGAGGCCCCCAGAGCCCATCCCCACATTTGGCAGCCCCCCGTGCCCCAACCCTGAGTCCCACGCTCACCTTCCCCCATGGCCTCCTCTCAGCCCTCCACAGAGCTCGCTGCACAGCCTGCAGATTGTCCCTGGCAGGCTTCTGGACCCTAACCCTTACCCTAGGTTGGTGACAGAAGGGTCCCTCCCCAGGGTCCTGGCACCCCACTCTAGGGGATTTGGGACACCCAAGCGCCACCGTAGGACTCAGCCTGCAGCCCACAGTAAACTGTACCATTTTGGGGCACAACACAGCATTCAGGGCAAGAGAATTGGGGCACCCCTGAGAGCCCCTTCTGGTGAACCCCGACCTTTGTGGGCCCTTCCGGATGAAACCCAAAGGCTCACACTCACCCGCCCTTGTGCCCTCATCTCACTCGGCCTGGGAGTTCTCTGAGCACTGGGCAGTTCGGACCTGCTGTCTCTTGAGGCCTAACCTAACACTGGGTCTTCTGCTGAGGGTCCCTCCCTGTTTGCCTGCCTCCAAGGCAGCAGGCATTGGGCTCACCTCTGCACGACTAGAGGACTCAGCCTGCCCCACAGCAGGAAACTGTCCATTTGGGGCTGCAGCAAGGATTCATAGGAAAATCGGAGGGCCACCCTCAGCCTATCCCAGGCAACCCCCACTTTGAGAGATCTCCCCAGAACTAATTAGTAGCTTCACACTGACCTTTAAACTTGCTCTCCACGGAGATCTTTTGAAATTCTCCACAATTCCAACCGATGGCATCATCCAGCTTCAGTGCCTTACCCAGCTTTAGGTCTTGAGATGGATTAAAATGGGAAGTCATTTCACTGATGATGACATACTGGTGACCAAAAGATACATGCATAAATGCTTCATATCACTTGGCTTAAGGGAAATGCAAATCTAAACCCCTATAGATGCCATATCACACGAGGGTGAATATCTAAAAATAAGAAGACATAAAACTATACATGTTGGAGAGGATGTGGTGAAACGGGAACCCTCTTACACACCTGTACGAATGCAGTCCGGTACAGCCACTCTTGAAAATGGTACGGAGTTTCCTCAAGAAGTTATAAATAAAGCTACCCTATGTCCCAGCAATTGCACTACTGGGTATTTACCGCAAAGAGACAGAGGTAGCGAAGTCGGGACACATGCACCCCAGTGTTCATAGCAGCAATATCCATAATAGACAAACTGTGGAAAGAATGCAGATGACCATCGACAGATGAATGGATAAAGAAGATGTGGAATATTACTCAGCCATCAGAAAGGATGAATACTTACCATCACACCGACCTGGGTGGAGCTGGAGGGTATTATGCTGAGTGGAATAAGTCAATGAAAGAAAGACAATGATCATATGCTTTCACTCCTATGTGGAATATCAGAAACAAGGAAGAAGACCATAGGGCAAGGAAGGGAAAATAGAATGGGAAGTCATCAGAGAGGGAGAAAACCCATGATGGACTCTTAACTACCGCAAGAAACTGATGATTGTTGGAGGAGAAGTTGGGGGGGTAACTGGGTGAGTAGCATTAAGGAGGTCACGCGATACAATGAGCACTGGGTGTTACACACGACTGAAAATTTATTGAAGACTACATCTGAAACTAATGATGTACTGTAAGTTGGCTAATTGAATTTAAATTAAAGAACAAAAGACCTCGAATAAACAATCCTAAACATTTGTATGGAACCACTAAAGATTCCAAACAGCCAGTGCAATGTGGAAAAGAAAAACAAAGCTGGAGGACTCACAATTTCAGATTTCAGGTTATACTACAAAGCTGCAGTCATCCTAACAAGACAGTACAGCACAAAAATAGACACAGTGACCAAAGGAACAGGATACAAGTTTAGACAGAAACCCACAATTATGTGGTCCATGAATCTTCCACAAAGCAAGCAACGATATCAAAAGGGAAAAGGACAGTCTCTACAACAAATGGTGTTGGGAAAACTAGACAGCTACGTACAGAAGAATGCAATTAGACTCTTTTCTTACACAACAAAGACAAACGCAAAACAGTTTCAAGACCTCAATATGAGACCTGAATCCATAAAAATCCTACAGGAGGGAAGACAGTAACTTCTTGACATGGACCATACCAACGTTTTTCTAGACTGTCTCCTGAGGCAAAGGAAATGAAAGCAAAAATAAACTATTGGGAATACAGCAAAATAAAAAGTTTCCACATGGCAGAAGAACAATGAAAACGTAAAAATAATAAGACAACCTACTCAAAGGGAGAAGATATTTTGCAAAGATCATAGGCAATAAAGGGATAGTGTCCAAAACATATACAACTGATACTACTCGACCCCCAAAACAAATAATCCAGTTAAAAAATAGGCAGAAGACATGGACAGACATTTCTCCAAAGAAGAAATACAAATGGCCAACAGTCCCATGAAAAGATGTTCACCATCACCCATCATCAGGAAAATGTAAATCCAAAGGACAATGCGGTAATACCTCAAACCTGTCAGAATGGCTAACATCAAAAGCACAACAAATAGCAGGTGTTGGGAGGATGTGGATAAAGGGGAATCCTCGTGAACTGTGGGTGGGAATGCAAACTGTGGTGGCCACCGTGGAAAACAGTATGAAGGTTCCTCAAAAAATTAAATATATAACTACCCTACGATCCAACAATCACACTACTTGTATTTACCCAAAGAATAGGAAAACAGTAACGTAAAAGGATACGTGCACCCCTATGTTTCTTGCACCATTATTTACAATATCACCATATGGAAGCAACCCAAGTGTCTGTAGAAAAATTGACAAATGAGATGATAGATGTGTGTATTCACACACACACACACACACACACACATACACACATACAATGGAGTATTACTCGGCTTGAAAAAGAATGAAACCTTGCCATTTGCAGACACATGGATGGAGCTAGAGAGTATTATCCTAACTAAAATCAGTCAGTCAGAGAAAGAAAAATCCCATACGATGTCACTCTAATGGGGAATTTAAAAAACAAACAAAAATAAATAACTAAAAGAGAAAAAGGAGACACACCAAAATACAAACTCTTAACAATAGAGAACAAACGGATGGTTACCAGAGAGGAGGTGGATAGAGGGATGAGTGAAATAGATGAAGGGGATTAATAGGATGCTTTTCTTGATGACCAATGAGTAATATATAGAATTACTGAATCACTCTATTGGACACCTGAAAAGAATGTAACACTGTATGTTAGCTCTACTGGAATTAAAATAAATTTTTAAAAAAGATTTTTCTTTCAGGAACCTCTTTGAAAAAGCTTTTCCTGTGCACTGTGCATAAGCCCTACTTGGGAGGATTCACTCTACAATAATTATTCACTCTATGCCTTGAATTCAGATTTCACTGAGTTCTTACTGTGGATCCCAGGCCACGGGAGCCATGGTCCTTTTCTGTCCAGGCTCAGCACCTATGCATTCAAGATTGGAAGTAGAGACACATGTCACTTCACAGTCCAGAAAGCTATTATTGTTTCTGTTTCAGTGTGAGAGAGTCACAGACTTTGGGACAGGTTTCAGAGCAGGTATATTATGGATCCTGGATCTCTACTTCAATGTTCATTGCCTGGATCCATTTGGCTAATAGGTTCCCTGTGGATGGGCTTGCTTCCAAGCACATACATGGAAGATGCAAAGGCGGATAGGATTGGTGCGGGACAGGAAGAAGACCAAATGCAGACAAGAGTCCGATCCCTCCTCTTATCCAGGAACTGCTACGGGAGAGGGTACAGGAGGTAGAATCCATGAGAAACTCCAAGGTCACCAGCTGAACACAGGAGGCATAGGTCAAGGGATCTGGAGATGCAGGGGTTGAAGGCTGCTCTGAGCTACCTCTGGGAGGAAGGGAGGGAAGGAATGAGAAGGAGACACTGCCTGCCCCTGGCCCATGCCAGCTGCCCACCACTCCGACACGCATCCGTCTACACAGCTGACACAGCCTGGGCTCAGGATGGGCTGGCTCATGTCCCTCAATCCTCAGTGGGAGAGCTGGTCCCAGGGCTCAGAGACATGCTGAGGGAGATGAGAGGGAAAGCTGCCCCACCCAGGTCATCCCCTCCTTGAGCAGACAGCCCTTCAGAACTGCTAAAAAAAACCCACTAACGGGGTTGAAAGACATGCCATGGATGAACTAAGGCATAGAGATATGTAAAATAACATTCAGTTTTAAGTTCAGAGCTGTCATCTCAGGAAGTGGGGAGAGCTTCCCTGAAGAAGACTGAGGGGAGGGCAGGCCATGCTGAAAAAGGAGACATGGCTCTCCTGATTGGGGACCTGTAGCCCCCTTCCAGGGCAGGGCATCATCCTCGCAACCTACAAGATCCATGAAAGTGTTCCATCAGGGCCAGATGTTTGTCTCAAGAAGGCTACCCTGGCATCGGACTGCACAGGGCACCAGGGACGAGGGCCAGATGGAGGACAGACAATAACCCGGAGGCTATGGGGCAAGAGCAGAGGCACATGACCTTGAAGATGATGATGAAAAGCAGGAGGTGGCAGCATGGAGCCATCCCGAAAGTACCATGGGAGCAGTGCCCACAGCAACACTGACTGGGTGACTTCTGTGCCCGGTGTCGCTGACTTCAGTGGGCTCCAGACTAGTCCTGAACACAACTCTCGGAAGTGTGCACCACCCCCGGCCTCCTCTCCCCTTGCAACTGCTAGGAATCAAGGTCAAAGACCCTGGTCAGCTTTCGTGGAAACCAAGCAGTGGCTCCCCCACACGCTGCACCTCTGGTGGTGGTCCAGTGCGACCCTCGTGCCTGGCCAGACACTGATGTCTACCTGTCTCCACACAAATTAACAGAGAGGAGGGTGTCCCTGAATTGCACAGCACCTGATGAGACAGATCCACAGAACCCAACACCCAGTGGGTCACTCGGGACCTCACCTATGGTCATGGAGCTCACCATACCTTATTTCTGTCACTTCCAACAGAAAGCCTGTTTCTCATCCCCCACAATACCATACATCCTGGTTGCTGACCTGGGGTCATGCCATGAACCCACATGGCACCTTTCTTTAAGTGAAAGCTATGCCTACACCTCCTAGAAAATATTCCTAATGAAGTACATGTCCATCAGGACTACGGTGTGAATGGTAGCACACAGCCTGCATGGTAGTAGTCAGTAATTCTAGCAAGGGTTAACCCTACCCCCCGTCTCACAAAACCTTCCTCCATCCCCACTGAACTCATGGTCTGCCCTCAGAAAACCCTCCAGGAAACAAACCTTTCATCTGAATGCTCTCTTCACTTCTGCTTCGAATCTTGTCCAACCACAATGATAGGAAATTAGAAATCAGTCTCAAGAAAAAAATGGGACAGTCAAAAATAGGTGGAGATTTTTGGGGCCTTGGTGGCTCAGTCGTTAAGGATCTGCTTTCAGCTCAGGTCGTGATCCCAGGATCCTGGGGTCTAGCCCCGAATCAGGCTCCTTGCTCAGTGGGAAGCCCGCTTCACCCTCTCCCACCCCCATGTTTGCGTTCATCTCTCACTGTCTAACTCTCTGTCAGATACATAAATAATCTTAAAAAAATATGTGGAGATTTAACAACATGCTACTGAACAACCAACAGTCAAAGAAGAAATCAAAAAAAAATTTAGAAGTACCTCGACACTGATGAAAAAGACAACCTACAAAAACTTATGGGATGCAGCAAAAGTAGCTTTATGGGGGACATTCATAGAAATTCAAATCTTCATCAATCCATGAGAATAATCTCCAATAAACAACCTGATTTATGTGGTAAAGAAGTAGAAAATAAAACAACAAACAAAGCCCCAAATTAGTAGAAATAAGGAAATAACAAAATGGAATGCATAAATAAATCCAACGGAGACTAAAAAGACCAAAAAAGAAAAAAAAAAAACAATGAAAATGAGAGCTGCCTTTTTTGGAAAGATAAACAAAACTGACAAACTTAGCCAGACTCACCAAGAAAGAGGACTCGAATATAATCAGGAAGGAAAGATAATGGATTCCTGTCTCATATCAAAATCAAAAGAACTCTTCAAACTTAGACACAACAACTTCTTGCAAGATAGGTCTCTAAAGGCAAAGGAAATAAAAGCAAAAATGAACTATTGGCACTTCATCAGGATAAAAAGCTTCTGCTCGGCAAAGTAAAAGATCAACAAAACAAGAAGGCAACCTATGGAATCGAAGAAGATATCTGCAAATGATATTACAGATAAAGGGCTGGTATCCAAGATCTATAAAGAACTCCTCAAACTCGACACCGAAAAATGGGCAGAAGACACAGATACTTCTCCAGAGAAGACATACACATGTCCAACAGACACATGAAGAAATGCTCCACATCACTTGCCATCAGGCAAATACAAATCAAAACGACAATGAGATACCACCGTACACCAGTTAGAATGGTTAAAATTAACAAGACAGGGGGCACCTGGGTGGCACAGTGGGTAAGCATCTGCCTTCGCCTCAGGGCGTGATTCTGACATTATGGGATCGAGCCCCACATCAGGCACCTCCATTATGAGCCTGCTTCTTCCTCTCCCACTCCCCCTGCTTCTGTTCCCTCTCTCGCTGGCTGTCTCTATCTCTGTGGCATAAATAAATAAAATCTTGAAAAAAAATTAGCAACACAGGAAATAAAAAAAAGTCAGAGAGGATGTGGAGAAAGCGGAGCCCTCTTACACTACTCGTGAGAATTCAAGCTGGTACAGCCACTTTTGAAAACAATATGGAGGATCCTCAAGACGTTAAACACAGAGCTATCCTATCACCCACCAATTGCACTACTGGGTATTTACCCCATAGACACAGAGTAATGAAAAGAAGGGCACCTGTATCCCAATGTTCATAGCAGCAATGTCCATAATAGCCAAACTGTGGAAGGAGCCAAGATGTCCTTCAGCAGATGAATGGACAAAGAAGATGTGGTTCATCTATATAATGGAATATTACTCAGTCATCAGAAAGGATGAATACCCACCATTTGCACCAACGTGGATGGACCAGGAGGGGATTATGCTAAGTGAAATTAAGTCAAGCAGAGAAAGACAATTATCATATGGTTTCACTTCTATGTGGAATGGAAGGAATAGCATAGAGGACATTAGAAGAAGGAAGGGAAAAGTGAAGGGGCGGAATGAGAGGGGGAGATGAACCATGAGAGACTACTGACACTGGGAAAAAAAACTGAAGGTTGCAGAATGGGAGGGGAAGAGGAATGGGTTATCCTGGTGATGGGTATTAAGGAGGGCACGTGTTGGGGTGCCTGGGTGGCACAGCAGTTAAGCGTCTGCCTTCAGCTCAGGGCGTGATCCCGGCGTTATGGGATCGAGCCCCACAACAGGCTCCTCCGCTGTGAGCCTGCTTCTTCCTCTCCCACGCCCCCTGCTTGTGTTCCCTCTCCTGCTGGCTGTGTCTATCTCTGTCGAATAAATAAATAAATTCTTTTTTTAAAAAAAAGGAGGGCACGTGTCATAATGAGCACTAGGTGTTATATGCAAACAATGAATCATGGAGCCCTACATCAAAAACAAATGAAGTACTGTAGGGTGAATAACAATTTTAAAAAAAGAGAAGATATGAAATCCATACATGAAAACTGGCACAATTTGCAAATGTCATGAAATCCCGAAAGATTCCACACAAAAAAAAAAAAAAAACCTGTTAGAATAAAAAAATTCAAGAAAGCTGCAGGATATAATGTCAATATACAGAGACCTCTTGTCTTTATTTTTTTCAGATTTTATTTATTTATTTGACAGGAAGAGAAAAAGCACGAGCAGGGGGAGTGCCAGAAAGAGGGAAAAGCAGACCCTCGCTAAGCGGGCAGCCCAACACGGGGCTCAATCCCAGAACTCTGGGATCATGACCTGAGCTAAAGGTAGATGCTTGACTTATGGAGCCACCCAGATGACCCAACTTCTTGCATTTCTGTATACTGATGACACACTTTCGCACAGAGAAATTAAAAAAGCAACGCCATTTAAAATTGCATAAAAAAATCTTGAAATAAAAGTAACCAAGAATGAGAAAGACATAGTACACTCAACACATGGCAGAAAAGAAATGAAAAATATGTGTCGAGGGGGGCAGAATGTATGGGTCAAAGATTTGGAAGGCAACACAAACAAATGGAAGCATACACCATGCAACTTAACTGGAAGAGTTAATTATGTGAACATGTCCATCATAACCAAAGCAATCGACAGATGTGATTAAATGCCTATCTGAATTCCAGTGGCATTATTCGAGGAAATAGAAAACAGTCCACAAACTTGTATGGAATCACAAAAGACCCCAAATACCCAAAGCAACCTGGAGAAAGAGGTGCAGTCAACACACTCCTGGACTTCAAGCTAGATTACAAAGCTGTTGTCATCAAAACAGGATGGTACTGGCATAAACACAGACACCAGGTCAGTGGAACAGAACAGAAAGCTCAGAAACTTACCCACACGTAGATGATCCTAACTTACGACACAGCAGCAGAAGATATGCCATGAGGGAAGGACTGTGTCTTCAGTGAGCGGTAACAGGCAAACTGGACACTAAATGCAGAAGAATATAACCGGGTCACTTTCTTACAACACACACAAAATTTTTAATGGATGAATGATTTGAACATAAGACCTGAATCCATAAACCTCCAAGAAGACACAGGTACTAAGTCTCTCGACATTGGTTTTGGCAAAGAGTCTTCAGATCGGACACCAAATGCAAAGGCAACAAAAGCAAAAATAAACAAGTGGAACAACATCAAACTGAAATCTTCCACACGGCAAAAGACACCAGCAAAAACTTAAAAGGCCACTGACCCAATAAGAAAAAAATATCTGCAAATCATATGTGTGAGAAAAGGCTAATATCCAAAATACACACAACACTCCTACATATCAAAACAAAAAAAAAAAAGTATATAAAAAAATGGGAGGAATATGTGAATAGATACTTTCCAAAGATGGCACACAGGTGCCAACAGACAGAAAAAGTTGTTCGACATCACTAAATATCGTCAGGGAAACATCAGTCAAACCCACAATCGGCTATCCGCTCACAAGTGTTGGAACAGCAATTGTCCCAGAGACAGACACCAGGTGGGGTCAAGGGTGTGCAGATGAGGAGACACTGTGCACTGTTGGTGGAAATGGAAATTGGTGCAGCCACTGTGACAAACGGTATGGAGGTTCCTGAAAAAATAAATAAACTACCCCATGACCCAGTAATGGCTCTACTGAGTATTGATTTGAAGAACACAAAAATGCTGCCTCAAAAAGACAGATGCACTCCCACGTTCACTGCAGCATTATTCACAAGAACTAGACATGGAAACACAGACCTTGGGGGCCTTATGCTAAGTAACTCAGACACAGAAAGACCAATACCAGATGCTCTCATGTACATTCCACGTGGAATAAAAAAATACTAAACGCATAGATCCTGAGAGCAGATTGGTAGGTGCCAGATACGGGGATGGGGTGGAAGAAACGGGTAAAGGTGGTCAAAGTCTCAATGTTTGAGTGAGAAAATCCGACAGTCATGAAATATTCTGTCCAGCATGGAGACTAAAACTAACCCCGCAGCATGGGGTATAGGTTTCCCTGCTCTTTGAAAGTACAGGGCTTCTGAGAAACCTTGCACAGCAGAAATGGTGTCAAGAAGGAATGGCCATTAATTTACACGAACAATTAGACAGTGTGCTCAGACTCCAAAATTCCTTCTCTTTGGCTTTTCTTAGGCCTCAGGACACAAGTTTCTAACAGAGGCCCAACATAAATGAAGATAAAGCACAGCAGAAGCCCACAGACACCATTCAAAGTGCTGGTGGCTGGATGCGGAGAGTGGTTCCCAGAGAAAGGAGCTGGTTGGGGTGCACGCCGACTCTTTCATGCTTCTCCCCAAAACAGATGCTGAACGCGATTCTCACTGTTCACCTTTTTTCATAAGAGGGAAATCCTCTTCAGGTATGTTCCTCTTACTGAAGCAGGGTAATAATGTAGTTCTTTCAAGAAAGCCCAGTGTCTTACTGTGAACGTTTAAAAAGTGGGGGATACTTGTACCTGAGCATTGCTGAGGGAGGAGATGTGAAAGGTCCTCCCAGACACAAATCTCAGCAGATCCACTGGGAAAGGCACCTTCCTCAGCATGCAGAACACAGACTACCTCCTACCCCACGAGAAACCCCCTCCTTCCCCTTGATCAGGACAACCCACAACAGCTGGGAGTTACCCCAATTCCTCCCTTCTCCTGCTCCTAATAGCTAACACATCAGCAAATCCTGTGAGCTCCATCTTCAAAATGGACCCACAAGAGGTCTAACCACTCCATCCAAGGCCACCTGTCTGGTCCACAGTGCCTGAGTTCCTGGAAAAGCTTCGTCATTGACCTGCCTTGCCATCTTCAACCCACTGTCATCTGTTCTCAACACTGTAGCCAGGATGGCCCAGTGATACAGGGTCTCATGGGGTTATAGCCCTGGAATGGCTTTCTGTCACCCTCTGTCACCTCTCTGAGGTAATGTCCTAAGCTGTCTCCTGTGGCCACAGGGCCTTCTTGCTGCTCCTGGACATACCTGGAATTCTCCTGCCCCAGAGACTTTGCACATGCGTTCCCTTCTGTTCAGAATGCTCTTGATGTGTTCTCACTCACCTTCTGAGAAGTCTGAATTGGAGTGACAGAGACAGAATATGAGGCTGTGTGTGTTGGGTGAGGCTGGTGGCTCAGAAGAAGATTCTCTGCCAGCTCTCCGCCTGTGCCTCAATTGTCCTCAGCCAGGAACTTGCACACAGCCCTCACCTGTTACAACTCTCACCCAGGAGACCCACAGCCACCCCTGGAGCCCACCCTGAACACACCCTTCTGCAGAATACATTCAGCTCTCCTCTGGGACCCCTGTCAGCTTTACCCAGTCCTGGAACTCCCCCGTCTCCTGCAAAGCTCCCATATTCCCCCTCTGCGTGCAAAATCACACTGGTGCAAGTATTTCATGAGAAAGCTATAATGCTAACTAATGAAAGGTTCACACCTACTTTCCCTTTCTGTTGCCTTTCTCTCCACCTTCTTTCCTACCTGTGCAAACTGTAAGATATCAGTGGAACACGAACATGCTCTGAGATCTGAATCTTTCATTGGAGCTTTCTGAGGACTCCTTATGTGATAAGACTCTATTGTATCCTACAACAGGTTGTTTTACATCTATCCTCTATAGAATAGTACAGCCCAAATCACTACAATTTTACCTCACTCTTCATGAAGCAGAACACTTTTTCCTTTCTTCTTTTACTTAAATTCCAGTTAGTTCACATGCCATGGAATATTTGCTCCAGGGGTAGGATTTAGTGATTCCTCACCTGCATACAGTACCCGGTGCTCAACACAAGTGCCCTCCTTAATACCCCTCACCCATTTGACACTTCCCCCCACACCCTTGTCCTGCAGCAACACTCAGTTTGTTCTCCAAGGTTGAGTCTATTTCCTTGTTTGCCTCTCTCATCACCCCTCCACTCTGTTCACCTTTTTTTTTTCTGAATTTCCAGAAGCATTAGAGTATAGGATATTTGTCCTTCCTCACTGATTTTGCTTAGCTTAATACACTCTAGATCCATCCACATCCTTGCAAATGGTAAGATTTCATTCTTTTTGAAGCTGGGTCATATTCCATTATATATATGTATCCCACATCTGCTTTATCCATTCATCAGTGCATGGACTTTGGGATTCTCTCCATAGTTTGGCTACTGTGGACATTACTGCCATAAACATCATTGTGCATGGACCCCCTTCGAATCTGCATTTCTGTATCCTTTGGGTAATTACATAGGAGAGCAATTGCTGGATCATGTGGTTTTTCAATGTTTAATTTTTTGAGGAACTCCCACACTGTTTTCCAGACTGGCTGCACCACTTTGCATTCCCACAAACAGGATGGGAGGGTTCCCCTTTAAGCAGAACATTATCTGCCGGCAATTTCATAAGAGGAAACAAAACCTCTGGGAGATGCACCAAGGGTCAGGCAAGCAGTTGCAGACTTCACCCCAAGGCTCCTGACGCCAAGCCCCTTGAAGCCACCAGCATGCCACTATCCAAAAGAATTCCCAGACTCTCCTTCTGACTCCACCACCAAAGAAACTACAGAGAGAATATGGCACCTCAAAATATCGAGATAATACTTTTAGTAAAACTAGAAAGTCAAGCTCAACTTTTAAACAGGAACAGGCCCATTTGGATAATTTTGAATTTCCCCTCCACCCTAATTTTAACTCTTCTGATGAATAAACTAAGCAATGATGAAACATCACCTTTGTCAAATGACATCATCCAAGTCTGTATCAGATGAAAAAAGCCACCTAACTCTAGATGCTGGCCACTCAACCATATCTTAGGCCCAATTGAATAAACACTGTTAGATGAAGGAACAAATTAGATGTTACAAACAGGCACAGAGTGAATCTCACCTTCCTTTTCTAATAAAAGAGGGTGCCTAGGAAACAGATGGTCAAAATACATTTGTAAGCAATAAATGGACAGAGAAATTGTGATCCCCTGCAAAGTTCTACCTGCAGGGAAACTAAGTAATTCTTGCACCAAACCCAGAATGCTGGCAGCTACTTCAATTTTACTTTGTGGCCCAACTAGAGAAAAGGGAAAAGCCCAGGAGATTTTGGGATAATGACAGATTTACCTCCATCCCTGACATAGATAGGACATTTTGCCAAACATACCTGTGCTTTCTCTGAACACTGGCGTCCTGTGACAAGCTGCCTCGCTGACTGCAATGCTGACGTTCAAAACCTCTGGTGTCTTGTAGCCAGAGTAGAGAAGTGCCGTCAGCTGGGGAGAAGAAGGCACCTCTGACCTAAAGCCTGCACACCTGCTTTGGTTTCTGGGCTAAGGGGCAACACGTACTTGTTGTTTAGCAGTAATTATCTTCATTCTCAATAGACCAATGACCTTGCCTTTTCTGGATAGCAGACTTACTATTCTAAAGAAACCCTCAATTCGTCTATTCCCAATGCAACTAGAGTGGAACGTTTATTTCTCACTTAAATAGAAAACACTGTTATTGTCGACACTACGTGAATGAACTGTTAAAAACATTTTAGAGAAAAAGGAAGAGACCTTTATTCAAACACAAGTCAGGACAGCTGCCTGGGAGACACAATCTTCACCAAGAAGGGAGTGCTCCGGGGAAAGAACATTTGGGGCAGGCTTATATATTTTTTTCTGTTTTGTTTCAGGTACAGAGTTACAAACCACAATGAGGATCTTCTTAGATTCCAGAAAGTGACAGATTCTTTCTTATGTTTTCAGTATGTACATGTCAGTATGACTTTAGTCTTATGACAGCCAAAGAGGTTCTTTATTTTTTCTTATATTTATGTTGGCATTTTTGGTTATTGTTTTCTTCTCGAAGCAGATGTACAACATGTGCTTGGGGCAGAAATAGGGCCCATGCTTTCAGGTGTTGCCCAGTCATTTTGAGCCGGGTAAAATGTTAAAGGATAGCTTCCCTGGGAGCCGAGGATCAGGGCCCACAGATGATATAAGATAAAAATTCCTTTTATCATTATAATTACTCCTAAATGGAGGAATTTGAGACAAAAGCACCTTTCACAACAGTACCAAGAAATCAAAATGATGCCCACGGAAGGCTTACTGCTCCATGGTCAGCACAGGTAACAGAAGTGTTAACAGTCTCTGGACTACTGCCCTTCTCCTGCCCAAATCACTGAAGCACACAGACCACTTAAAATCAGAATTGTAGAACTGCTAGACACCTTAGAGATGTCTGGCACCATTCCCTTGGACTGCAGAATAAAACACAGTAGCTCGTTGTCACAAACTAATTTCAACATGAAGTGCCCCCTGGATGCAGTAAGTTCTTTCTCTGCAAATGGTGACTAATATAAGTCACAGTCATACCATATAAACACTACGATGGCTGGGAAGTAATTGTAGGTAAGGGAATATTTTAGCCATGTTTATAAGCATTGGCTCACTTTGTAGAAGAGGCTGAGCTGAGTGTTTTTAAATACTATTTCAGACCTGTTTTACAGCACCCTCTGAACATACCAGAGCCTGAATGGACTGAAAAAGATAGTTGGTTTCAGTAACTTTAATACCAGAAAAATATTATACTGTCTGTATTCCTTAGGATCTTTGAGTATCTTACCCAGAGGTCCTCCACTGAGATAATGATCTTAATGATCACCATGGGTAGATGTGAAAAGGCCCGCTGAATTCATTCCAGTTGTCCACATGACAAGAAAATCCTGATACTTGATAGGTTTCCAGATCGAGAAGACCAGAGATAAGAGGGAAATAGTACCCTGTATGGAACAACAAGGGACTTGTAGTCAATTTGGGGATGCGACTTAGGTTTCTGACACTAAAATCCTCTGTGACTCATATCATCTGAGTCCCTTTCTAACCGTCTGAAAATGTGCCTAAAAATATCTACACCCTAGATTCAAGTTTAAGAGGCAAAATGGTATTAAGAGGCAGTATGATGTCTCTCAAGAACAGGTGCTCAGGAAGCCCTAATTGCTATTGGGTCTATTTCTTTTCCAGAAGAAAGAACACATGTTGAATCCATATTCCTAATAGATGACTCACCAGATGATTTTCAAACCTGAAGGAAGGCCAAGAAGTCGCTCTTGTGTCATATTTCACTCAGAAATCATATTGTTGGACTGGTGAGGACGATACGATAGCAACGTTATCACTAAGAGTGGGGAGCTTCTAATTTCCATACGGCCATGTTGACCCCCTTAGCTCAGAGCCACCAGAAAGGGCAGCTGGGGAGGGGGCACCGCCATCACTATGAGTGGGGAGCTTCCCATTTCCATATGGCCATGATGACCCCCTTAGCTCAGGGCCACCAGAAAGGACAGCTGAGGGGGACCACAGGCCAAGCCTGCCAGGTGTGGCTGGGGCAGGCAGAACTCTGACTGAAGGCTCAACTCCTGTCTAGGTTATTATAATGCTCTTCACAAAGAAAGTGCCATTGTGTGTGAGCCCTCATGTAGAAAAGGTTCAGAATTTCCATTAAGATTCCCTCTCTGACCTTTAGGATATGTAGCAAAGTTCCATTTAATTTTTAAACATTGAAGGACTTCCTGGTTTTCTTTTCGCTATGACTGTGGCTCAATTCCCCTGTGGTCTAGGAATAGAACCTAGTTAATTTCAGGGTTTAACATTTGTAGCCTTGATTCATGGCCCCACCTATCATCTATTTGGCTAAAGAGTCTATGACCACTTGAAAATAATGTATTCTGCACTTATTATGGAATGTTCCCTATATGTCAATTAGGTCACATTTGTTACCAATGTTTTGTCTGCTTTTTCTTTCAGATATTGAGAAAGGTATATTAAAATCTTCAAACAATGCTGCTCTATTCAACGTGGCATCGAAGAATCTACCAGTGTTAGAAGGCAAGAGAAAAAAAAGTATAAGAATTGAGGGGATAATTGTGACTATTCACAGATAATACGATTGTGTACATAGAAAATCCAAAACAGTCTATAAATACCCTATTAGAATTAAAAATGTAATTTATAAATTTGAGATGGATTGTAGCTTCCCATTGGACAGTTTCTGAAAGAAAACGTAGAACCTGTCAATCTTGGGGTAAGACATAGTGTGCAATAACCATTGAGAAGAATTCAGTGGGACTTCATAAAAATGTGACATTTCTCCTCATCTTATGACCATAAGAAAATGAAAAAGTGAACCGCAGGCTGGGAAGTAAAGATTTGCAATACACACACTGACAAAGACTTGTCAATAATGAATTCCTGCTCATCAACCATAAAAAGTCTATGTACAAATGAATACTTCACAAAAGATTGACTGATGGCCAATAAGAACAGGAAAGGGTGCTCTACAGTATTATTTTCAGGAACAGCAAGGCCTTTCCTAAAATGAAAACATACACACAAACCAGTATTCCCTAGATGGATGATGTCCTTATTTCTGAGGACAGCTTGAAGAACAAGAACACACTAGCATCAAAGTAAAGTGATGGAATTCCTGACACTCAGAGGATGGATAATTGACCTCAAACTACAGTACAATTTCTAGGCATCATTCGGTCCTCTGAAGGCAGACAACTACCACACCCCTTCCTCCACCACACAGGTTGCTTCCCAACCCCTACCATAAAAGAAGAAGATGAGAAACAGATAGGACTAGTAGGAAATAGTAAAAATCACATGTGGGGATTATCCTGAAACACACTGATCACATAACTAGTGTAAGGAAGTGTAAGGAACTGAGAAGGACAGAGACTCAAGAGGTACTTCTTTGGGAAATGTTGTCTGACATCGTCACACGTTGGTACCAGCTAATGAGGGCTCTGAGCATATCCTAGGGTTTGCTCACAAGGGTCTGCAACACCATCGCTGAGGACTGAAACTCTTCAAGACCTCAAAGCTTGCCTGATTGACTATTGGACTAAGAGATTCCCATGTTCTGAAAACAGATACCAACTCACTGAAAGGTTCTCCTGGGCTCTCACGGAGGCCCTACAAGTAGCTGAACCATTCATTGAAAATCAATTACACACACACACACACACACACACACACCTTTCATTTCACCAATTACTTAAACATTCAAGGTTCTTCCTACCTTTTCTTTTTCACATTGATATTTATACTCACATGAAATGTCATCATTTCTAATGAACACTGATGTCAAAATAGAGATCCATTGACACAATATTCACAAAATGGAACTTCCCTGCTGTCATTTTCAATATAGCGTTTTTTAAAGTTCATACATATTTTAGGTTTTTGGTAACTTATACAGGAGAAGATCAGCATTGAAAAACTCTGAATACTGACAATGAGTTTTAAGCCTAGAGAACAAAAATTGTCCAATTTCATAGATAATAAGGAACCAAAGGGAAAGCATAGAAGCTGTAGTTGAATAATTTTACACATATGCATCCTCTATTATTCTACTACTGAGGGGTATGTTTTATTACCACTATACATGCAGCAATTGTCTTCCACGTGCACTTGCACAGGTATAATGAATTACTACAGTAGAATGAAATGTCTGGGAACTACTTGGTGGCATCTATAATGAACAATGAAATTTCGATCTTATATTTGGTGAACTTCCACTGTCTGTCCCTTTAGACAATGGACCCTAAACAAAAGGGGGAATATACCAGAGAGACTATGGACTCTGGGAAACAAACTGAGGGCTTCAGAGGGGAGAGGGGTGGGGGGGTTGGGATGGGCCAGTGATGGGTATTAAGGAAGGTACATATTGCATGGAGCACTGGGTGTTATATGCAAATAATGAATCACGGAACACTACATCAAAAACTAAGGAAATACTGTATAGTGACTAACATATAATAATAAAAAATTGTTACTAGAAAAAAATTAAAGGTAAAAAAAAACAATACAGCTGTTCTGTTTCAAGAACAATCACAATTGAGAAAAAACTAACTTCCAATCCCTAAAGCCAAACACAGACCAAGTTCCATTTCTCTCCCCTTTATTCACATTCTCTGTGGGTTCTAAGCTATTTCCCTACCTCCTTTCCTGCTGAGCAGGGAGCCCGGGCTCGATCCCAGAACCCTGAGATCATAACCTGAGCCAAAGGCACATGCTTAACTGGCTGAGCCAGCCAGGAGCCCCAGCCATGTTTTTCTTAAGCAAAAGGACACTTTCTCACAATGCCTTCACATGACTTCACATGGTACCAGAGATCTGCATTTGCCTCTAGGAGGTTGCAGATGAAGGCAATTGCAAACTCCTACAGTGGTTTATCAAATACAATGACCTGCCTGGTGATAGTGAAACTCTTATGAGCCCACGAGAGGGTGCTGTGACACTCAGCTGTGGCTGGGTTGGCACAGAGAACCAAATCCATTTCCCTGCCTGATGTCTGTGAGGAACAGATGCCCCCACTGTGAATGAGACCCTGCCACTGAGCTGTCCAGAGATGGCCATCCTCACGGAGGATGAGGATAAAGGACAATGCCTGAGGTGACCTCATCTGTCTCTTTTATCTTTTCATATTTTTGACAGTGGACAAATCACTGCCTAGGAGTCCCCAACTACCTTAGTCTCAACTGTGAATGACCAAGAGATTTTACAAAACACTCAAGATTTTCACCTCACAATTGGCCACAACCACTTATCATAGGGATTCAACATTAAGCAAAGATAATGTTCCTTGGAAGAGAGGTCCTGCCCACTGTTGTTTCTCACTTATATGCTCATCTTCCTTACCTCATGGTAACATAACCAGCTTGATTCCTGCTTCCGTCTTCAGGAAGGCTGATGTGACTTGTCGGGCATTACCCTGACATCATTCTTTCTTAGCAATAAGATGTGGACATTTCCCTAGTCCTACACACCCAAAGTTGATTCGGAATCAGGATTGAGGAGGCTGATGAGAGTTGAAGGTGTTTTCCTGTACAGGGTGGTTTATTACCAATAAGGATGGGTCAGAATCCTCGAAATTCCAGAACCTTTTCATTAATGCTTCCTACTCGTGAAAGATGATGTACATTGGTCTTTCCCTGTATAGTGTGGTGACTCAGAGAAAAGTGCTTAGCCCTTTCGTCAGACTTCCACGACCACTTGGGGCTGGCTTCCATATTCACAAATGATGATATTAGGGCTAACAGGGTTCCTGTACACTGTTATTTCTTACAGATAAGTTTATGGCATTTTTGTTACATTGCCAGAACCACTTAGCACCGGGTTTGCCAGCCTCCTGGGGACTAACACTAACCCTATGTGGGCCCCCGAGGGGCCCCTCCCAAGGGGCCTGGCACCACAGCGCCGGGGATTGGGGATCCCTGAGCCCAGCGTCGGAGTCACCCTGCCGCCCCGCAGCAATGCCGGCTGCTAGGGGCGCCGCCAGTCTTTCAGGGCGAGAGAACGGGCAGGGCCCTCCAAGCCCCCGGCGACCTTCGAAGGCCCCCCCGCGCCAAAACGCTTGGGCCCACACTCCCTCTCGCCAGTGCCCTCACCTTGGGTTGCCCCTCCACCTGCCTCAGAGCTGGCGGAACGGGCCTGCTGGACTCCTGCGGGCTAACACTTACCCTAGGTCGGCCCCCGTGTGGCCCCTCCCAAAGAGCCTGGCACCGCAATGCCGGAGATTTGGGACCCCCGAGCCCCAGTGCTGGACTCACTCTGCCACCGGGCAATCACCCAGGGTGCTAGGGGCGTTGCCAGTCATTCAGGAAGGGAGAACGGGCAGGGCCCTCCGATCCCCCTGGGACCTTCAAAGGCCCCCCCGCCCAAAAACTCTGGCTCGCATGCGCCTGCTCCCCAGCGCCTTAATCTCGGCCAACCCCTCCACTCGCTGCAGAGCTGGCGGATTGGGCCTGCCGGCATCCTGGGGGCTAACCCTAACACTAGGTGGGCCCCTGAGGGGCCTCTCACAAGGGGCCTGGCGCAGCAATGCCAGGAATTGGGGACACCGAGCCCCAGCACCTCACCCTGCTGACATGCGCCACCCGGTCTGCTAAGGGCGCCGCTGGTCATTCAGGGCGGGAGTATGGGCAGGTCCCTCTGAGCCCCCGGCGACCTTCAAAGCTCCCCCACGCCAAAACTCAGGAGCCCACACTCCCGCTCACCATCGCCCTCACCTCGGCACGACCATCCGCTCGTGGTACAGCAGGTGGATCGGGCCTGCTGGCCTACTGGGGTCTAACTCTAACCCTAACCCCTAACCCCTAACCCTAAGCCCTAAACCCTAACCCCTAACCCTAACCCTAACCATAAACCCTAACCCTTACCCTAAACCTAACCCTAACCCTAAACCCTAACCTTAAGCCCTAAACCCTAACGCTAACACTAATCCCTAAACCTTAATCCCTAACCCTAAACCCAAAAGCCTAAATTCTAAACCCTAACCCTAACCGCTAACCCCAAACCCCAAACCCTAACCCTAAACCCTAAACCTACCCCAACTCCGACCCTACCCCCAACCCTACCCCCAACCCTACACCTTCAGCTAACCCTACCCCTAACCCGTACTCTAACCCATATGCTAACCCGTACCCTATCCCTAACCCGAACTCTAACCCATACCCTAACCCGTACCTAACCCTAACATGTACCCTAACCTGTACTCTAACCCTAAACCGTACCCTATCCCTAACCTGTTCCCTAACTCGTATCCTAACTTTAACCCTAAACCGTAACCAAACCCGTACCATAACCCTAACCCATACCTTAACCCTAAACCGTACCCTAAACCGTACCCTAACCCGTACCCTAACCCATACACTAACCCGTACCCTATCCCTAACCCGGACCGTAACCCGTACCCTAACCCGTACCTAACCCTAACATGTACCCTAACCCATACCCTAACCCTAAACCGTACCCTATCCCTAACCTGTTCCCTAACTCGTATCCTAACTCTAACCCTAAACCATAACCAAACCCGTACCATAACCCTAACCCGTACCCTAACCCTAAACCGTACCCTAAACTGTACCCTAACCCGTACGCTAACCCGTACCCTAAACTGTACCCTAACCCATACCCTAAACCTTACCTAATGTCTACCCTAACCCATACACTAACCCTAACCCATACCCTAACACTAACCCGAACTCCAACCCTAATCCTAACCCTAAACCCAAACCCTAATCCCTAACCCGTACCCTAAACCTTAATCCGTACCCTAACCCATAACCCCTAACCTGTAACCCCTAAAGCCAACCCCAACCCGTACCCTCACCTTACCCTAACCCTAACCCCTACCCTCACCCGTACACTAACAGTAACCCATACCCTAACCCGTACCCTAATCTGTACCCTAACCCTGGGGATTGGGTACACCTGAACCCCACCACAGGACTCAGCCTGCCACCCCACAGGAAACCATGCCCCTTGGGGCGCCACAGAGCATCCCGTGCAGGAGAACTGGTAGGGCCCACCTGAGCCCCCAGCGATCCTCGGCGGCCCCCTACACCCCAACCCTGATGCCAACGCTCATCCCGCCCCACGCCTTCCCTTCAGCCTGCCACCGAGCTTGTCGCAAAGCCGGAAGATCAGGCCTGTCAGGTTCCTGGGGCGTAGCCCTGACCCTAGGTCGGCTGGGGAGGGCCCTCCCCCGGGGCCCAGGCCGTAGCCCCGGGGACTGGGTACACCTGAGCCCCACTGCAGGACAAAGCCTGCCACCCCGCAGGAAACTGTGCCTCTTGGGGCTCTATGGAGCATACAGGGCTCGAGAACTTGGGGAGGCCCCTGGAGCCTGTCCTCAGCTTTGGCAGCCCCCATGCCCCAACCCTGAGGCCCATGCTCACTCTCCCCCATGACCTCATCTCAGCCCTCCACGGAGCTCACCGCACAGCCTGCGGATTAGCGCTGCCGGTCTCCTGGACCCTAACCCTTACCCTAGGTTGGCCACAGAGGGGCCCTTCCCCAGGGTCCTAGCACCGCAATCTGGGGGATTGGGGACACCCCATCCCCACCATAGGACTCAGCCTGCAGCCCACAGGAAACTGTACCATTTTGGGGCAAAACAGAGCATTCAGGGCAAGAGAATTGGGGCACCCCCTGAGAGCCCCTGCTGGTGAACTCCGACATTTGTGGGCCCTTCTGGATGAAACCCCAAGGCTCATATTCACCCGCCCTTGTGCCCTCATCTCACTCGGCCTGGGAGTTCTCTGAGCACTGGGCAGTTCAGAAATGCTGTCTTTTGAGGCCTAACCTAACCCTGGGTCTTCTGCTGAGGGTCCCCTCCCCATTTGCCTGCCTCCAAGGCACCAGGCATTGGGCTCACCTCTGCACGACTAGAGGACTCAGCCAGCCCCACAGCAGGAAACTGTCCATTTGGGGCTGTAGCAAGGATTCATACGAAAATCGGAGGGCCCCCCTCAGCCCATTCCAGGGAACCCCCACTTTCAGAGATCTCCCCAGATCCAATTAGTAGCTTCACACTGACCTTTAAACTTGCTCTCCACGGAGATCTTTTGAAATTCTCCACACTTCCAACCGATGGCATCATCCAGCTTCAGTGCCTTACCCAGCTTTAGGTCTTGAGATGGATTAAAATGGGAAGTTATTTCACTGATGATGACGTACTGGTGACCAAAAGATACATGCATAAATGCTTCATATCATTTGGCTTCAGGGAAATGCAAATCTAAACCCCTATAGATGCCATATCACACGAGGCCGAATATGTAAAAATAAGAAGACATGAAACTATACATGTTGGAGAGGATGTGGAGAAACGGGAACCCTATTACACCCCTGTACGAATGCAGTCCATTACAGCCACTCTTGAAAATGGTACGGCGTTTCCTCAAGAAGTTATAAATAAAGCTACCCTATGTCCCAGCAATTGCACTACTGGGTATTTACCCCAAAGAGACAGAGGTAGTGAAGACGGGACACATGCACCCCAGTGTTCATAGCAGCAATATCCATAATAGACAAACTGTGGAAAGAATGCAGATGACCATCGACAGATGAATGGATAAAGAAGATGTGGATCATATATATACTGGAATATTACTCAGCCATCAGAAAGCATGAACACTTACCATCACACCGACCTGGGTGGAGCTGGAGGGTATTATGCTGAGTGGAATAAGCCAATGAAAGAAAGACAATGATCATATGCTTTCACTCCTATGTGGAATATCAGAAAAAGGGAAGAAGACCATAGGGGAAGGGAGGGAAAATAGAATGGGAAGTCATCAGAGAGGGAGAAAACCCATGATAGACTCTTAACTATCGCAAATAAAATGATGATTGCTGGAGGAGAAGTTGGGGGGGGTAACTGGGTGAGTGGCATTAAGGAGGTCACACGATACAATGAGCACTGGGTGTTACACACGACTGAAAATTTATTGAAGACTACATCTGAAACTAATGGTGTACTGTAAGTTGGCTAATTGAATTTAAATTAAAGAATAAAAGACCTCGAATAAACAATCCTAAACATTTGTATGGAACCACTAAAGATTCCGAACAGCCAGTGCAATGTGGAAAAGAAAAACAAAGCTGGAGGACTCACAATTTCAGATTTCAGGTTATACTACAAAGCTGCAGTCATCCTAACAAGACAGTACGGCACAAAAATAGACACAGCGACCAAAGGAACAGGATACAAGTTCAGACAGAAACCCACAATTATGTGGTCCATGAATCTTCCACAAAGCAAGCAACGATATCAAAAGGGAAAAGGTCATTATCTACAACAAACGGTGTTGGGAAAACTAGACAGCTACGCACAAAAGAATGAAATTAGACTGCTTTCTTACACAATACAGACAAACACAAAACAGTTTCAAGACCTCAATATGAGACCTGAATCCGTAAAAATCCTACAGGAGGGAAGACAGTAACTTCTTGACATGGACCATACCAACGTTTTTCTGGACTGTCTCCTGAGGCAAAGGAAATGAAAACAAAAATAAACTATTGGGAATACAGCAAAATAAAACGTTTCCACATGGCAGAAGAACAATGAAAACGTAAAAATAATAAGACAACCTACTCAAAGGGAAAAGATATTTGCAATGATCATATGCAATAAAGGGATAGTGTCCAAAACGTATAGAACTGATACTACCTGAACCCAAAAAAACATATAATCCAGTTAAAAAATAGGCAGAAGACATGGACAGACATTTCCCCAAGGAAGAGATACAAATGGCCAACAGTCCCGTGAAAAGATATTCACCATCACGCATCATCAGGAAAATTTAAATCCAAAGGACAATGAGGTATTACATCAAACCTGTCAGAATGGCTAACATCAAAAGCACAACAAAGAGCAGGTGTTGGGAGGATGTGGATAAAGGGGAATCCTCGCAAACTGTGGGTGGGAATGCAAACTGTGGTGGCCACCGTGGAAAACAGTATGAAGGTTCCTCAAAAAATTAAATATAGAACTACTCTACGATCCAACAATCACTCTACTGGTATTTCCCCAAAGGCTAGGAAAACAGTAACTTAAAAGGATATGTGCACCCCTATGTTTCTTGCACCATTATTTAGAATATCACAATATGGAAGCAACCCAAGTGTCTGTAGAAAAATTGACAAATGAGATGACAGATGTGTGTATTCACAAACACACACACACACACAGACACACACACACAATGGAGTATTACTCGGCTTGAAAAAGAATGAAACCTTGCCATTTGCAGCCACATAGATGGAGCTGGAGAGTATTATGCTAACTGAAATCAGTCAGTCAGAGAAAGACAAATCCCATACGATGTCACTCTTATGGGGAATTGAAGAAACAAACAAAAATAAATAGAGAGAAAAAGGACACACACCAAAATACAAACTCTTAACAAGAGAGAACAAACGGATGGTTACCAGAGAGGAGGTGAATAGAGGGATGAGTGAAATAGATGAAGCAGATTAAGAGGACACTTTTCTAGATGACCACTGAGTAATATATAGAATTACTGAATCACTCTCTTGTACACCTGAAAAGAATGTAACACTGTATGTTAGCTCTACTGGAATTAAAATAAATTTTTAAAAAAGAATTTTCTTTCAGGAACCTCTTTGAAAAAGCTTTTCGTGTGCAATGTGCATAAGCCCTACTTGGGAGGATTCACTCTACAATAATTATTCATTCTATGCCTCGAATTCAGATTTCACTGAGTTCTTACCATGGATCCCAGGCCACGGGAGCCATGGTCCTTTTCTGTCCAGGCTCAGCACCTATGCATTCAAGATTGGAAGTAGAGACACATGTCACTTCACAGTCCAGAAAGCTATTATTGTTTCTGTTTCAGTGTGAGAGAGTCACAGACTTTGGGACAGGTTTCAGAGCAGGTATACTATGGATCCTGGATCTCTACTTCAATGTTCATTGCCTGGATCCATTTGGCTAATAGGTTCCCTGTGGATGGGCTTGCTCCCAAGCACATATATAGAAGATGCAAAGGTGGGTGGGCTTGGTGTGGGACAGGAAGAAGACCAAATGCAGACAAGAGTCCGATCCCTCCCCTGATACAGGAACTGCTACAGGAGAGGGTACGGGAGGTAGAATCCATGCGAAACTCCAAGGTCACCAGCTGAACACAGGAGGCATAGGTCAAGGGATCTGGAGATGCAGGGGTTGAAGGCTGCTCTGAGCTACCTCTGGGAGGAAGGGAGGGAAGGAATGAGAAGGAGACACTGCCTGCCCCTGGCCCATGCCAGCTGCCCACCACTCCGACACGCATCCGTCTACACAGCTGACACAGCCTGGGCTCAGGATGGGCTGGCTCAGATCCTTCAATCCTCAGTGGGATAGCTGGTCCCAGGGCTCAGAGACATGCTGAGGGAGATGAGAGGGAAAGCTGCCCCACCAAGGTCATCCCCTCCTTGAGCAGACAGCTCTTCAGAACTGCTAAAAAAAAAAAAAACCCACTAACGGGGTTGAAAGACATGCCATGGATGAACTAAGGCATAGAGATATGTAAAATAACATTCATTTTTAAGTTCAGAGCTGTCAGCTCAGAAAGTGGGGAGAGCTTCCCTGAAGAAGACTGAGGGGAGGGCAGGCCATGCTGAAAAGGGAGTCATGGTTCTCCTGATTGGGGACCTGCAGCCCCCTTCCAGGGCAGGGCATCATCCTCAATCACATGAGATCCATGAAAGTGTTCCATCAGGACCAGATGTTTGTCTCGAGAAGGCTACCCTGGCATCGGACTGCACAGGGCACCAGGGACGAGGGCCAGATGGAGGATGGACAATACCCCGGAGGCCATGGGGCAAGAGCAGAGGCACATGACCTTGAGGATGATGATGAAAAGCAGGAGGTGGCAGCATGGAGCCGGCCCAAAAGTGCATTGGGAGCAGTGCCCACAGCTACACTGACTGGGTGCCTTCTGTGCCCGGTGTGGCTGACTTCAGTGGGCTCCAGACTAGTCCTGACCACAAGTCTAGGAAGTGTGTACCACCTCCGGCCTCCTCTCCCCTTGCAGCTGCTAGGAATCACGTTCACAGACCCTGGTCAGCTTTCGTGGAAACCAAGCAGTGGCTCCCCCGCACGCTGCACCTCTGGTGGTGGTCCAGTGCGACCCTCGTTCCTGGCCAGACAGTGATGTCTACCTGTCTCCACACAAATCCACAGACAGGAGGGTGTCCCTGAATTGCACAGCACCTGATGAGACAGATCCACAGAACCCAACACCCAGTGGGTCACCTGGGACCTCAAGTATGGTCATGGAGCTCACCATACCCTATTTCTGTCACTTCCCACAGAAAGCCTGGTTCTGATCCCCCACAATACCATACATCCTGGTTGCTGACCTGGTTAAGCATCTGCCTTCGGCTAAGGGTGTGATCCTGGCATTATGGGATCGAACCCCACATCAGGCTCCTCCGTTATGAGCCTGCTTCTTCCTCTCCCACTCCCCTGCTTCTGTTCCCTCTCTCGCTGGATGTCTCTATCTCTGTTGAATGAAATAATAAAATCTCGAAAAAAATTAACAAGACAGAAATAAAAAAAAGTCAGAGAGGATGTGAAGAAAGGGGAGCCCTCTTACACTACTCGTGAGAATTCAAGCTGGTACAGCCACTTTTGAAAACAATATGGAGGATCCTCAAGACATTAAACACAGAGCTATCCTACAACCCACCAATTGTACTGCTGGGTATTTACCCCATCGACACAGAGTAATGAAAAGAAGGGGCACCTGTATCCCAATGTTCATAGCAGCAATGTCCATAATAGCCAAACTGTGGAAGGAGCCAAGATGTCCTTCAGCAGATGAATGGACAAAGAAGATGTGGTTCATCTATACAATGGAATATTACTCAGTCATCAGAAAGGATGAATACCCCCCATTTGCACCAACGTGGATGGACCAGGAGGGGATTATGCTAAGTGAAATTAAGTCAAACAGAGAAAGACAATTATCATATGGTTTCACTCCTATGTGGAATGGAAGGAATGGCATGGAGGACATTAGAAGAAGGAAGAGAAAAGTGAAGGGGGGGAATGAGAGGGGAAGATGAACCGTGAGAGACTACTGACACTGGGAAACAAACTGAAGGTTGCAGAAAGGGAGGGGAAGGGGAATGGGTTATGCTGGTGATGGGTATTAAGGAGGGCACGTGTTGGGGCGCCTGGGTGGCACAGAGGTTAAGCATCTGCCTTTGGCTCAGGGCGTGATCCCGGTGTTATGGGATCGAGCCCCACCACAGGCTCCTCCGCTGTCAGCCTGCTTCTTCCTCTCCCACTCCCCCTGCTTGTGTTCCCTCTCTCGCTGGCAGTCTCTATATCTGTCGAATAAATAAATAAATTCTTTTTTTAAAAAAAGGAGGGCACGTGTCATAATGAGCACTAGGTGTTATATGCAAACAATGAATCATGGAACACTACATCAAAAACAAATGAAGTACTGTAGGGTGACATCATTTTAAAAAAAGAAAGATATGAAATCCGTACTGGAAAACTGTCACTATTTGCAAATGACATGAAATCCCAAATGATTCCACAAAAAAAAAAAAAAAAAAAAAACACAAAAAACCACCACAAAAAAAAAAAAAAAAAAACACAACTGTTAGAATAAACAAATTCAAGAAAGCTGCAGGATATAAAGTCAATATACAGAGACCTGTTGTCTTTATTTATTTTCAAATTTTATTTATTTATTTGACAGGAAGAGAAAAAGCACGAGCAGGGGGAGTATGAGAAAGAGGGAGAAGCAGACTCTTGCTAAGCAGGGAGCCAAACACGGGGCTCGATCCCAGAACTCTGGGATCATGACCTGAGCTGAAGGCAGACGCTTCACCTATGGGGCCACCCAGATGACCCAACTTCTTGCATTTCTGTATACTGATGACACACTTTCGCAAAGAGAAATTAAAAAAGCAATGCCATTTACAATTGCATCAAAAAAATCTAGGAATGAAACTAACCAAGAATGAGAAAGACATAGTACACTCAACACATGGCAGAAAAGAAATGAAAAGCATGTGTCTCGAGGGGGTAGGATGTATGGGTCAAAGATTTGGAAGGCAACACAAACAAATGGAAGCTTATGCCATGCTCCTTAAATGGAAGAGTTAATTATGTGAACATGTCCATCGTACCCAAAGCAATTGACAGATGTGATGAAATGCCTATCTGAATTCCAGTGGCATTATTCGAGCAAATAGAAAACAGTCCTCAAACTTGTATGGAATCACAAAAGACCCCAAATACCCAAAGCAACCTGGAGAAAGAAAGGTGCAGTCAACACACTCCTGGATTTCAAGCTAGATTACAAAGCTGTTGTCATCAAAACAGGATGGTACTGGCAGAAACACAGACACCAGGTCAGTGGAACAGAACAGAAAGCTCAGAAACTTACCCACACGTAGATGATCCTAACTTACGACACAGCAGCAGAAGATATGCCATGAGGGAAGGACTGTCTCTTCAGTGAGCGGTAACAGGCAAACTGGACACTAAATGCAGAAGAATATAACTGGGTCACTTTCTTACACCACACACAAAATTTTTACTGGATGAATGATATGAACGTAAGAACTGAACCCATAAACCTCCAAGAAGACACAGGTACTAAGTCTCTCGACATTAGTTTTGGCAAAAAGTCTTCAGATCGGACACCAAATGCAAAGGCAACAAAAGCAAAAATAAACAAGTGGAACAACTTCAAACTGAAATCTTACACATGGAAAAAGTAACCAGCAAAAACTTACAAGGCCACAGACCCAATAAGAAAAAAAATATCTGCGAATCATATGTGTGAGAAGAGGCTAATATCCAAAATACACACAACACTCATACAAATCAAAACCAAAAAAAAAAAAAAACTGTATAAAAAATGTGGGGAATATGTGAATAGATACTTTCCAAAGATGGCACACAGGTGCCAACAGACAGAAAAAGTTGTTCCACATCACTAAATATCGTCAGGGAAACATCAGTCAAACCCACAATTGGCTATTCCCCCACAACTGTTGGAACACCTATTGTCCCAGAGACAGACACCAGGTGGGGTCAAGGGTGTGCAGAGGAGGAGACTCTGTGCACTGTTGGTGGGAATGGAAATTGGTGCAGCCACTGTGACAAATGGTATGGAGGTTCCTGAAAAAATAAAAGCAACTACAACATGACCCAGTAATGGCTCTACTGAGTATTGATTCGGAGAACACAAAAATACTGCCTCAAAAAGACAGATGCATTCCCACGGTCACTGCAGATTTATTCAAAAGAAACAGACATGGAAACACAGACCTTGGGGGCCTTATGCCAAGTAACTCAGACTCAGAAAGACCACTACCAGATGCTCTCATGTACATTCCACGAGGAATAAACAAATACTGAACGCATAGAAACTGAGAGCAGATTGGTAGGTGCCAGATTCGGGGATGGGGTGGTAGAAACGGTCGAAGGTGGTCAAAGTCTCAATGTTTGAGTGAGAAAATCCGACAGTCATGAAATGTTCTGTCCAGCATGGAGACTAAAACTAACGCTGCAGCATGCGGTATAGTTTTCCCTGCCCTTTGAAAGTACAGGGCTTCTGAGAAACCTTGCACAGCAGAAATGGTGTAAAGAAGGAATGGCCATTAATTTACACGGAATAATTAGACAGTGTCCTCAGACTCCAAAATTCCTTCTCTTTGGCTTTTCTTAGGCCTCAGCACACAAGTTTCTAAGGGAGGCCCAGCATAAATGAAGATAAAGCACAGCAGAGGCTCACAGACACCATTCAAAGTGCTCTTGGCTGGATGCGGAGTGCAGTTCCCAGAGGAAGGAGCTGGTTGGGGTGCACGCTGCCTCTGTTGTGCTTCTTCCCAAAACAGATGCTGAACGCGATTCTCACTGTTCACCTTTTTTCATAAGAGGGAAATCCTCTTCAGGTCTCTTCCTCTTACTGAAGATGCGTAATAATATAGTTCTTTCAAGAAAGCCCAGTGTCTTACTGTGAACGTTCAAAAAGTGGGGGATACTTTTACTTGAGCATTTCTGAGGGAGGAGATGTGAAAGTTTCTCCCAGACACAAATCCAGCATATCCACCGGGAAAGGCACCTTCCTCAGCATGCGGAACACGGACTACCTCCTACCCCACGAGAAACCCTCTCCTTCACCTCGATCAGGACAACCCACAACAGCTGGGAGTTACCCCAACTCCTCCGTTCTCCTGCTCCTACTAGCTAACCCATCAGCAAATCCTGTGTGCTCCATCTTCAAAATGGACCCAGAATAGGTCTAACCACTCCATCCAAGGCCACCTGTCTGGTCCACAGTGCCTGAGTTCCTGGAAAAGCTTCGTCATTGACGTGCCTTACCGTCTTCAACCCTCTGTCATCTGTTCTCAACACTGTAGCCAGGATGGCCCAGTGATACAGGGTCTCATGGGGTTATAGCCCTGGAATGGCTTTCTTTCACCTCTCTGAGGTCATGTCCTAAGCTGTCTCCTGTGGCCACAGGGCCTTCTTGCTGTTCCTGGACATACCTGGAATTCTCCTGCCCCAGAGCCATTGCACATGCTTTCCCTTCTGTTTTGAATGCTCTTGATGTGTTCTCACTCACCTTCTGAGAAGTCTGAATTGGCGTGACAGGGACAGATGATGAGGCTCTGTGTGTTGGGTGAGGCTGGTAGCCCAAAAGAAGGTTCTCTGCCAGCTCTCCGCCTGTGCCTCACTTGTCCTCAGCCAGGAACTTGCACACAGCCCTCACCTGTCACAACTCTCACCCAGGAGACCCACAGCCACCCTTGGAGCCCACCCTGTCCACACCCTGCTGCAGAATGCATTCAGCTCTCCTGTGGGACCCCTGTCAGTTTACCCAGTCCTGGAACTCCCCCGTCTCCTGCAAAGCTCCCGGATTCCCCCTCTTCTTTCAAAATCACACTGGCGCAAGGCTTTCATGAGAAAGCTATAACGCTAACTAATGAAAGGTTCATACCTACTTTCCCCTTCTGTTGCCTCTCTCTCCACCTTCTTTCCTACCTGTGCAAACTGTAACATATCAGTGGAACATGAACATGCTCTGAGACCTGAATCTTTCATTGCAGTTTTCTGAGGACTCTTTATGTGATAAGAAACTAGTGTATCTTACAACAGGGTGTTTTACAACTCTCATCTATAGAATAGTAGAGCCCAAATCACTACAATTTTACCTCACTCTTCATGAAGCAAAACACTTTTTCCTTTCTTCTTTTACTTAAATTCCAGTTAGTTCACATGCCATGGAATATTCACTTCAGGGGTAGGATTTAGTGATTCCTCACCTGCATACAGTACCCGGTGCTCATCACAAGTACCCTCCTTAATACCCCTCACCCGTTTAACTCTTCCCCCCACGCCCCTGTCCTGCAGCAACACTCAGTTTTTTCTCCTCAGTTGAGTCTATTTACTTGTTTCCCTTTCTCATCACCCCTCAACTCTGTTCATCTGTTTTCTTTCTGAAATTCCAAAAGCGTGAGAGGATAGGATATTTGTCTTTCCTCACTGATTTTGCTTAGCTTAATACACTCTATGTCCATCCACATCCTTGCAAATGGTAAGATTTCATTCTTTTTGAAGCTGGGTCATATTCCATTATATATAGGTATCCCACATCTGCTTTATCCATTCATCAGTGCATGGACTTTGGGATTCTCTCCATAGTTTGGCTACTGTGGACATTGCTGCTATAAACATCATGGTGCATGGACCCCCTTTGAATCCGCATTTTTTAATCCTTTCGGTAAATACCTAGGAGAGCAATTGCTGGATCATGGGGTTGTTCAATGTTTAACTTTTTAAGGAATCCCCACACTGTTTCCTAGACTGGCTGCACCACTTTGCATTGCCACCAACAGGATGGGAGGGTTCCCCTTTAATCAGAACATTATCTGCCGGCAATTTCATAAGAGGAAACAAAACCTCTGTGAGATGCACCCAGGGTCAGACAAGCAGTTGCAGACTTCACCCAAGGCTCCTGACGCCAAGCCCCTTGAAGCCACCAGCATGCCACTATCCAAAAGAATTCCCAGACTCTCCTTCTGACTCCACCACCAAAGAAACTACAGAGAGAATATGGCACCTCAAAATATCGAGATAATACTTTTAGTAAAACTAGAAAGTCAAGCTCAACTTTTAAACAGGAACAGGCCGCTTTGGATAATTTTGAATTTTCCCTCCACCCTAATTTTAACTCTTCTGATGAATAAACTAATCAATGATGAAACATCACCTTTGTCAAATGACATCATCCAAGTCTGTATCAGATGAAAAAAAGCCACCTAACTCTAGATGCTGGCCACTCAACCATATCTAAGGCATAATTGAATAAACAGTGTTAGATGAAGGAACAAATTAGATGTTACAAACAGGCACAGAGTGAATCTCACCTTCCCTTTCTAATAAAAGAGGGTTCCTAGGAAACAGATGGTCAAAATACATCTGTAAGCAATAAATGGACAGAGAAATTGTGATCCCCTGCAAAGTTCTACCTGCAGGGAAAGTAAGTAATTCTTGCACCAAACCCAGAATGCTGACAGCTACTTCAATTTTACTTTGTGGCTCAACTAGAGAAAAGAGAAAAGCCCAGGGGGTTTTGGGATAATGAGAGGTTTTACCTCCAGCCCTGACATAGATAGGACATTTTGCCAAACATACCTGTGCTTTCTCTGAACACTGGCGTCCTGTGACAAGCTGCCTCGCTGACTCCGATGCTAACGTTCAAAACCTCGGGTGTCTTGGAGCCAGAGCAGAGAAGTGCTGTCAGCTGGGGAGAAGAAGGCACCTCTGACCTAAAGCCTGCACACCTGCTTCGGTTTCTGGGCAAGGGGCAACACATACTTGTTGTTTATCAGTAATTATCTTCATTCTCAACAGACCAATGACCTTACCTTTTCTCTAAAGCAGACTTACTCTTCTAAAGAAACCGTCAATTCGTCTATTCCCAATGCAACTAGAGTGGGGTCTGGTTTACGCACGCCTCCAGGCCCCCACCTGGAGGATTTTCCTGCATGATTCTAATAGCCAATTACCACTAACCCGGGGGCACAGGGGGCATAATGCTGAAGTTGGGGGATGGCTCTGGGGCTTGCTACTGCCACACCTGTGCCTGGGGGACCAGGGCACACCCTGCTGAACTCGTGGTACTGCTCAAGAGGCATCACCTGCGCTGTGTCAGAGAACTGAAGGTGGGGATTATGTGAGGTCCTTTCCCGCACTCTTCCAGGGGAACAGGGGAAACCCTGAAATTCTGCAACCCATCCCACCAAAGCTCAGGGGAGCGGGCGCCCTGGAGTTCACGGGTATGGAGAATAAGGCCAGTTGAGGACATGGGACAGAACAGACTTTAAAGGGAAAAAGAAAACTCATCTGAGTCCCCACAATGAACCCTCTCCTCGTGCCCTTCCAGAACCCTGCCTCCCACCTGGGGCGCACCCTACCCCCGGACCATCACCCCAGTGCAAGCTGCTCACTCACCAGCAGGGATCTCCACAGGGCAACTCTCTCTCTCTCAGTGCCCCTTCTTCTGCCCCAGGACTGCAACCCACTGCAAATCTGGGACCGCCCACAGTGATGGAGCTACACCCCCAAGTGGTGAATGGTCTGGGAGGGTGGTGCCTGAACTCCTTGAATGCTAGGCAACCTGCCCTCAAGCCCCTGGAACGCTGAAAGTACAAGGGGCCCAAGAGGAGCCTCCTCTACTCAACACCAGGCACAGGCATGGGTGGGCTCGTGGGCTGGGGCCCCCACACACACCTGGCCGCTTCCAGGGACCCCTCTAGCTGCAGACCACCCTCAAAGACCTGCCCCTTCCCTTTCTGCACCAGCCCTCCCTGCTGGGGTGTCCCTGGTTCTGGGCAAGGTCAGTGACTCTCAGACCCTCCAAGACTTGGGCTTTAGGAAATGCAATGTTTTCATGCATTTTCAGTATGTATATGTCAGTATGACTTTAATCTTATGGGAGCCAAAGAGGGTCTTTATTTTTTCTTATCTTTATGTTGGCATTTTTGGTTATTGTTTTCTTCTCGAAGCAGATGTACAACATGTGCTTGGGGCAGAAATAGGGCCCATGCACTGAGGTTTTGCCCAGTCATTTTGAGCCAGGTACAATGTTAAAGGATAGCTTCCCTGGGAGCCCAGGATCAGGGCCCAAAGATGATATAAAATAAAAATTACTTTTATCATTATAATTACTCCTAAATGGAGGAATGTGAGACAAAAGCACTTTCCCAAGAGTACCAAGAAATCAAAATGATGTCCACAGAAGGCGGCCTGCTCCATGGTCAGCACAGGTGACAGAAGTGTTCACAGTCTCTGAACTCCTGCCCTTCTCCTGCCCAAATCTCTGAAGCACACAGACCACTTAAAATCAGAATTGTAGAACTGCTAGACACCTTAGAGATGTCTGGCACCATTCCCTTGGACTGCAGAATAAAACACAGTAGCTCATTGTCACAAACTAATTTCAACATGAAGTGCTCCCTGGATGCACTAAGTTCTTTCTCTGCAAATGTTGACTAATGTAAGTCACAGTCATAACATATAAACACTACGATGGCTGGGAAGTCATCGTAGGTAAGGGAATATTTTAGCCATGTTTATAAGCATTGGCTCACGTTGTAGAAGAGGCTGAGCTGAGTGTTTTTAAATACTATTTCAGACCTGTTTTACAGCACCCTCTGAACATACCAGAGCCTGAATCGACTAAAAAAGATAGTTGGTTTCAGTAACTTTAATACCAGGAAAATATTATACTGTCTGTATTCCTAAGGATCTTTGAGTATCTTACCCAGAGGTCCTCCACTGAGATAATGATCTTAATGATCACCATTGGCAGAGGTGAAAAGGCCCACTGAATTTGTTCCAGTTGTCCACATGACAAGAAAATCCTGATACTTGATAGGTTTCCAGATCGAGAAGACCAGAGATAAGAGGGAAATAGTACCCTGTATGGAACAACAAGGGATTTGGAGTCAATTTGGGGATCCCACTTAGGTTTCTGACACTAAAATCCTCTGTGACTCATATCATCCGAGTCCCTGTCTAACCACCTGAAAATGTGCCTAAAAATATCTACACCCTAGTTGAGAAGTTTAAGAGGCAGAATGCTACAAAGAGCCAGTATGATGTCTCTCAGGAACAGGTGCTCAGGAAGCCCTAATTGCTATTGGGTCTATTTCTTTTCCAGAAGAAAGAACACATGTTGAATCCATATTCCTAATCGATGACTCACCAGATGTTTTTCAAACCTGAAGGAAGGCCAAGAAGTCGCTCCTGTGTCATATTTCACTCAGAAATCATGTTGTTGGACTGGTGAGGATGATACGATAGCGACGTCATCACTAAGAGTGGGGAGCTTCTAATTTCCATATGGCCATGTTGACCCCCTTAGCTCAGAGCAACCAGAAAGGGCAGCTGGGGAGGGGACACTGCCATCACTATGAGTGGGGAGCTTCCCATTTCCATATGGCCATGTTGACCCCTTAGCTCAGGGCCACCAGATAGGACAGCTGAGGGGGACCACAGGCCAAGGCTGCCAGGTGTGGCTGGGGCAGGCAGAACTCTGACTTAAGGCTCAACTCCTGTCTAGGTTATTATAATGCTCTTCACAAAGAAAGTGCCATTGTGTGTGAGCCCTCATGTAGAAAAGGTTCAGTATTTCCACTGAGATTCCTTCTCTGACCTTTAGGATATGTAGCAAAGTTCCATTTAATTTTTAAACATTGAAGGACTTCCTGGTTTTCTTTTCGCTATGACTGTGGCTCAATTCCCCTGTGGTCTAAGAATAGAATCTAGTTAATTTCAGGGTTTAACATTTGTAGACTTGATTCGTGGCCCCACCTATCATCTATTTGGGTAAAGAGTCTATGACCACTTGAAAATAATGTATTCTGCACTTATTATGGAATGTTCCCTATATGTCAATTAGGTCACATTTGTTACCAATGTTTTGTCTGCTTTTTCTTTCAGATATTGAGAAAGGTATATTAAAATCTTCAAACAATGCTGCTCTATTCAACGTTGCATCAGAGAATCTACCAGCGTTAGAAGGCAAGAGAAACAAAAAGTATAAGAATTGAGGGGATAATTGTGACTATTCACAGATAATACGATTGTGTACATAGAAAATCCTAAACAGTCTATAAATACCCTATTAGAATTAAAAATGCAATTCATAAAATTGAGATGGATTGTGCTTCCCATTGGACAATTTCTGAAAGAAAACGTAGAACCTGTCAATCTTGGGGTAGGACATAGGGTGCACTAACCATTTAAAAGAATTCAGTGGGACTTCATAAAAATGTGACATTTCTACTTATCTTATGACCATAAGAAAATGAAAAAGTGAACCGCAGGCTGGGAAGTAAAGATTTGCAATACACACACTGACAAAGACTTGTCAATAAAGAATTCCTGCTCATCAACCATAGAAAGTCTATTTATAAATGAATACTTCACAAAAGATTGACTCATGGCCAATAAGAACAGGAAAGGGTGCTCTACAGTATTATTTTCAGGAACAGCAAGGCTTTTCCTAAAATGAAAACATACACACAAACCAGTATTCCCTAGATGGATGACATCCTTATTTCTGAGGACAGCTTGAAGAACAGACTAGCATCAAAGTAGAGTGATGGAATTCCTGACACTCAGAGGATGTACAATTGACCTCAAACTACAGTACAATTTCTAGGCATCATTCGGTCCTCTGAAGGCAGACAACAACCACACCCCTTCCTACACCACACAGGTTGCTTCCCAACCCCTACCATAAAAGAAGAAGATGAGAAACAGATAGGACTAGTAGGAAATAGCAAAAATCACATGTGGGGATTATCCTGAAACACACTGATCACATAACTAGTGTAAGGAAGTGTAGGGAACTGACAAGGACAGAGACTCAAGAGGTACTTCTTTGGAAAATGCTGTCTGAAATCGTCACACCTTGGTACCAGCTAATGAGGGCTCTGAGCATACCCTAGGGTTTGCTCACAAGGGTCTGCAACACCATCGCTGAGGACTGAAACTCTTCAAGACCTCAAAGCTTGCCGGATTGACTATTGGACTAAGAGATTCCCATGTTCTGAAAACAGATACCAACTCATTGAAAGGTTCACCTGGGCTCTCTCGGAGGCCCTACAAGAAGCTGAACCATTCACTGAAAATCAATTAACACACACACACACACACACACACACACACACACACACACACAGCTGTCATTTCACCAATTACTTAAACATTCAAGGTTCTTCCTACCTTTTCTTTTTCACATTGATATTTATACTCACATGAAATGTCATCATTTCTAATGAACACTGATGTCAAAATAGAGATCCATTGACACAATATTCACAAAATGGAACTTCCCTGCTGTCATTTTCAATATAGCGTTTTTTAAAGTTCATACATATTTTAGGTTTTTGGTAACTTATACAGGAGAAGATCAGCATTGAAAAACTCTGAATACTGACAATGAGTTTTAAGCAGCAGAAGTAGCTTTATGGGGGACATTCATAGCAATTCAAGTCTTCATCATTCCATGAGAATGGTCTCCAATAAACAACCTGATTTATGTGGTAAAGAAGTAGAAAAAAAAAACAAACGAAGCCCCAAATTAGTAGAAATAAGGAAATAACAAAAAGGAATGCATAAATAAATACAATGGATACTAAAAAGACAAAAAAAAAAAAACAATGAAAATGAGAGTGGCCTTTTTTGGAAAAATAAACAAAACTGACAAACTTAGCTAGACTCACCAAGAAAGACAGAGGACTCGAATACAATCAGGAAAATAAGATAATGGATTCCTGTCTCATATCAAAATCAAAAGAACTCTTCAACCTTGGACACAACAACTTCTTGCAAGCCACGTCTCTAAAGGCAAAGGAAATAAAAGCAAAAATGAACTATTGGCACTTCATCAGGATAAAAAGCTTCTGCTTGGCAAAGCAAATGATCAAAAAACAAAAAGGCAACCTATGGAATCGAAGAAGATATCTGCAAATGATATTACAGATAAAGGGCTGGTTTCCATGATCTATAAAGAACTCCTCAAACTCGACACCCAAAAAATGGGCAGAAGACACAAAGAGATACTTCTCCAGAGAAGACATACAAATGGCCAACAGACACATGAAAAAATGCTCCACATCACTTGCCATCAGGCAAATACAAATCAAAACGACAATGAGATACCACCTTACACCAGTTAGAATGGTTAAAATTAACCAGGCAGGGGGCACCTGGGTGGCACAGCGGTTAAGCGTCTGACTTCGGCTCATGGCATGATCCTGGCATTATGGGATCGAGCCCCACATCAGGCTCCTCCGTTATGATGCTGTTTCTTCCTCTCCCACTCCCCCTGCTTGTGTTCCCTCTCTCGCTGGCTGTCTCTATCTCTGTGGAATAAATAAATAAAATCTTGAAAAAAAAATTAACAAGACAGAAATAAAAAAATGTCAGAGAGGATGTGGAGAAAGGGGAGCCCTCTTACACTACTCGTGAGAATTCAAGCTGGTACAGCCACTTTTGAAAACAATATGGATGTTCCTCACGACGTTAACCACAGAGATATCCTACGACCCACCAATTGCACTACTGGGTATTTACCCCATAGACACAGAGTAATGAAAAGAAGCGGCACCTGTATCCCAATGTTCATAGCTGCAATGTCCATATAGCCAAACTGTGGAAGGAGCCAAGATGTCCTTCAGCAGATAAATGGACAAAGAAGATGTGGTTCATCTATACAATGGAATATTACTCAGTCGACAGAAGGATGAATACCCACCACTTGCACAAACGTGCATGGACCAGGAGGGGATTATGCTAAGTGAAATTAAAGCAAGCAGAGAAAGACAATTATCATATGATTTCACTCCTATGTGGAATGGAAGGAATAGCATGGAGGACATTAGAAGAAGGAAGGGAAAAGTGAAGTGAGGTAATGAGAGGGGAAATGAAACATGAGAGACTACTGACACTGGGAAACAAACTGAAGGTTGCAGAAAGGGAGGGTAGGGGAATGGGTTATCCTGGTGATGGGTATTAAGGAGGGCACGTGTTGGGGCACCTGGGTGGCACAGCGGTTAAGCATCTGCCTTCGGCTCAGGGCGTGATCCCGGCATTAGGGGATCGAACTCCACAACAGGCTCCTCCGCTGTGAGCCTGCTTCTTCCTCTCCCACTCCCCCTGCTTGAGTTCCCTCTCTCTCTGGCTGTCTCTATCTGTCGAATAAATAAATAAATTCTTTTTAAAAAGAAGAAGGGCACGTGTCATAATGAGCACTAGGTGTTATATGCAAACAATGAATCATGGAACACTTCATCAAAAACAAATGAAGTACTGTAGGGTGATTAACATCATTTTAAAAAAATAGAAGGATATGAAATTCATACAGGAAAACTGTCACTATTTGCAAATGACATGAAATCCCGAAAGATTCCACACACACACACACACACAAAAAAAACTGTTAGAATAAACAAATTCTAGAAAGCTGCAGGATATAAAGTCAATATACAGAGACCTGTTCTCTTTTTTTTTTCATATTTTATTTATTTATTTGAGAGGAAGAGAAAAAGCAAGGGCAGGGGGAGTGTCCGAAAGAGGGAGAAGCAGACCCTCGCTAAACGGGGAGCCCAACACAGGGCTCAATGTCAGAACTCTGAGTTCATGACCTGAGATGAAGGCAGAAGCTTCACCTATGGGGCCACCCAGGTGACCCAACTTCTTGCATTTCTGCATACTGATGACGCACTTTTGCAAAGAGAAATTCAAAAAGCAATGCCATTTATAATTGCATCAAAAAAAATCTAGGAATAAAAGTAACCAAAAATGAGAAAGACATAGTACACTCAACACATGGCAGAAAAGAAATGAAAAACATGTGTGTCGAGGGGGGCAGGATGTATGGGTCAAAGATTTGGAAGGCAACACAAACAAATGGAAGCTTACGCCATGCTCCTTAACTGGAAGAGTTAATTATGTGAACATGTCCATCGTACCCAAAGCAATCGACAGATATGATGAAATCCCTATCTGAATTCCAGCGGCATTATTCGAGCAAATAGAAAACAGTCCACAAACTTGTATGGAATCACAAAAGACCCCAAATACCCAAAGCAACCTGGAGAAAGAAAGGTGCAGTCAACACACTCCTGGATTTCAAGCTAGATTACAAAGCTGTTGTCATCAAAACAGGATGGTACTGGCAGAAACACAGACACCAGGTCAGTGGAACAGAACAGAAAGCTCAGAAACTTACCCACACGTAGATGATCCTCACTTACGACACAGCAGCAGAAGATATGCCATGAGGGAAGGACTGTCTCTTCAGTGAGCGGTAACAGGCAAACTGGACACTAAATGCAGAAGAATATAACTGGTCCACTTTCTTACACCACACACAAAATTTTTAATGGATGAATGATTTGAACATAAGACCTAAATCCATAAACCTCCAAGAAGACACAGGTACTAAGTCTCTCGACATTAGTTTTGGCAAAGTGTCTTCAGATCGGACACCAAATGCAAAGGCAACAAAAGCAAAAATAAACAAGTGGAACTCAAACTGAAATCTTCCACACGGCAAAAGAAACCAGCAAAAACTTAAAAGGCCACTGACCCAATAAGAAAAAAAATATCTGCGAATCATATGTGTGAGAAGAGGCTAATATCCAAAATACACACAACACTCATACAAATCAAAACAAAAAAATTGTATAAAAAATGTGGGGAATATGTGAATAGATACTTTCTAAAGATGGCACACAGGTGCCAACAGACAGAAAAAGTTGTTAGACATCACTCATCATCATCAGGGAAACATCAGTCAAACCCACAATCGGCTATCCACTCACAACAGTTGGAACAGCAATTGTCCCAGAGACAGACACCAGGTGGGGTCAAGGGTGTGCAGACGAGGAGACACTGTGCAGTGTTGGTGGGAATGGAAATTGGTGCAGCCACTGTGACAAACGGTATGGAGGTTCCTGAAAAAATAAATGCGACTACCACATGACCCATTAATGGCTCTACTGAGTATTGATTTGGAGAACACAAAAATACTGCCTAAAAAAGACAGATGCACTTCCACGTTCACTGCAGCATTATTCACAAGAACCAGACATGGAAACACAGACCTTGGGGGCCTTATTCCAAGTAACTCAGACACAGAAAGACCAATCCCAGATGCTCTCATGTACATTCCACGTGGAATAAACAAATACTGAATGCATAGATACTGATAGCAGATTGGTAGGTGCCAGATTCGGGGATGGGGTGTTAGAAATGGGTGAAGGTGGTCAAAGTCTCAATGTTTGAGTGAGAAAATCTGACAGTCATGAAATGTTCCGTCCAGTATGGAGACTAAAACTAACCCCGCAGCATGGGGTATAGGTTTCCCTGCTCTTTGAAAGTACAGGGCTTCTGAGAAACCTTGCACAGCAGAAATGGTGTTCAAGAAGGAATGGCCATTAATTTACATGGCACAATTAGATAGTGTCCTCAGACTCCAAAATTCCTTCTCTTTGGCTTTTCTTAGGCCTCAGGACACAAGTTTCTAATGGAGGCCCAGCATAAATGAAGATAAAGCACAGCAGAGGCTCACAGACACCATTCAAAGTGCTCTTGGCTGGATGCGGATAGCAGTTCCCAGCGGAAGGAGCAGGTTGGGGTGCACGACGCCTCTGTCGTGCTTCTCCCCAAAACAGATGCTGAATGCGATTCTCACTGTTCACCTTTTTTCATAAGAGGGAAATCCTCTTCAGGTCTCTTCCTCTACTGAAGCTGGGTAATAACGTAGTTCTTTCAAGAAAGCCCAGTGTCTTACTGTGAACGTTTAAAAAGTGGGGGATACTTGTACTTGAGCATTGCTGAGGGAGGAGATGTGAAAGGTTCTCCCAGACACAAACCTCAGCAGATCCACTGGGAAAGGCACCTTCCTCAGCATGTGGAATACGGACTACCTCCTACCACCCGAGAAACCCTCTCCTTCCCCTCGATCAGGACAACCCACAACAGCTGGGAGTTACCCCAATTCCTCTGTTCTCCTGCTCCTAATAGCTAACCCATCAGCAAATCCTGTGAGCTCCATCTTCAAAATGGACCCAGAATAGGTCTAACCACTCCATCCAAGGCCACCTGTCTGGACCACAGTGCCTGAGTTCCTGGAAAAGCTTTGTCATTGACCTGCCTTGCCATCTTCAACCCTCTGTCATCTGTTCTCAACACTGTAGCCAGGATGGCCCAGTGAAACAGGGTCTCATGGGGTTATAACCCTGGAATGGCTTTCTGTCACCTCTCTGAGGTCATGTCCTAAGCTGTCTCCTGTGGCCACAGGGCCATCTTGCTACTCCAGGACATAGCTGGAATTTTCCTGCCCCAGAGCTATGCACATGCTTTCCCTTCTGTTCAGAATGCTCCTGATGTGTTCTCACTCACCTTCGGAGAAGTCTGAATTGGAGTGACAGGGACAGAAGATGAGGCTGTGTGTGTTAGGTGAGGCTGGTGGCCCAGAAGAAGGTTTTCTGCCAGCTCTCCACCTGTGCCTCACTTGTCCTCAGCCAGGAACTTGCACACAGCCCTCACCTGTCACAACTCTCACCCAGGAGACCCACAGCCACCCCTGGAGCCCACCCTGCCCACACCCTGCTGCAGAATGCATTCAGCTCTCCTCTGGAACCCCTGTCAGCTTTACCCAGTCCTGGAACTCCCCCATCTCCTGCAAAGCTCCCGGATTACCTCTCTGCTTCCAAAATCACACTGGCGCAAGGCGTTCATGAGAAAGCTATAACGCTAACTAATGAAAGGTTCACACCTACTTTCCCCTTCTGTTGCCTTTCTCTCCACCTTCTTTCCTACCTGTGCAAACTGTAACATATCAGTGGAACATGAACATGCTCTGAGACCTGAATCTTTCATTGCAGCTTTCTGAGGACTCCTTATGTGATAAGAAACTAGTGTATCCTACAACAGGGTGATTTACAACTCTCATTTATAGAATAGTACAGCCCAAATCACTACAATTTTACCTCACTCTTCATGAAGCAGAACACTTTTACCTTTCTCCTCTTACTTAAATTCCAGTTAGTTCACATGCCATGGAATATTCGCTTCAGGGGTAGGATTTAGTGATTCCTCACCTGCATACAGAACTCGGTGCTCATCACAAGTGCCCTCCTTAATACCCCTCACCCATTTAACTCTTCCCCCCATGCCCCTGTCCTGCAGCAACACTCAGTTTGTTCTCCAAGGTTGAGTCTATTTCCTTGTTTGCCTCTCTCATCACTCCTCAACTCTGTTCATCTGTTTTCTTTCTGAAGTTCCACAGGCATGAGAGCATGGGATATTTGTCTTTCCTCAATGATTTTGCTTAGCTTAATACACTCTAGGTCCATCCACATCCTTGCAAATGGTAAGTTTTCATTCTTTTTGAATCTGGGTCATATTCCAGTGTATATATATGTATCCCACATCTGTTTTACCCATTCATCAGTGCATGGACGTTGGGATTCTCTCTATGATTTGGCTACTGTGGACATTTCTGCTATAAACATCATGGTGCATGTACCCATTTCGAATCCACATTTTTGTATCCTTTGGGTAAATACCTAGGAGAGCAATTGCTGGATCATGGGGTTGTTCAATGTTTAACTTTTTGAGGAACCCCCACACTGTTTCCCAGACTGGCTGCACCACTTTGCATTCCCACCAACAGGATGGGAGGCTTCCCCTTTGAGCAGAACATTATCTGCCAGCAATTTCATAAGAGGAAACAAAACCTCTAGGAGACGCATCTAGGGTCAGACAAGCAGTTGCAGAGTTCACCCCAAGGCTCCTGACGCCAAGCCCCTTGAAGCCACCAGCATGCCACTATCCAAAAGAATTCCCAGACTCTCCTTCTGACTCCACCACCAAAGAAACTACAGAGAGAATATGGCACCTCAAAATATCGAGATAATACATTTAGTAAAACTAGAAAGTCAAGCTCAACTTTTAAACAGGAACAGGCCGCTTTGGAAAATTTTCAATTTTCCCTCCACCCTAATTTTAACTCTTCTGATGAATAAACTAATCAATGATGAAACATCACCTTTGTCAAATGACATCATCCAAGTCTGTATCAGATGAAAAAAGCCACCTAACTCTAGATGTTGGCCACTCAACCATATCTTAGGCCCAATTGAATAAACACTGTTAGATGAAGGAACAAATTAGATGTTACAAACAGGCACAGAGTGAATCTCACCTTCCCTTTCTAATAAAAGAGGGTTCCTAGGAAACAGATGGTCAAAATACATTTGTAAGCAATAAATGGACAGAGAAATTGTGATCCCCTGCAACGTTCTACCTCCAGGGAAACTAAGTAATTCCTGCACCAAACCCAGAATGCTGACAGCTACTTCAATTTTACTTTGTGGCTCAACTAGAGAAAAGAGAACAGGCCAGGAGGTTTTGGGATAATGAGAGGTTTTACCTCCAGCCCTGACATAGATAGGACATTTTGCCAAACATACCTTTGCTTTCTGTGAACACTGGCATCCTGTGACAAGCTACCTCGCTGACTCTGATGCTGACGTTCAAAACCTCGGGTTTCTTGGAGCCAGAGCAGAGAATTGCTGTCAGGTGGGGAGAAGAAGGCACCTCTGACCTAAAGCCTGCACACCTGCTTCGGTTTCTGGGCGAAGGGGCAACACATACTTGTTGTTTATCAGTAATTATCTTCATTCTCAATAGACCAATGACCTTGCCTTTTCTGGAAAGCAGACTTACTCTTCTAAAGAAACCCTCAATTCGTCTATTCCCAATGCAACTAGATTGGGGTCTGGTTTACGCCCGCCTGCAGGCCCCCACCTGGAGGATATTCCTACATGATTCTAATAGCCAATTACCACTACCCAGGGGCACACGGGACATAATGCTGAAGTTGGGGGATGGCTCTGGGGCTTGCTACTGCCACACCTGTGCCTGGGGGACCAGGACACACCCTGCTGAACTCAGGGTACTGCTCAAGATTCATCATCTGCACTGTGTCAGAGAACTGAAAGTGGGGTTTGTGTGAGGTCGTTACCCGCACTCTTCCAGGGGAACACGGGAAACGCTGAAATTCTGCAACCCATCCCACAAAAGCTCAGGTGAGTGGGTGCCCTGGAGTTCCCGGGTATGGGGAATAAGGTCAGTTGAGGACATGGGGCAGAAGAGACTTTAAAGGGAAAAAGAAAACTCACCTGAGTACCCACAATGAACCCTCTCCACGTGCCCTTCCAAAACCTTGCCTCCCACCTGGGGCGCGCCCTACCCCCAGACCCCCACCCCAGTGCAAGCTGCTCACTCACCAGCAGGGATCTCCACAGGGCAACTCTCTCTCTCTCAGTGCCCCTTCTTCTGCCCCAATTCTGCAACCCACTGCAAATCTGGGACTGCCCACAGAGACATCTCCACCCCCAAGCAGTGAATGGTTGGGGAGGTTGGTGCCTGAGCCCCTTGGATGCTGGGCAACCCGCCCTCAAGCCCCTGGAACCCTGAAAGTGCAGGGGGGCCAAGAGGCGCCTCCTCTACCCAACACCCGGCACAGGAATGGGTGGGGTCATGGGCCAGGGCACCCACACACACCTGGCCCCTTCTCGGGACCCCTCTAGCTGCAGACCACCCTCAGAGTCCTGCCCCTTCCCTTTCTGCACCAGACCTCCCTGCTGGGGTGTGCCTGGTTCTGGGCAAGGTCAGTGGCTCTCAGACCCTCCAAGGCTTTGGCTTTAGGAAATGCAATGGTTTCATGCTTTTTCAGTATGTACATGTCAGTATGACTTTAATCTTATGGGAGCCAAAGAGGTTCTTTATTTTTTCTTATCTTCATGTTGGCATTTTTGGTTGTTTTCTTCTCAAAGCAGATGTACAACATGTGCTTGGGGCAGAAATAGGGCCCATGCTTTGAGTTTTTGCCCAATCATTTTGAGCCAGTTAAAATGTTAAAGGATAGCTTCCCTGGGAGCCCAGGATCAGGGCCCACAGATGATATAAGATAAAAATTACTTTCATCATTATAATGACTACTAAATGGAGGAATTTGAGACAAAAGCACCTTTCACAAGAGTACCAAGAAATCAAAATGATGCCCACAGAAGGCTACCTGCTCCATGGTCAGCACAGGTAACAGAAGTGTTCACAGTCTCTGGACTCCTGCCCTTCTCCTGCCCAAATCTCTGAAGCACACAGACCACTTAAAATCAGAATTGTAGAACTGCTAGACACCTTAGAGATGTCTGGCACCATTCCCTTGGACTGCAGAATAAAACACAGTAGCTCGTTGTCACAAACTAATTTCAACATGAAGTGCCCCCTGGATGCACTAAGTTCTTTCTCTGCAAATGTTGACTAATGTAAGTCACAGTCACACCATTTAAACACTAGGATGGCTGGGAAGTCAACGTAGGTAAGGCAATATTTTAGCCAGGTTTATAAGCATTGGCTCACTTTGTAGAAGAGGCTGAGCTGAGTGTTTTTAAATACTATTTCAGGTACAAGAGAGGAGTTAAGATGGTGGAGGAGTAGGGGACTCCTTTTTCCGCAGATCCCCTGAGTCCTGCTGGATAGGTAGCAGGCCAGCCTAAACAACCACGGAATCAGCCTGAAAGGCAGGAAGATATATCTGAATCTCTACAAATGAACATCTCCAGCGCTGTGTATTGAGGTAGGAAGCGGGGAGTCCTGAAACCTGGCACAGATACTGGAAGATAAAAGGAAGGGGGAGGGAGCCACCGCATTTGGGCGCCAGGAAGTAGCAGCCACCTGCACAGGGGAGCTGGCAGATTCACAGAAGGCACCCCTAGAGAGAGGACTGAGACTGGTGAGCCCAGAGAGCACACCACTAGGCATCTCCCAGAACACAGGAATCCCAGTGTGCTCATGGGATCCAGAATGAGAATGAGAGCTCCTGGAGAGCGTGCGGGTCCACTGGAGGCTGGCAGGCCACCTGCACAGGGGAGAGGGCAGATTCATGGTCAGAACCCAGGAAACAGCAGACTGAGACCCTGAACCAGGTGCGCCCACCACCAGGCTTCTCACGGAACTCCGGAATCCCAGTGTGCTCACCGGGAATAGACAGACCCAGAGACCCGGGAGCACACGGGGCGGCTGGCGGCTGGTGGGCCACCTGCATGGGGCAGCGGGCGAACTCGTGGTTGGCACCCAGGAAACAGCAGACTGAGACCCTGAAGGAGGTGGTATGCCACCAGGCTTCTCAGGAAACTCCGTAATCCTGGTGTGCTCACGGGATCCAGACTGAGACCTGGAGATCTGGGAGCTCCAGGGGACGGCTGGTGGCTGGTGGCCTTAGAAACACAAAGGACAGAGATGCACCTGCCCTGGAAGTGAGGACAGGGACACCAGGTGTGGGGCACACATCCAGGGACGCTATGGGGTTGAGCAGCACCAACAGTAACGGAGTTAAAGTGGCCAGAACATCCGTGAAGAACATGCCGCAATCCCTCTGTTCTGTGACAATTCAGCCTCTGCTGCTCTGACTCTCAGAAGAGGCACAGCAGACCGCCAGAGAAAGATGCCAGGGAACAAAAGCCTGGAAATACTGGCTCACAGCGTTCCCACACCCATCCCCCCTCGCAGGGGACAGGGCAACTCTACCCAAACAGGGTTGCCTGAGTATGGGTGTGGCAAAATACAAACTCTTAACAATAGAGAACAAACGGATGGATACCAGAGAGGAGGTGGATAGAGGGATGAGTCAAATAGATGAAGCGGATTAAGAGGACACTTTTCTTGATGACCACTGAGTAATTTATAGAATTACTGAATCACTCTATTGTACACCTGAAACGAATGTAACACTGTAGGTTAGCTCTACTGGAATTAAAATAAATTTTTAAAAAAGATTTTTCTTTCAGAAACCTCTTTGAAAAAGCTTTTCCTGTGCATTGTTCATAAGCCCTACTTGGGAGGATTCACTCTACAATAATTATTCACTCTATGCCTTGAATTCAGATTTCACTGAGTTCTTACTGTGGATCCCAGCCCACGGGAGCCATGGTCCTTTTCAGTCCAGGCTCAGCACCTATGCATTTAAGATTAGAAGTAGAGACACATGTCACTTCACAGTCCAGAAAGCTATTATTGTTTCTGTTACATTGTGAGAGAGTCACAGACTTTGGGACAAGTTTCCGAGCAGGTTTATTATGGATCCTGGATCTCTACTTCAATGTTCTTTGCCTGGATCCATTTGGCTAATAGGTTCCCTGTGGATGGGCTTGCTTCCAAACACTTACATGGAAGATGCAAAGGTGGGTGGGCTTGGTGAGGGACAGGAAGAAGATCAAAAGCAGACAAGAGTCCCACCACTCCCCTGATCCAGGAACTGCTACAGGAGAGGGTATGGGAGGTAGAATCAATGCAAAACTCCAAGGTCACCAGCTGAACACAGGAGGCACAGGTCAAGGGATCTGGAGATGCAGGTGTTGAAGGCTGCTCTGAGCTATATCTGCGAGGAAGGGAGGGAAGGAATGAGGAGACACTGCCTGCCCCTGGCCCATGCCGCTGCCCACCACTCTGACACGCATCCGTCTACACAGCTGACAGAGCCTGGGCTCAGGATGAGCTGGCTCGGGTCCCTCAATCCTCAGTGGCACAGTTGGCCCCAGGGCTCAGAGACATGCTGAGGGAGATGACAGGGAAAGCTGCCCCACCCGGGTCATCCCCTCCTTGAGCAGACAGCCCTTCAGAACTGCTAAAAAAAAAAAAAAACCCACTAACGGGGTTGAAAGACATGCCATGGATGAACTAAGGCATAGAGATATGTAAAATAACATTCATTTTTAAGTTCAGAGCTGTCATCTCAGGAAGTGGGGAGAGCTTCCCTGAAGAAGACTGAGGGGAGGGCAGGCCATGCTGAAAAGGGAGACATGGCTCTCCTGATTGGGGACCTGCAGCCCCCTTCCAGGGCAGGGCTTCATCCTTGCATCACACGAGATCCATGGAAGTGTTCCATCAGGGCCAGATGATTGTCTCGAGAAGGCTATCCTGGCATCGGACTGCACAGGGCAACAGGGACGAGGGCCAGATGGAGGACTGACAATACCCCGGAGGCCATGGGGCAAGAGCAGAGGCACATGACTTTGAAGATGATGATGAAAAGCAGGAGGTGGCAGCATGGAGCCGGCCCGAAAGTACCATGGGAGCAGTGCCCACAGCTACACTGACTGGGGGCCTTCTGTGCCCAGTGTGGCTGACTTCAGTGGGTTCCAGACTAGTCCTGACCACAACTCTAGGAAGTGTGCACCACCCCCGGCCTCCTCTCCCCTTGCAGCTGCTAGAAATCACGGTCAAAGACCCTGGTCAGCTTTCGTGGAAAGCAAGCAGTGGCTCCCGCACACGCTGCACCTCTGGTGGTGGTCCAGGGCGACCCTTGTGCCTGGCCAAACACTGATGTCTACCTGTCTCCACACAAATCCACAGACAGGAGGGTGTCCCTGAATTCCACAGCACCTGATGAGACAGATCCACAGAACCCAACACCCAGTGGGTCACTCGGGACCTCACCTATGGTCATGGAGCTCACCATAAACTATTTCTGTCACTTTCCACAGAAAGCCTGTTTCTCATCCCCCACAATACCATACATCCTGGTTGCTGACCTGGGGTCATGCCATGAACCCACATGGCACCTTTCTTTAAGAGAAGGCTATGCCTAAACCTCCTAGAAAATGTTCCTAATGAAGTACAAGTCCATCAGGACTACGGTGTGAACAGTAGCACACAGCCTGCATGGTAGTAGTCAGTAATTCTAACAAGGGTTAACCCCACCCCCGTCTCACAAAACCTTCCTCCGTCCCCACAGAACTCATGGTCTGCCCTCAGAAATCCCTCCAGGAAACAAACTTTTAATCTGAATGCTCTTCACCTTCTGCTTCAAATCTTGTCCAACCACAAAGATATGAAACTAGAAATCAGTCTCAAGAAAAAAATGGGACAGTCAAAAATAGGTGGAGATTGGGGAGCCTGGGTGGATCAGTTGTTAAGGATCTGCCTTCAGCTCAGGTCCTGATCCCAGGATCCTGGGATTTAGGTTGGAATCAGGCTCCTTGCTCAGTGGGAAGCCCGCTTCTCCCTCTCTCACCCCTCCTGCTTGCGTTCCCTCTCTCACTGTCTCACTCTCTGTCAGATACTTAAATAATCTCAAAAAAATATGTGGAGAATTAAAAACATGCTACCGAACAACCAACAGTCAAAGAAGAAATCAAAAAAGATTTTAGAAGTACCTTGACACTGATGAAAAAGACAACTTACAAAAACTTATGGGATGCAGCAAAAGTAGCTCTATGGGGGACATTCATAGAAACTCAAGTCGTCATCAATCCATGAGAAGGGTCTCCATTAACAACCTGATTTATGTGGTAAAGAAGTAAAAAATAAAACAACAAAGACCCAATATAGTAGAAATAAGAAAATAACAAAAAGGAATGCATAAATAAATCCAACAGAGACTAAAAAGACCAAAAAAAAAAAAAAAAAACAAAAACAATGAAATTGAAAGGTGCCTTTTTTGGAAAGATAAATAAAACTGACAAACTTAGCTAGACTCACCAAGAAAGACAGAGGACTCGAATACAATCAGGAAAGAAAGATAATGGATTCCTGTATCATATCCAAATCAAAAGAACTCTTCAACCTTGGACACAACAACTTCTTGCAAGCCATGTCTCTAAAGGCAAAGGAAATAAAAGCAAAAATGAACTATTGGCACTTCATCAAGATAAAAACCTTCTGCACAGCAAAGCAAACGATCAACAAAACACAAAGGCAACCTATGGAAAAGAAGAAGATATCTGCAAATGATATTACAGATAAAGGGCTGGTATCCAAGATCTATAAAGAACTCCTCAAACTCGACACACAAAAAATGGGCAGAAGACACAAAGAGATACTTCTAGAGAAGACATACAAATGGCCAACAGACACATGAAAAAATGCTCCACATCACTTGCCATCAGGCAAATACAAATCAAAACGACAATGAGATACCACCTTACACCAGTAAGAATGGTTAAAATTAACAAGGCAGGGGGCACCTGGGTGGCACAGAGGTTAAGGATCTGCCTTCGGCTAAGGGCGTGATCCTGGCATTATGGGATCGAGCCCCACATCAGGCTCCTCCGCTATGAGCCTGCTTCTTCCTCTCCCACTCCCCCTGCTTGTGTTCCCTCTCTCACTGGCTGTCTCTATCTCTATCTAATAAATAAATAAAATCTTGAGAAAAAAATTAACAAGACAGGAAATTACAAAAAGTCAGAGATGATGTGGAGAAAGGGGAGCCCTCTTACACTACTCGTGAGAATTCAACTGGTATAACCACTTTTGAACAATATGGATGTTCCGCAAGACATTAAACACAGAGCTATCCTATGACCCAACAATTGCACTACTGGGTATTTACCCCATAGACACAGAGTAATGAAAAGAAGGAGCACCTGTATCTCAATGTTCATAGCAGCAATGTCCATAATAGCCAAACTGTGGAAGGAGCCAAGATGTCCTTCAGCAGATGAATGGACAAAGAAGATGTGGTTCATCTATACAATGGAATATTACTCAGTCATCAGAAAGGATGAATACCCACCATTTGCACCAATGTGAATTGACCAGGAGGGGATTATGCTAAGTGAAATTAAGGCAAGCACAGAAAGAGAATTATCATAAGGTTTGACTCCTATGTGGAATGGAAGGAATAGCATGGAGGACATTAGAAGAAGGAAGGGAAAAGTGAAGGGGGGGAATGAGAGGGGGAGAGGAACCATGAGAGACTGTTGACACTGGGAAACAAACTGAAGGTTGCAGTAAGGGAGGGGTAGGGGAATGGGTTATCCTGGTGATGGGTATTAAGGAGGGCACGTGTCATAATGAGCACTAGGTGTTATATACAAACAATGAATCACGGAACACTTCATCAAAAACAAATGAAGTACTGTAGGGTGACTAACATCATTTTAAAAAAAGAGAAAGATATGAAATCCATACAGGAAAACTGTCACTATTTGCAAATGACATGAAATCCCGAAAGATTACACACACACACACAAAAAAAAACAGTTAGTTTAAACAAATGCAAGAAAGCTGCAGGATATAAAGTCAATATACAGAGACCTGTTGTCTTTATTTTTTTCAGATTTTATTTATTTATTTGAGAGGAAGAGAAAAAGCACATGCAGGGGGAGTGTAGGAAAGAGGGAGAAGCAGACCCTCGCTAAGCGGGGAGCCCAACATGGGGCTCAATCCAGGACTCTGGGATCATGACCTGAGCTGAAGGCAGACGCTTCACCTATGGGGCCACCCAGATGACCCAAGTTCTTGCATTTCTGTATACTGATGACACACGTTCGCAAAGAGAAATTAAAAAAGCAATGCCATTTACAATTGCATCAAAAAAAAAATCTAGGAATAAAAGTAACCAAAAATGCGAAAGACATAGTACACTCAACACATGGCAGAAAAGAAATGAAAAACATGTGTGTCGAGGGGGGCAGAATGTATGGGTCAAAGATTTGGAAGGCAACACAAACAAATGGAAGCATACGCCATGCTCCTTAACTGGAAGATTTAATTATGTGAACATGTCCATTGTACCCAAAGCAATTGACAGATGTGATGAAATCCCTATCTGAATTCCACTGGCATTATTCGAGCAAATAGAAAACAGTCCTCAAACTTGTATGGAATCACAAAAGACCCCAAATACCCAAAGCAACCTGAAGAAAGAAAGGTGCAGTCAACACACTCCTGGATTTCAAGCTAGATTATAGAGCTGTTGTCATCAAAACAGGATGGTACTGGCATAAACACAGACACCAGGTCAGTGGAACAGAACAGAAAGCTCAGAAACTTACCCACACGTAGATGATCCTAACTTACGACACAGCAGCAGAAGATATGCCATGAGGGAAGGACCGTCTCTTCAGTGAGCGGTAACATGCAAACTGGACAGTAAATGCAGAAGAATATAACTGGGCCACTTTCTTACACCACACACAAAATTTTTAATGGATGAATGATTTGAACATAAGACCTGAATCCATAAACCTCCAAGAAGACACAGGTACTAAGTCTCTCGACATTGGTTTTGGCAAAGAGTCTTCAGATCGGACACCAAATGCAAAGGCAACAAAAGCAAAAATAAACAAGTGGAACAATATCAAACTGAAATCTTCCACAAGGCAAAAGAAACCAGCAAAAACTTAAAAGGCCACTGACCCAATAAGAAAAAAATATCTGCGAATCATATGTGTGAGAAGAGGCTAATATCAAAAATACACACAACACTCATACAAATCAAAAGAAACAAAAAAAAACTGTATAAAAAAACGTGGGGAATATGTGAATAGATACTTTCCAAAGATGGCACACAGGTGCCAACAGACAGAGAAAGTTGTTAGACATCACTAAAAATCGTCAGGGAAACATCAGTCAAACCCACAATCGGCTATCCCCTCACAACAGTTGGATCACCAATTGTCCAGAGACAGACACCAGTTGGGGTCAAGGGTTTGCAGAGGAGGAGACACTGTGCACTGTTGGTGGGAATGGAAATTGGTGCAGCCACTGTGACAAATGGTATGGAGGTTCCTGAAAAAATAAATGAAACTACCACATGGCACAGTAATGGCTCTACTGAGTATTGATTCGGAGAACACAAAAATACTGCCTCAAAAAGACAGATGCACTCCCACGTTCACTGCAGCATTATTCACAAGAATCAGACCTGGAAACACAGACCTTGGGGACCTTATTCCAAGTAACTCAGACACAGAAAGACCAATCCCAGATGCTCTCATGTACATTCCACGTGGAATAAACAAATACTGAATGCATAGATACTGATAGCAGATTGGTAGGTGCCAGATTCGGGGATGGGGTGGTAGAAATGGGTGAAGGTAGTCAAAGTCTCAATGTTTGAGTGAGAAAATCTGACAGTCATGAAATGTTCTGTCCAGCATGGAGACTAAAACTAACCCCGCAGCATGGGGTATAGGTTTCCCTGCTCTTTGAAAGTGCAGGGCTTCTGAGAAACCTTGCACAGCAGAAATGGTGTCAAGAAGGAATGGCCATTAACTTACACGGAACAATTAGACAGTGTGCTCAGACCCCAAAATTCCTTCTTTTGGCTTTTCTTAGGCCTCAGGACACAAGTACCTAACGGAGGCCCAGCATAAATGAAGATAAAGCACAATAGAGGCTCACAGACACCATTCAAAGTGCTGGTGGCTGGATGCGGAGAGCGGTTCCCAACGGAAGGAGCTTCTCCCCAAAACAGATGATGAACGCGATTCTCACAGTTCACCTTTTTTCATAAGAGGAAAATCCTCTTCAGGTCTCTTCCTCTTACTGAAGATGGGTAATTATGTAGTTATTTCAAGAAAACCAAGTGTCTTACTGTGAACGTTTAAAAAGTGGGGGATACTTGTACTTGAGCATTGCTGAGGGAGGAGAAGTGAAAGGTTCTCTCAGACACAAACCTCAGCAGATCCACTGGGAAAGGCACCTTCCTCAGCATGCAGAACACGGACTACCTCCTACCACCCGAAAAACCCACTCCGTCCCCTCGATCAGGACAACCCACAACAGCTGGGAGTTACCACAATTCCTCTGTTCTCCTGCTCCTAATAGCTAACCCATCAGCAAATCCTGTGAGCTCCATCTTCAAAATGGACCCAGAATAGGTCTAACCACTCCATCCAAGGCCACCTGTCTGGACCACAGTGCCTGAGTTCCTGGAAAAGCTTCGTCATTGACCTGCCTTGCCATCTTCAACCCTCTGTCATCTGTTCTCAACACTGTAGCCAGGATGGCCCAGTGAAACAGGGTCTCATGGGGTTATAGCCCTGGAATGGCTTTCTGTCACCATCTGTCACCTCTCTGAGCTCATGTCCTAAGCTGTCTCCTGTGGCCACAGGGCCTTCTTGCTGCTCCTGGACATACCTGGAATTCTCCTGCCCCAGAGCCTTTCCACATGCTTTCCCTTCTGTTTCGAATGCTCTTGATGTGTTCTCACTCACCTTCGGAGAAGTCTGAATTGGAGTGAAAGGGACAGAAGATGAAGCTGTGTGTTGGGTGAGGCTGGTGGCCCAGAAGAAGGTTCTCTGCCAGCTCTCCACCTGTGCCTCACTTGTCCTCAGCCAGGAACTTGCACACAGTCCTCACCTGTTACAACTCTCACCCAGGAGACCCACAGCCACCCCTGGAGCCCACCCCGCCCACACCCTGCTGCAGAATGCATTCAGCTCTCCTCTGGGACCCTTGGCAGCTTTACCCAGATCTGGAACTCCCCCGTCTCCTGCAAATTTCCCGGATTCCCCTCTGCTTCCATAATCACACTGGCTCAAGGCTTTCATGAGAAAGCTATAATGCTAAGTAATGAAAGGTTCACACCTACTTTCCCCTTCTGTTGCCTTTCTCTCCATCTTCTTTCCTACCTGTGCAAACTGTAACATATCAGTGGAACATGAACATACTCTGACACCTGAATCTTTCATTGCAGCTTTCTGAAGACTCCTTATGTGATAAGCAACTAGTGTATCCTACAACAGGGTGTTTAACAACTCTCATCTATAGAATAGTACAGCCCAAATCACTACAATTTTACCTCACTCTTCATGAAGCAGAACACTTTTTCCTTTCTTCTCTTACTTAAATTCCAGTTAGTCACATGCCATGGAACATTTGCTTCAGGGGTAGGATTTAGCGATTCCTCACCTGCATACAGAACCCGATGCTCATCACAAATGCCCTCCTTAATACCTCTCACCCATTTAACTCTTCCCCCCATGCCCCTGTCCTGCAGTAACACTCAGTTTGTTCTCCAATGTTGAGTCTATTTCCTTGTTTGCCTCTCTCATCGCCCCTCCACTCTGTTCATCTGTTTTCTTTCCGAAGTTCCACAAGCGTAAGAGCATAGGATATTTGTCTTTCCTCACTGATTTTGCTTAGCTTAATACACTCTAGATCCATCCGCATCCTTGCAAATGGTAAGATTTCATTCTTTTTGAAGCTGGGTCATATTCCATTATATATATGTATCCCACATCTGCTTTATCCATTCATCAGTGCATGGATGTTGGGATTCTCTCCATAGTTTGGCTACTGTGGACATTTCTGCTATAAACATCATGGTTCAGGTTCCCCCTTTAAATCTGCATTTTTGTATCCTTTGGGTAAATACCTAGGAGAGCAATTGCTGGATCATGGGGTTGTTCAATGTTTAACTTTTTGAGGAAAAAAGTTTTTGAGGAAAAAACATCAGTGCATGGATGTTGTTTAACTTTTTGAGGAAAAAACTTTTTGAGGAAAAAACATCAGTGCATGGATGTTGGGATTCTCTCCATAGTTTGGCTACTGTGGACATTTCTGCTATAAACATCATGGTTCAGGTTCCCCCTTTAAATCTGCATTTTTGTATCCTTTGGGTAAATACCTAGGAGAACAATTGCTGGATCATGGGGTTGTTCAATGTTTAACTTTTTGAGGAACCCCCACACTGTTTCCCAGACTGGCTGCACCACTTTGCATTCCCACCAACAGAACATTATCTGCCGGCAATTTCATAAGAGGAAACAAAACCTCTGGGAGATGCTCCTAGGGTCAGACAAGCAGTTGCAGACTTCACCCAAGGCTCCTGACGCCAAGCCCCTTGAAGCCACCAGCATGCCACTATCCAAAAGAATTCCCAGACTCTCCTTCTGACTCCACCACCAAAGAAACTACAGAGAGAATATGGCACCTCAAAATATCGAGATAATACTTTTAGTAAAACTAGAAAGTCAAGCTCAACTTTTAAACAGGAACAGGCCGCTTTGGATAATTTTGAATTTTCCCTCCACCCTAATTTTAACTCTTCTGATGAATAAACTAATCAATGATGAAACATCACCTTTGTAAAATGACATCATCCAAGTCTGTATCAGATGATAAAAGCCACCTAACTCTAGATGCTGACCACTCAACCATATCTAAGGCATAATTGAATAAACAGTGTTACAGGAAGGAACAAATTAGATGTTACAAACAGGCACAGAGTGAATCTCACCTTCCCTTTCTAATAAAAGAGGGTTCCTAGGAAACAGATGGTCAAAATACATTTGTAAGCAATAAATGGACAGAGAAATTGTGATCCCCTTCAATGTTCTACCAGCAGGGAAAATTGTAATTCTTGCACCAAACCCAGAATGCTGACAGTTACTTCAATTTTACTTTGTGGCTCAACTAGAGAAAAGAGAAAAGCCCAGGAGGTTTTGGGATAATGAGAGGTTTTACCTAAAGCCCTGACATAGTTAGGACATTTTGCCAAACATACCTGTGCTTTCTCTGAACACTGGCGTCCTGTGACAAGCTGCCTCGCTGACTCCGATACTGACGTTCAAAACCTCGGGTGTCTTGGAGTCAGAGCAGAGAAGTGCAGTCAGCTGTGGAGAAGAAGGCACCTCTGACCTAAAGCCTGCACACCTGCTTCGTTTTCTGGGCAAAGGGGCAACACATACTTCTTGTTTAGCAGTAATTATCTTCATTCTCAATAGACCAATGACCTTGCCTTTTCTGGAAAGCAGACTTACTCTTCTAAGGAAACCCTCAATTTGTCTATTCCCAGTGCAACTAGAGTGGGGTTTGGTTTACACCCGCTTCCAGGCCCCCACCTGGAGAATTTTCCTGCATGATTCCAACAGCCAATGACCACTAACCTGGGGGCACACGGGGCATAATGCTGAAGTTGGGTATGGCTCTGGGGCTTGCTACTGCCACACCTGTGCCTGGGGGACCAGGGCACACCCTGCTGAACTCGGGGTACTGCTCAAGATGCATCACCTGCACTGTGTCAGAGAACAGGGGGACACATCACTGAAGGTGGGGACTCTGTGAGGTCCTTACCCACACTTTTCCAGGGAACAGGGGAAACCCTGAAATTCTGCAACCCATCCCACAAAAGCTCAGGTGATTGGGCGCCCTGGAGTTCACGGGTATGGGGAATAAGGCCAGTTGAGGACATGGGGCAGAAGAGACTTTAAAGGGGAAAAGAAAACTCACCTGAGTCCCCACAATGAACCCTCTCCAAGTGCCCTTCGAGAACCCTGCCTCCCACCTGGGTCGCACCCTACCCCCGAACCCCCCGCCCCTGGTGCATTCTGCTCACTCAGCAGCTGGGACCTCCACAGGGCAACTCTCTCTCTCCCAGTGCCCCTTCTTCTGCCCCAGGTCTGCACCCCACTGCAACTCTGGAACAGCCCACAGAGATGTAGCTCCACCCCCAAGCGGTGATTGGTCAGGGAGGGTGGTGCCCCAGCCCCTGGGATGCCAGGCAACCTGCCCTCAAGCCCCTGGAACCCTGAAAGTGCAGGGAGTCCAAGAGGCGCCTCCTCTACCCAACACCCAGCACAGGCATGGTTGGGGTCCTGGGCCGGGCTCCCCACACACACCTGGCCCCTTCCAGGGACCCCTCTAGCTGCAGACCTCCCTCAGAGTCCTGCCCCTTCCCTTTCTGCACCACCCCTCCCTGCTGGGGTGTGCCTGGTTCTGGGCAATGTCAGTGGTTCTCAGACCCTCCAAGGCTTGGGCTTTAGGAAATGCAATGATTTCATGCATTTTCAGTATGTACATGTCAGTATGACTTTAATCTTATGGGAGCCAAAGAGGTTCTTTATTTTTTCTTATTTTCATGTTGTCATTTTTGGTTATTGTTTTATTCTTGAAGCAGATGTACAACATGTACTTGGGGCAGAAATAGGGCTCATGCTTTGAGTTTTTGCCCAATCATTTTGAGCCAGTTAAAATGTTAAAGGATAGCTTCCCTGGGAGCCCAGGATCAGGGCCCACAGATGATATAAGATAAAAATTACTTTCATCATTATAATTACTCCTAAAAAGGAGGAATTTGAGACAAAAGCACCTTTCACAAGAGTACCAAGAAATCAAAATGATGCCCACAGAAGGCTACCTGCTCCATGGTCAGCACAGGTAACAGAAGTGTTCACAGTCTCTGGACTCCTGCCCTTCTCCTGCCCAAATCGCTGGAGCACACAGACCACTTAAAATCAGAATTGTAAAACTGCTAGACACCTTAGAGATGTCTGGCACCATTCCCTTGGACTGCAGAATAAAACACAGTAGCTCGTTGTCACAAACTAATTTCAACATGAAGTGCCCCCTGGATGCACTAAGTTCTTTCTCTGCAAATGTTGACTAATGTAAGTCACAGTCATACCATATAAACACTAGGATGGCTGGGAAGTCATCGTAGGTAAGGCAATATTTTAGCCATGTTTATAAGCATTGGCTCACTTTGTAGAAGAGGCTGAGCTGAGTGTTTTTAAATACTATTTCAGACCTGTTTTACAGCACCCTCTGAACATACCAGAGCCTGAATGGACTAAAAAAGATAGTTGGTTTCAGGAACTTTAATACCAGAAAAATATTATACTGTCTGTATCCCTAAGGATCTTTGAGTATCTTACCCAGAGGTCCTCCACTGAGATAATGATCTTAATGATCACCATGGGCAGAGGTGTAAAGGCCCGCTGAATTCGTTCCAGTTGTCCACATGACAAGAAAATCCTGATACTTGATAGGTTTCCAGATCGAGAAGACCAGAGATAAGAGGGAAATAGTACCCTGTATGGAACAACAAGGGATTTGGAGTCAATTTGGGGATCCCACTTAGGTTTCTGACACTAAAATCCTCTGTGACTCATATCATCCGAGTCCCTGTCTAACCACCTGAAAATGTGCCTAAAAATATCTACACCCTAGTTGAGAAGTTTAAGAGGCAGAATGCTACAAAGAGCCAGTATGATGTCTCTCAAGAACAGGTGCTCAGGAAGCCATAATTGCTATTGGGTCTATTGCTTTTCCAGAAGAAAGAATACATGTTGAATCCTATTTCTAATAGATGACTCACCAGATGATTTTCAAACCTGAAGGAAGGCCAAGAAGTCACTCTTGTGTCATAGTTCACTCAGAAATCATGTTGTTGGACTGGTGAGGACAATACGATAGCAACGTCATCACTAAGAGTGGGGAGCTTCTAATTTCCATACGGCCATGTTGACCCCCTTAGCTCAGAGCCACCAGAAAGGGCAGCTGGGGAGGGGGCACCGCCATCATTTTGAGTGGGGAGCTTACCATTTCCATATGGCCATGTTGACCCCCTTAGCTCAGGGCCACCAGAAAGCACAGCTGAGGGGGACCACAGGCCAAGCCTGCCAGGTGTGGCTGCGGCAGGCAGAACTCTGACTTAAGGCTCAACTCCTGTCTAGGTTATTATTATGCTCTTCACAAAGAAAGTGCCATTGTGTGTGAGCCCTCATGTATAAAAGGTTCAGAATTTCCAATGAGATTCCTTCTCTGACCTTTAGGATATGTAGCAAAGTTCCATTTAATTTTTAAACATTGAAGGACTTCCTGGTTTTCTTTTCGCTATGACTGTGACTCAATTCCCCTCTGGTCTAAGAATAGAATCTAGTTAATTTCAGGGTTTAACATTTGTAGCCTTGATTCGTGGCCCCACCTATCATCTATTTGGGTAAAGAGTCTATGACCACTTGAAAATAACGTATTCTGCAATTATTATGGAATGTTCCCTATATGTCAATTTGGTCACATTTGTTACCAATGTTTTGTCTGCTTTTTCTGTCAGATATTGAGAAAGGTATATGAAAATCTTTAAACAATGCTGCTCTATTCAACGTGGCATCGGAGAATCTACCAGTGTTTTAAGGCAAGAGAAACAAAAAGTATAAGAATTGAGGGGATAATAGTGACTATTCACAGATAACACGATTGTGTACATAGAAAATTCAAAACAGTCTTTAAATACCCTTTTAGAATTAAAAATGCAATTTAAAATAATAATAATAATAATAATAATAATAATAATAACAAAATAGGTTTCCTAGGAAACAGATGGTCAAAATACATTTGTAAGCAATAAATGGACAGAGAAATTGGATTGTAGCTTCCCATTGGACAGTTTCTGAAAGAAAACGTAGAACCTGTCAATCTTGGGGTAGGACATAGGGTGCACTAACCATTTAAAAGAATTCAGTGAGACTTCATAAAAATGTGAAATTTGTAAGCAATAAATGGACAGAGAAAATGGGTTGTAGCTTCCCATTGGACAGTTTCTGAAAGAAAACGTAGAACCTGTCAATCTTGGGGTAAGACATAGGGTGCACAAACCATTTAAAAGAATTCAGTGGGACTTCATAAAAATGTGACATTTCTCCTTATCTTATGACCATAAGAAAATGAAAAAGTGAACCGCAGGCTGGGGAGTAAAGATTTGCAATACACACACTGACAAAGACTTGTCAATAAAGAATTCCTGCTCATCAACCATAGAAAGTCTATTTATAAACGAATACTTCACAAAAGATTGACTGATGGCCAATAAGAACAGGAAAGGGTGCTCTACAGTATTATTTTCAGGAGCAGCAAGGCCTTTCCTAAAATGAAAACATACACACAAACCAGTATTCCCTAGATGGATGACGTCCTTATTTCTGAGGACAGCTTGAAGAACAGACTAGCATCAAAGTAAAGTGATGGAATTCCTGACACTCAGAGGATGGACAATTGACCTCAAACTACAGTACAATTTCTAGGCAGCATTCGGTCCTCTGAAGGCAGACAACTACCACACCCCTTCCTACACCACACAGGTTGCTTCCCAACCCCTACCATAAAAGAACAAGATGAGAAACAGATAGGACTAGTAGGAAATAGCAAAAATCACATGTGGGGATTATCCTGAAACACACTGATCACATAACTAGTGTAAGGAAGTGTAGGGAACTGACAAGAACAGAGACTCAAGAGGTACTTCTTTGGGAAATGCTGTCTGAAATCGTCACACGTTGGTACCAGCTAATGAGGGCTCTGAGCATACCTAGGGTTTGCTCACAAGGGTCTGCAACACCATCGCTGAGGACTGAAACTCTTCAAGACCTCAAAGCTTGCCTGATTGACTATTGGACTAAGAGATTCCCATGTTCTGAAAACAGATACCAACTCATTGAAAGGTTCACCTGGGCTCTCTCAGAGGCCCTACAAGGACCTAAACCATTCACTGAAAATCAATTACACACACACACACACACACACACACACACACACACACACACCTGTCATTTCACCAATTACTTAAACATTCAAGGTTCTTCCTACCTTTTCTTTTTCACATTGATATTTATACTCACATGAAATGTCATCATTTCTAATGAACACTGATGGCAAAATAGAGATCCATTGACACAATATTCACAAAATGGAACTTCTCTGCTGTCATTTTCAATATAGCGTTTTTTAAAGTTCATACATATTTTAGGTTTTTGGTAACTTATACAGGAGAAGATCAGCATTGAAAAACTCTGAATACTGACAATGAGTTTTAAGCCTAGAGAACAAAAATTGTCCAATTTCATAGATAACAAGGAACCAAAGGGAAAGCATGGAAGCCGTAGTCGAATAATTTTACACATGTGCATTCTCTATTATTCTACTACTGTGGGGCGTGTTTTATTACCAGTATACATTCATCAGTTATCTTTCACGTGCACCTGCACAGGTATAATCAATTACTAGAGTAGAATGAAATGTCTGGGAGCTACTTGGCGGCATCTATAATGAACAATGAAATTTCGATCTTATATTTGGTGAACTTCCACTGTCTGTCCCTTTAGACAATGGACCCTAAACAGAAGGGGGAATGAACCAGGAGAGACTATGGACTCTGGGAAACAAACTGAGGGCTTCAGAGGGGAGAGGGGTGGGGGATTGGGATGGGCCAGTGATGGGTATTAAGGAAGGTACATATTGCATGGAGCACTGGGTGTTATATGCAAATAATGAATCACGGAACACTACATCAAAAACTAAGGAAATACTGTATAGTGACTAACATATAATAATAAAAAATTGTTACTAGAAGAAAATTAAAGGTAAAAAAAAACAATACAGCTGTTCTGTTTCAAGAACAATCACAATTGAGAAAAAACTAACTTCCAATCCCTAAAGCAAAACACAGACCAAGTTCCATTTCACTCCCCTTTATTCACATTCTCTGTGGGTTCTAAGCTATTTCCCTACTCCTTTCCTGCTGAGCAGGGACCCTCGGCTCGATTCCAGAACCCTGGGATCATAACCTGAGCCAAAGGCACATGCTTAACTGGCTGAGCCAGCGAGGAGCCCCAGCCATGTTTTTCTTAAGCAAAAGGACACTTTCTCACAAAGCCTTCACATGACTTCACATGGTACCAGAGATCTGCATTTGCCTCTGGAGGTTGCAGGTGAAGGCAATTGCAAACTCTCACAGTGGTTTATCAAATACAATGACCTGCCTGGTGACAGTGAAACTCTTATGAGCCCATGAGAGGGTGCTGTGACACTCAGCTGTGGCTGGGCTGGCACAGAGAACCAAATCCATTTCCCTGCCTGATGTCTGTGAGGAACAGATGCCCCCAATGTGAATGAGACTCTGACACTGAGCTGTCCAGAGATGGCCATCCTCACAGAGGATGAGGATAAAGGACAATGCCTGAGGAGACCTCATCTGTCTCTTTTATCTTTTCATATTTTTGACAGTGGACAAATCACTGCCTAGGAGTCCCCAACTACCTTAGTCTCATCTGTGAATGGCCAAGAGGTTTAACAAAACACTTCAGATTTTGACCTCACAAATGCCCACAACCACTTACCACAGGGATTCAACATTAAGCAAAGATACTGTTCGTTGGAAGAGAGGTCCTGCCCACTGTTGTTTCTCACTTATATGCTCATCTTCCTGACCTCATGGTAACATAACCACCTTGATTCCTGCTTCCGTCTTCAGGGAGGCTGAGGTGACTTGAAGGGCATTACCCTGACATCGTTCTTTCTTAGCAATAAGATGTGGACATTTCCCTAGTCCCACACACCAAAAGTTGAATCGGAATCAGGATTGAGGAGGCTGATGAGAGTTGAAGGTGTTTTCCTGTACACGGTGGTTTATTACCAATAAGGATGGGTCAGAGTCCTCGAAATTCCAGAACCTTCCATTCATGCTTCCTACTCGTGAATGATGATGTACATTGCTCTTTCCCTGTACAGTGTGGTGACTCAGAGAAAAGTGCTTAGCCCTTTCGTCAGACTTCCACGACCACTTTGGGGCTGGCTTCCATATTCACAAAGGATGATGTTAGGGCTAAGAGGGTTCCTGTACACTGTTATTTCTTTCAGATAAGTGTATGGCATTTTTGTTACATTGTCAGAGCCACTTAGCGCCGGGCTTGCTGGCCTCCTGTGGAAGAACCCTAACCCGAGGTCGGCCCCCGAGGGGCCCCTCCCAAGGAGCCTGGCACCTCAATGCTGGGGATTTGGGACCCCCGAACCCCAGTGCTGGACTCACTCTGCCACCCCGCAAGCACCCAGGGCGCTACGGGCGTTGCCAGTCATTCAAGAAGGGAGAACGGGCAAGGCCCTCCAATCCCCCTGCGACCTTCAAAGGCCCCCCGTGCAAAAACTCTGGATCCCTCGCTCCTGCTCCCCAGCGCCCTAACCTCGGCCCACCCCTCCTCTCGCTGCAGAGCTGGCGGATCGGGCCTGCTGGCTTCCTGGGGGCTAACCCTATGCCTAGGTCGCACCCGAGGGGCCCCTCCCAAGTGGCCTGGCGCCGCATGCCAGGGATTGGGGACCCCCGAGTCCCACCACCGGATGCACCCTGCCGCCCTGCCGCCACATGGGGCACTAGGGGCATCACCAGTCCTTCAGGGCGACAGAACGGGCAGGACCCTCTAAGCCTCCTGCAACCTTCGAAGGCACCCCAAGCCAAAGCCTAAATGCTCTGGCCCACGCCCCCACTCGCCAGCTACCTCACCTCAACCCACACCTCCATTCACCGCACATGGGCGGAACGAGCCTGCCAGCCTCCTGGTGGCTAACCCTAACCCTAGGTCGGCCCCCGAGGGTCCCGTCCCAAGGGACCTGAGGCCACAACGCCGGGTATTAAGGAGCCCCGATCCCCAGCGCCGGAGTCTCCCTGCCACCCCATCACCACCCGGGCCACTAGGGGTGCCGCTGGTCATTCAGGGCGGGAGAATGGGCAGGGCCCTCCGAGCCCCTGGCGAACGTCGAAGGCCCCCGCATCCAAAACACTTGAGACCACGCTCCTGCTCCTCAGTGCCCTCACCTCGGCCCGCCCCTCCGCTCGCCACAGAGCCAGCAGATGAGGCCTGCACTCCTCCAGAACCCTAGGTTGTCCCCTGAGATGCCCCTCCGAAGGGGCCTGGCACCGCAATGCCTGGGATTGGGGACTCCCGAGCCCCAGTGCCGGACTCACCCTCCTGCCCTACCGCCACCTGGGCCGCTAGGGGCGCCGCCATTCATTCAGGGAGGGAGAACGGGCAGGGCCCTCCGAGCGACCGGTGACCTTCGAAGGCCCCCCGCACCAAAACGCTTGGCCCCACGCTCCCGCTGGCCAGCGCCCTTACCTCGGCCCTCCCCTCCGCTCGCCTCACAGCTGGCGGATCGGGCCTGTGGGCCTTCTGGGGGCTAACCCTAAACCTAGGTCGGCCCTAGTGGCCCCTCCCAAGGGGCCTGGTGCCACAACGACGGGGAAAGGGGACTCCCGAGCCCCAGCGCCGGACTCACCATGCCCCCCGCCGCCACCCGGGCCACTAGGGGCACTGCCGGTCATTCAGTGCGGGAGAATGGGCAGGGCCCTCCGAGCCCCCAACGACCTTCGAAGGCCCCCTGCACCAAAGCACTAGGGCCCATGGTCCTGCTTGCCATCGCCCTTACCTCAGCCTGCCCCTCTGCTCGCCGCACAGCCGGCAGATCAGGCATCCTAGCCTCCTGGCAGCTAACCCTACCCTAGGTAGGCCCCCTAGGGGCCCATCCCAAAGGGCCTGGCGCTGCAACGCCGGGGATTGGGGACCCCCGAGCCCCAGCACCAGACTCTCCCTGCCGCCCCGCTGCTAAACGGGCCATGAAGGGCGCCGTCAGTCATTCAGGGCAGGAGAACAGGCAGGGCCCTCCGAGCCCCTGGCAACCTTTGAAGGCCCCTCGCGCCAAAATGCTTGGCCCTACCTTCCCGCTCGCCAGTGCCCTCATCTCATCCCACCCCTCTGCTCCTGCACAGCTGGAGGATTGGGCCTGCCGGCCTCCTGGGGGCTAACCCTAACCCTAGGTCAGACCCGAGGGGCCCCTGCCAAGGGGCCTGGCGCTGCAACGCCGGGGATTGGGGACCAAGCTGCAGCGCCGGAGTCACCCTGCCGCCCCGCTGCCATTCGGGCCGCTAGGGGTGCAGCCGGTCATTCAGGGCGGGAGAACAGGCAGGGCCCTCCTAGCCCCCGGCGACATTCAAAGGCCCCCTGCGCCAAAACGTTTGGGCCCAGGCTCCCGGGCCTGCCGGCCTCCTGGGGGCTGACCCTAACCCTAGGTCAGCCCCCGAGGGGCCCCTTCCAAGGGGCCTGGTGGCACAATGCTGGGGATTGGGAACCCCCGACCCCCAGCACCGGACTCAACCTGTAGCCCCGCCGCCATCAGGGCCGCTGCAGGTGACGCCGGTCATTCAGGGAGGGAGAACAGGCAGGGACCTCCCAGGCCCCTGCGGCCTTCGTAGGCCTCCCGTGCCAAAATGCGTGGGCCCACGCTCCCGCTCACCAGCGCCCTCACCTCGGCCCGCCCATCTGCTTTACGCACAGCTGGCGTTTCAGGCCTGCCGGCCTTCTGAGGTCTAACCCTAACCCTAGGTCAGCCCCCGAGTCATTCCTGCCAAGGGGCTTGGCGCTGCAACGCCGGAAATTGGTCACCCCTGAGCCGCAGCGCCAGACTCACATTGCCACCCCACCGCCACCCGGGCCTCTAGGGCCACTGCCGGTCAGTCAGGGCGGGAGAACAGGGAGGGCCCTCCGAGCCACGGCGACCATTAGAGGCCCCCTGCGCCAAAATGCTTGGGCCCATGCTCCTGCTCACCAGCGCCCTCGCCAAGTCCCGCCCCTCCGCTCGCTGCACAGCCGGCATACGGGCCTGCCGGATTCCTAGGAGCTAACCCTAACCCTAGGTCGGCCCCCGAGGGGCCTCTCCCAAGGGGCCTGGCGCCACAAGCCAGGGATTCTGGACCCGCAAGCCTCAGCGCTGGACTCACACTTCCGCTCCGCCACCACCCGTGCCGCTAGGAGCGCTGTAGGTCATTCAGGCCTGAACAAAGGACAGGGCCCTCTGAGCCACTGGCGACCTTCGAAGGCCCCCTGCGCCACGACGCTTGCGCCCACGCTCCCGCTAGTCAGCGCCCTCACCTCGGCCGACCCCTCCGCTCCCCACACAGCTGGCAGATCGGGCCTCCCGGCCTCCAGGGGGCTAACCCTAACCCTAGGTCGGCCGCTGAGGGGCCCCTCCCAAGGGGCCTGGGACCGCAACGCCGGGTTGGGGACCCCCGAGCCCCAGCGCCGGACTCACCCTGCTGCCCCTCCACCACCCGGGCCGCTAGGGGTGTCGCTGGTCATTCAGTGTGAGAGAACAGGCAGGGCCCTCCGAGCCCACGGCGACCTTCCAAGGCCCCCCTATCCAAAACGTTTGAGCCCACGCTCCTGCTCCTCAGTGCCCTCACCTCGGCCCGTCCCTCCGCTTGCTGCAGAGCTGGTGGATGAGGCCTGCCCGCCTCCTGGGGCTACCCATAACCCTAGGTTGGCCCCTGAGGGGCCCCTCCAAAGGGGCCTGGCACCGCAATGCCTGGGATTGGGGACCCCCGAACCCCAGCGCCGGACTCACCGTATTGCTCCGCCACCACCCAGGCCACTAGGAACACCGTCGGTCATTCAGGGAGGGAGTACGGGCAGATCCCTCCAAGCCCCTGGTGACCTTCAAAGGCCCCCTGCGCCAAAATGCTTTGGCCCATGCTCCCACTCGCCTGCGCCCTCACCTCGTTCCGCCCCTCCGCTCGCTGCACAGCCGGTGGATCAGGACTGCCAGCCTCCTGGGTGTTACCCTAACCTTTGGTGGGCCCCCGAGGGGCCCATCCCAGGTTCCTATTGCCTCAACACTGGGGACTGGGGACTCCTGAGCCCCAGCGCCCAGCTGACCCTCCCGCCCTACCGCCACCTGGGCCGCTAGGGGCGCCGCTGTTCATTCAGGGAGGGAGAATGGCCAGGGCCCTCCAAGCCACCGGCGACCTTCGAAGGCCCCCTGCACCAAAATGCTTGGGCCCATGCTCCCGCTCGCCAGCGCCCTTACCTCGGCCCTCCCCTCCGCTCGCCGCACAGATGGTGAATCGGGCCTGTGGGCCTTCTGGAGGCTAACCCAAACCCTAGGTCGGCCCCCTAGTGGCCCCTCCCAAGGGGCCTGGCGCCGCAACGACGGGGATTGGGGACTCCTGAGCCCCAGCGCTGGACTCACCATGCTCCCCCGCCGGCAACTGAGCCGCTAGGGGCACCACCGGACATTCAGTGCGGGAGAACGGGCAGGGCTTCTTGAGCGCCGGCGACCTTCGAAGGCCCCCCGCGCCAAAACTCATGGGCCTACGCTACCGCTCGCCAGCGCCCTCACCTCGGCCCTCCCCTCTGCTCACCGCACAGCCGGTGGATTGGGCCTGCGGCCTCCTGGGGGCTAACCATAACCCTAGGTCAGCCTCCGAGGGGCCCCTGCGAAGGGGCCTGGTGCCGCAACACTGGGGATTGGGAACCCCCCAACCCCAGCGATGGCTCACCCTGCTGCCCTGCTGCCACCCGGGCCCCAGGGGCGCCGCAGGTCATTCAGGGCGGGAAAACGGGCAGGGTCCTCCGATCCCCCGGTGACCATCGAAGGATTCCCGCGCCAAAACGCTTCAGCCAAGCTCCCGCTCGCCAGCGATCTCACCTCGGCCCGCCCCTCCGCTCGCCACACAGCTGGCACATCGGGCCTGCCGGCCTCCTGGGGGCTAACTGTAACCTTAGGTCGGCCCCCGAGGGGCCACTACCAAGGGTCTGCCCCCGCAACGCCGGAGATTGGGGACCCCCAAGCCCCAGTGCCGGGCTCACCCTGCCGCCCCGCCCCCCTGGGCCGCTAGTAGCGCCGCTGGTCATTCAGGGCAGGAGAACGGGTTGGGCCCTCCGAACCCCCGATTACCTTCGAAGGCGCCCTGTGCCAAAACGCTTGGGTCCACATTCTTGCTCTCAAGCGCCCTCACCTGGGTCCACCCCTCCGCTTGCCTCACAGCTGGCGGATCTGGCCTGCTGGCCCCCTGGGGGCTAACAATAACCCTTGGTCGGCCCCCTAGAGCCCTTCCAAAGGGGCCTGGCGCCCCAACGCCGAGGATTGGGGACCCCCAAGCCCCAGCGCCCAAGTCACCCTAACACCCCTCCTCCACCCGGGCCGCTAGGGGAGCTGCCGGTCATTCAGGGCAGAAGAACGTACAGGGCCCTCCAAGCCTCCAGCGACTTTCGAAGGACCCCCGCGCCAAAATGACTGGGCCCACTCTCCAGATTGCCAGCGGCCTCACCTCCGACCACCCCTCCACTCACCGCAGAGCTGGCGGATCGGGCCTGCGGGCCTCCTGGGGGCTAACCCTTACCATATGTCGGCCCCCGAGGGGCCCCTAGCAAGGGGCCTTCAGTCGTAACGCCGGGGATTGGGGACCCCTGAACCCCAGTGCCGGACTCACCCGGCCGCCCCCTGCCACCTGCACCACTAGGAGCGCCACCGGTCATTCAGTGCGGGAGAACGGGCAGGGTCCTCCGATCCCCCCACGACCTTCGAAGGGCCCCCTGCACCAAAACACTTGACCCACGCTCCCGCTAGCCAGCGCCCTCACCTCGGCCCGCCCCTCCGCTCGCCGCACAGCCGTAGGATCGGGCCTGTCAGCCCCCTGGGTGTAACCCTAACCCTAGGTCTGTCCCCACGGGGCCCCTCCCAAGGGGCCTGGCATCGCAATGCCGGGGATTGGGGACCCCCGAGCACCAGTGCTGGACTCTCCCTGCCACCCCACCACCACCCAGTCCGCTAGGGGCGCCGCCGGTCATTCAGTGCTGGAGAACAGGCAGGGCCCTCTGAGCCCCCGCGACCTTCGTAGGCCCCTCGCGCCAAAATGCTTGGGCCCACGCTCCCACTCGCCAGTGCCCTCTTCTCGGCCCGCCCCTCCACTCGATGAACAGCTAGCGGATCAGGCCTGCCTGTTTCCTGGGGGCTAACACTAACCCTAGGTCAGACCCCAAGGGGCCACTTCCAAAGGCCTGGTGCCACAACGCCGGGGATTGGTGACCCCCAAGCCTCAGCACTGGAGTCACCCTTCCGCCCCACAGCTACCGGGCCAGTAGGGACGCCACCAGTCATTCAGAGCGGGAGAATGGGCAGGGCCCTCCGAGCCCCTGGCGACCTTTGAGGCCCCCCACGCCAAAACGCTTGGGCCCACGCTCCCGCTAGCAAGCGCCCTCACCTCGGTCCGCCCCCCCTCTCGCCGCACAGACAGCGGATTGGGCCTGCCAGCCTCCTGGGAACTAACCCTAACTCTAGGTCTGCTCACGAGGGGCCCCTCCCAAGGGGCCTGGCGATGCCACGCCGGGGATTGGGGACCCTCAAGCCCCAGCGCATTACTTACCCTGCCGCCCTGCCGCCACCCGGGCTGCTAGGGGCGCCACCGGTTATTTAGGGCGGGAGAACGGGCAGGACCCTCCGAGCCCCCAGTGACCTTTGAAGGCCCCCCGTGACAAAACGCTTGGGCCTAGGCTCCTGCTCGCCAGCACCCTCTCCTCAGCCCGCCCCTCCGCTCGCCGCACAGCCGGCAGATCTGGACTGCCGGCCTCCTGGGGCTAACCCTAACCCTAGGTCGGCTCCCGAGGGGCCCATCCCAAGGGGCCTGGCGCCGCCACGTGGGTGATTGGGGACCCCCGAGCACCAGGGCTGAACTCACCCTGTCGCCCCGCTGCGACCCGGATCGCTAGGGGCACCGTCCTCATTCGGGGCTGGGGAACAGGCAGGGCCCTCTGAGCCCCCGGTGACCTTCGAAGGCCCAACACTCCAAAACGCTTGGGCTCACGCTCCCGCTCGCCAGCGCCCTCACCTCGCCCCGCCCCTCCGTTCTCTGCACAGCCGGCGGATCGGGCCCGGCCTCCTTTGGGTTAACCTCAACCCTAGGTCGGCCCCCGAGGGACCCCTCCCAAGGGGCCAGGCGCCGCCACGCCGGGGCATTTGGACCCCTGAGCCCTACTCCAGACTCACCTTGCCGCCCCGCCGCCACCCAAGACGCTAGGGGCGCCACCGGTCATTCAGGGAGGGAGTACGGGCAGGGCCCTCCGAGCCCCCGATGACCTTCGAAGGCCCCCCGCACCAAAACGCTTGGGCCTAAGCTCCCGCTCGCCAGCGCCCTCACCTTGGCTCACCCCTCCCCTCGCCGCACAGCCGGCCAATTGGGCCTGCCGGCCTCCTTTGGGCTAACGAGAACCCTAGCTCGGCCCCTGAGGGACCCCTCCCAAGCGGCCTGGCAATGCCATGCCGGGTACTGGGGACCCCCGAGCCCGAGCTCCGGACTCACCCTGCCTCCCCGCCGCCACCCTGGCCGCTAGGGAGCCGCCGGGCATTCAGGGCAGGAGAACTTGCTGGGCCCTCCGAGCCCCCGGTGAGCTTCGAAGGCCCCCCATGCCAAAACGCTTGGGCCCACGCTCCCGCTTGCCAGCGCATTAACGTCGGCCCACCCCTCCGCTCGCTGCACAGCCGGCGGATTGGGCCCGCCGGCCTCCTTTGGGCTAACACTCACCATATGTTGGCCCCCGAGGGACCCCTCCCAAGTGCCTGGAGCCACCGCGCCGGGGATCGGGGACCACTGAGCCCCAGCTCCAGACTCATCCTGCCGACACGCCGCCACCCTGGCCGACAGGGGCGCCACCGGTCATTTCGTGTGTGAGAATGGGCAGGGCCCTCCAAGCCCCCAGTGACAATCCAAGGCCCCCTGTGCCAAAACCCTGGGCCCATGCTCCCCCTCGCCAGCGCCCTCACCTCGGCCCGCCCCTCTGCTCGCCGCACAGCCGGCGGTTCGGGCCTGCCGGCCTCCTTTGGGCTAACCCTAAACCTAGGTCGGCCCCAGAGGAGCCCCTCCCAAGGGGCCTGGCGCCGCCACGCTGGGGATTGGGGACACCCGAACCCCACCGCCGGACGCACTCTGCCGCTCCTCACCACCCGGCCCGCTAGGGGCGCCGTCCTCATTCAGGGCGTTAGAACGGGAAGGGCCCCCCGGGCCCCCGGCCTCTTTCGAAGGCCCCCCGCGCCAGAAAGCTTGCGCCCACTCTCCCGGTAGCCAGTGCCCTCACCTCGGCCTGCCCCTCCGCTCGCCGCACAGCTGGCGGATAGGGCCCGCCAGCCTCCTGGGGGCTAACCCTATCCCTTCGTCGGCCCCCGAGAGGCCCCTCCCAATGGGCCTGGCACCGCAACACCTGGGTTTGCGGACCGCTAGCCCCAGCATCCGACTCACCATGCTCCCCCGCCGGCAACTGAGCCACTAGGGGCACCGCCGGACATTCAGTGCGGGAGAACGGGCAGGGCTTCTTGAGCCCCAGCGACCTTCGAAGGCCCCCCGCGCCAAAACTCATGGGCCTACGCTACCGCTCGCCAGCGCCCTCACCTCGGCCCTCCCCTCTGCTCACCGCACAGCCGGTGGATTGGGCCTGCGGCCTCCTGGGGGCTAACCATAACCCTAGGTCAGCCTCCGAGGGGCCCCTGCAAAGGGGCCTGGTGCTTCAACACCGGGGATTGGGAACCCCCCAACCCCAGCGACGGACTCACCCTGTCAGCCTGCCGCCATCCGGGCCCCAGGGGCGCCGCAGGTCATTCAGGGCGGGAAAACGGGCAGGGTCCTCCGATCCCCCGGCGACCTTCGAAGGCTTCCCGCGCCAAAACGCTTGGGCCCACGCTCCTGCTCTTCAGCGCCCTCACATCGGCCTGCCCCTCCGCTCGCCACACAGCTGGCAGATCGGGCCTGCCGGCCTCCTCGGAGCTAACCCTAACCCTAGGTTGGCCCCCCGGGGGCCCCTCCCAAGGGGACTGTCGACGCAACACTGGGGATTGATGACCCCCAGCCCCAGTGCTGGGCTCACCCTGCTGCCCCGCCGGCACCTAGGCAGCTAGGGCACTGCCGGTCATTCAGGGTGGGAGAATGGACAGGGCCCTCCCAGTCCCAGTGAACTTCTAAGGCCCCAGGCGCCAGAATGCTTGGGCCCATGCTTCCGCTCACCAGCGCCCTCACCTCAGCCAGCCCCTCTGCTGGCTGCACAGCCAGCGGATCGGGCCTGCGGGCCTCCTGGGGGCTAACACTAACCCTAGGTTGGCCCCCGAGGGGAACCTCCCAAGGGGCCTGGCGCAGCAATGCCAGGGATTGGGGACCCCTGAGCTCCAGCGCCAGACTCACCCTGTCACCCCGACGCCACCCGAGCCGCTATGGGCGCTGCCGGTCATTCAGTGCGGGAGAACAGGCAGGGCCCTTCGAGCCCCTGGAGACCTTCGAAGGTCCAACTTGCGAATACGCTTGGGCCCACACTCCTGCTCGCTAGCACCCACATCTCGGCCCGCCCTTCCGCTTGCCGCACACCCGGCAGATCAGGCCTGCTGGCATCCTGGGGGCTAACTCTAACACTTGGTCGGCCCACGAGGGGCCCCTCCCAAGGGGCCTTGCACTGCAACACCGGGGATTGGGGACACCCGAGCCCCAGCGCCAGACTCTACCTGCCGCCCTGCCGCCAACTGGCCCAGTAAGGGCGCCGCCGATCATTCAAGGAGGGAGAAGGGGCAGGGCCCTCTGAACCCCCTGCGACCTTCGAAGACCTCCTGCGCTAAAACGCTTGGGCCCACTTTCCTGCTCCCCAGCGCCCTCACCTCGGCCCGCACCTCCACTCGCCGCACAGTGTGCGGATTGGGCCTGACGGTCTTTTTGGGGCTAACCTTAACCCTAGGTCGTCGCCCCAGGGGCCCCTCCCAAGGGTCCTGGTGCCACTACGCCGGGGATCTGGTACCCCAAGCCCCAGAGCCAGACTCAACCTCCCACATCGCTGCCACCCGGGCCGCTAGGGGCGCCGCCGGTCATTCAGGGTGGGAGAACAGACAGGGCCCTGGAGAAACTGGCGACATTTGAAGCCTCCCGCGCCAAAATGCAGGGGCCCACCATCCCGCTCCCCAGCACCTTTACCTCGGCCCACCCACCTCTAGCCGCCTAGCCAGAGGATCATGCCTACCGGCCTAATGGGGTCTAAATCTAACCCTAGGTCGGCTCACGAGGAGCCCTTCCCAAGGGGCCTGGCACTGCAACACCAGGGATTGGGATTACCCGAGCCACAGCTTGGGACTCACTCTGCTGCCCCACCGCCAACGGAGCCTCTAGGGGCACGCCGGTTATTCAGGGTGTTAGAACGGGCAGGGCCCTCTGAGCCTCTAGTGACGTTCAAAGGCCCCTGCGCCAAAACGCTGGATACCATACTCCCGCTAGCCAGCGCCCTCACCTCGGCCCACTCCTCTGCTCGCCGCACAGCCGGCGCATTGGTCCTGCTGGCCTACTGAGGTCTAACCCTAACTCTAAACCCTAACCCCTAACCTTAAACCCTAAACCTTAACCCCTACCCCTACCCAAAATCTAACCATAACCCCTAATCCTTAAACCCTAAACCCTAACATTAACACTAAACCCTAAACCCTAACCCTAATCCCGAAGCCCTAAACAATAAACCCTTACCTTAACCACTAACCCCAAACCCTAACCCTACCCTTAACGCTACCCCTTCAGCTAACCCTACCCCTAACCCGTAAACTAACCCTAAATCTAAACCTAACCCGTACCCTAACCTGTACCCTAACCTTAACCCTAAACCCTAAACCCTGACCCTAACCCATACCCTAAATCGTACCATAACCTGTACCCTAACCCAACCCATAACCTAACCCTAACCCGTACCCTAACTGTAACCCTAAACCCTAAACCGTAACCCGTACCCTACCCTAACCAGTACCCTTACCTTAACCTTAACCCATACCCTAACGCGTACACTAACCCATACCCTAACCTGTACACTATCCCAAACCCGGACCCTAACCCATACCCTAACCCATACCTAACCCTAACCTGTACCCTAACCTGTACCCTAACCCATACCCTAACCCTAAACCGTACCCTATACCTATCCCTAACCCGTTCCCTAACCCGTACCCTAACCCTAACCCTAAACCGTAACCTAACCTGTACCATAACCCTAAACTGTAACCTAACCCTAACCCGTACCCTAACCTGTACCCTAAACCGTACCCAAATCCGTACGACAACACTTACCCTAAACCGTAACCTAACACGTACCCTAAACTATACCCTAATGCGTACCCTAACTCGTACCCTAACCCTAACCCATACCCTAAACCTAACCCGTACTCCAACCCTAACCCCAACCCTAACCCCAAACCCTAAACCCTAACCCGTACCCTAAACCCTAATCTGTACCCTAACCCATAACCTCTAACCTGTAACCCCTAAACCCAACCCTAACCCGTACCCTCTCCTTCCCCTAACTCTAACCTCTACCCTCACCCATACCCTAACCGTAACCCATACCCTAACCTGAACCCATACCCTAATCCATACCCTAACCCCGGGGATTGGGTACACCTGAGCACCACCACGGGACTCAACCTGCCAGCCCTCAGGAAACCATGCCCCTTGGGGCGCCACAGAGCATCCCATGCAGGAGAACTGGTAGTGCCCCCCTGAGCCCCCAGCGATCCTCGGCGGCCCCATACACCCCAACCCTGAGGCCCACGCTCATCCCACCCCACGCCTTCCCTTCAGCTTGCCACCGAGCTCATCGCAGAGCCGGCAGATCAGGCCTGCCGGGTTCCTGGGGCCTACACCTGACCCTGGGTCTGCTGGGTAGGGCCCCTCCCCTGGGGCCCGGTGCCGTAGCCCCAGGGACTGGGGACACCTGAGCCCCACTGCAGGACAAAGCCTGCCAGCCCGCAGGAAACCGTGCCCCTTGGGAGGCTATAGAGCATTCAGGGCGGGAGAACCAGGAGGGCCCCCAGAGCCCCCGGCGAATTTGGTGATCCCTAAACCCAACCTTGAAGTCCATGCTCACCCCAGCCTGCACCCTCACCTCAGCCCATGGCAGAGCTCGCCACATAGTGGGCAGATCTGGCCTGCGGGGTTCCTGGGCGCCAACCCTAACCCTAGTTCATCTGTGGAGGGGCCCCTCCCCAGGAGCCTGGAGCCGCAGCCACGGGGATTCGGGACACCTGAGCCCCACAGCAGGACTCAGTCTGCCACCCCACAGGAAACCATGCGCCTTGGGAGGCCATAGAGCATTCAGGGCGGGAGAACCAGGAGGGCACTCCTGAGCCACCAGCGAACTTTGGCGGCCTCCCACACCCCAACCCTGAGGCCCACGCTCACCCTCCCCACACCCTCACCTCAGCCCGTGTAGCTAGCCATACAGCCAGCAGATCGGGCCTGCGGGGCTCCTGGGGCCTAACCCTAGCCCTAGGTCGGCCGCAGGTGTGGGGGCCTCCCCAGGAGCCTTACACCGCAGCCCCGGGGAATTGGGATACCTGTACCCCACCAGAGGACTCAGCTTGCCACCTGACAGGAAACATTGCCCCTTGGGGCTCTATGGAGCCTACAGGGCACGAGAACTTGGGGAGGCCCTCAGAGCCCGTCCCCACATTTGGCAGCCCCCCGTGCCCCAACCTTGAGGCCCATGCTCAACCTCCCCCATGGCCTCCTCTCAGCCCTCCACAAAGCTCACCTCACAGCCTGCAGATTGTCCCTGCCGGGCTCCGGGACCCTAACCCTTACCCTAGGTTGGCCACAGAGGGGCCCCTCCCCAGGGTCCTGGCACCACAGTCCGGGGGATTGGGGACACCCAAGCCCCACCGTAGGACTCAGCCTGCAGCCCACAGTAAACTGTACCATTTTGGTGCACAACAGAGCAGTCAGGGCAAGAGAATTGGGGCACCCCCTGAGAGCCCCTTCTGGTGAACCCCGACCTTTGTGAGCCCTTCCGGATGAAACCCCAAGGCTCACACTCACCCGCCCTTGTGCCCTCATCTCACTCGGCCTGGGAGCTCTCTGAGCACTGGGCAGTTCAGACCTGCTGTCCTTGAGGCCTAACCTAACCCTGGGTCTTCTGCTGAGGGTCCCTCCCCGTTTGCCTGCCTCCAAGGCACCAGGCATTGGGCTCACCTCTGCACGACTAGAAGACTCAGCCTGCCCCACATCAGGAAACTGTCCATTTGGGGCTGCAGCAAGGATTCATAGGAAAATCAGAGGGTCCCCCTCAGCCCATCCCAGGCAACCCCACTTTCAGAGATGTCCCCGGATCCAATTAGTAGCTTCACACTGAACTTGCTCTCCACGGAGATCTTTTGAAATTCTCCACAATTCCAACTGATGGCATTATCCAGCTTCAGTGCCTTACCCAGCTTTAGCTCTTGAGATGGATTAAAATGGGAAGTCACTTCACTGATGACGACGTACTGGTGACCAAAAGATACATGCATAAATGCTTCATATCACTTGGCTTCAGGGAAATGCAAATCTAAACCCCTATACATGCCATATCACACGAGGCCAAATATCTAAAAATAAGAAGACATGAAACTATACATGTTGGAGAGGATGTGGAGAAACGGGAAACCTCTTACACCCCTATACGAATGCAGTCCGGTACAGCCACTCCTGAAAATGGTACGGAGTTTCCTCAAGAAGTTATAAATAAAGCTACCCTATGTCCCAGCAATTGCACTACTGGGTATTTACCCCAAAGCGACAGGTACTGAAGACGGGACACATGCATCACAGTGTTCATAGCAGCAATATCCATAATAGACAAGCTGTGGAAGGAGTGCAGATGACCATGGATAGATGAATGGATAAAGAAGATGTGGATCATATATATAATGGAATATTACTCAGCCATCAGAAAGGATGAATACTTACCATCACACTGACCTGGGTGGAGCTGGAGGGTATTATGCTGAGTGGAATAAGTCAATGAAAGAAAGACAATGATCATATGCTTTCACTCCTATGTGGAATATCAGAAACAAGGAAGAGGACCATAGGGGAAGGAAGGGAAAATAGAATGGGAAGTCATCAGAGAGGGGGAAAACCCATGATGGACTCTTAACTATCACAAGAAACTGATGATTGTTGGAGGAGAAGTTGGGGGGGGGTAACTGGGTGAGTAGCATTAAGGAGGTCACACGATACAATGAGCACTGGGTGTTACACACGATTGAAAATTTATTGAAGACTGCATCTGAAACTAATGGTGTACTGTAAGTTGGCTAATTGAATTTAAATTAAAGAACAAAAGACCTCGAATAAACAATCCTAAACATTTCTATGGAACCACTAAAGATTCTGAACAGCCAGTGCAATGTGGAAAAGAAAAACAAAGCTGGAGGACTCACAATTTCAGATTTCAGGTTATACTACAAAGCTGCAGTCATCCTAACAAGACAGTATGGCAGAAAAATAGACACAGCGACCAAAGGAACAGGATACAAGTTCAGACAGAAACCCATAATTATGTGGTCCATGAATCTTCCACAAAGCAAGCAACGATATCAAAAGGGAAAAGGACAGTCTCTACAACAAATGGTGTTGGGAAAACTAGACAGCTACGCACAAAAGAATGAAATTAAACTGCTTTCTTACACAATACAGACAAACACAAAACAGTTTCAAGACCTCAATATGAGACCTGAATCCATAAAAATCCTACAGGAGGGAAGACAGTAACTTCTTGACATGGACCATACCAACGTTTTTCTGGACTGTGTCCTGACAAAGGAAATGAAAGCAAAAATAAACTATTGGGAATACAGTAAAATAAAAAGTTTCCACACGGCAGAAGAACAATGAAAACGTAAAAATAATAAGACAACCTACTCAAAGGGAGAAGATATTTGCAAAGATCATATGCAATGAAGGGATAGTGTCCAAAACATATAGAACTGATCCTACTCGACCCCCAAAAAACCAAATAATCCAGTTAAAAAATAGGCAGAAGACATGGACAGACATTTCTCCAAAGAAGAAATACAAATGGCCAACAGTCCCGTGAAAAGATGTTCACCATCACCCATCATCAGGAAAATGTAAATCCAAAGGACAATGAGGTAATACCTCAAACCTGTTAGAATGGCTAACATCAAAAGCACAACAAAGAGCAGGTGTTGGGAGGATGTGGATAAAGGGGAATCCTCGCGAACTGTGGGTGGGAATGCAAACTGTGGTGGCCACCGTGGAAAACAGTACGAAGGTTCCTCAAAAAATTAAATATAGAACTACCCTATGATCCAACAATCACACTACTCCTATTTACACAAAGAATAGGAAAACAGTAACGTAAAAGGATACGTGCACCCCTATGTTTCTTGCACCATTATTTACAATATCACAATATGGAAGCAACCCAAGTGTCTGTAGAAAAATTGACAAATGAGATGATAGATGTGTGTATTCACACACACACACACACACACACGGACACACACGGACACACACACACACACACACACACACACACACACACATACACACACACAATGGAGTATTACTCGGCTTGAAAAAGAATGAAACCTTGCCATTTGCAGACACATGGATGGAGCTAGAGAGTATTATCCTAACTAAAATCAGGCAGAGAAAGAAAAATCCCATACGATGTCACTCTAATGGGGAACTTAAGAAACAAACAAAAATAAATAACTAAAAGAGAAAAAGGAGATACACCAAAATACAAACTCTTAACAATAGAGAACAAACGGATGGTTACCAGAGAGGAGGTGGATAGAGGGATGAGTGAAATAGATGAAGGGGATTAAGAGGACGCTTTTCTTGATGACCACTGAGTAATATATAATTACTGAATCATTCTATTGTACACCTGAAACAAATGTAACACTGTATGTTAGCTCTACTGGAATTAAAATAAATTTTTTAAAAGATTTTTCTTTCAGGTACCTCTTTGAAAAATCTTTTCCTGTGCAATGTGCATAAACCCTACTTGGGAGGATTCACTCTACAATAATTATTCACTCCATGCCTCAAATTCAGTTTTCACTGAGTTCTTATCGTGGATCCCAGCCCGCGGGAGCCATGGTCCTTTTCAGTCCAGGCTCAGCACCTATGCATTCAAGATTGGAAGTAGAGACACATGTCACTTCACAGTCCAGAAAGCTATTATTGTTTCTGTTTCAGTGTGAGAGAGTCACAGACTTTGGGACAGGTTTCAGAGCAGGTTTATTATGGATCCTGGATCTCTACTTCAATGTTCATTGCCTGGATCCCTTTGGCTAATAGGTTTCCTGTGGATGGGCTTGCTTCCAAGCACATACATGGAAGATGCAAAGGTGGGTGGGCTTGCTGCGGGACAGGAAGAAGACCAAAATCAGACAAGGGTCAGACCCCTTCCCTGATCCAGGAACTGCTACGGGAAAGGGTACGGGAGGTAGAATCCATGCGAAACTCCAAGGTCACCAGCTGAACACAGGAGGCACAGGTCAAGGGATCTGGAGGTGCAGGGGTTGAAGGCTGCTCTGAGCTACCTCTGGGAGGAAGGGAGGGAAGGAATGAGAAGGAGATACTGCCTGCCCCTGGCCCATGCCAGCTGCCCACTGCTCCGACACGCATCAGTCTACACAGCTGACACAGCTTGGGCTCAGGATGGGCTGTCTTGGGTCCCTCAATCCTCAGTGGGACAGCTGGCCCCAGGGCTCAGAGACATGCTGAGGGAGATGAGAGGGAAAGCTGCCCCACCCAGGTCATCCCCTCCTTGAGCAGACTGCCCTTCAGAACTGCTAAAAAAAAAAACCACTAACGGGGTTGAAAGACATGCCATGGATGAACTAAGGCATAGAGATATGTAAAATAACATTCATTTTTAAGTTCAGAGCTGTCATCTCAGGAAGTGGGGAGAGTTTCCCTGAAGAAGACTGAGGGGAGGGGAGGCCATGCTGAAAAGGGAGACATGGCTCTCCTGATTGGGGACCTGCAGCCCCCTTCCAGGGCAGGGTATCAACCTCGCATCACACGAGATCCATGGAAGTGTTCCATCAGGGCCAGATGTTTGTCTCGAGAAGGGTACCCTGTCATCGGACTGCACAGGGCACCAGGGACGAGGGCCAGATGGAGGACGGACAATACTCCAGAGGCCATGGGGCAAGAACAGAGGCACATGACCTTGAAGATGATGATGAAAAGCATGAGGTGGCAGCACGGAGCCAGCCTGAAAGTAACATGGGAGCAGTGCCCACAGCTACACTAACTGGGTGCCTTCTGTGTCAGGTGTGGCTGACTTCAGTGGGCTCCAGACTACTCCTGACCACAAGTCTAGGAAGTGTGCACCACCCCGGCCTCCTCTCCCCTTGCAGCTGCTAGGAATCACGGTCACAGACCCTGGTCAGCTTTCATGGAAACCAAGCAGTGGCTCCCCCGCACGCTGCACCTCTGGTGGTGGTCCAGTGCGACCCTCATGCCAGGCCAGACACTGATGTCTACCTGTTTCCACACAAATCCACAGACAGGAGGGTGTCCCTGAATTCCACAGCACCTGATGAGACAGATCCACAGAACCCAACACCCAGTGGGTGACTTGGGACCTCACCTATGGTCATGGAGCTCACCATACCCCATTTCTGTCACTTCCCACAGAAAGCCTGGTTCTGATCCCCCACAATACCATACATCCTGGTTGCTGACCTGGGGTCATGCCATAAACCCACATGGCACCTTTCTTTTAGAGAAGGCTATGCCTACACCTCCTAGAAAATATTTCTAATGAAGTACAAGTCCATCAGGACTATGGTGTGAACAGTAGCACACAGCCTGCATGGTAGTAGTCAGTAATTCTAACAAGGGTTAACCCCAACTCCCGTCTCACAAAACCTTCCTCCATCCCCACTGAACTCATGGTATGCCTCAAAAAACCCTCCAGGAAACAAACCTTTCATCTGAATGCTCTCTTCACCTTCTGCTTCAAATCTTGTCCAACCACAATGATATGAAACTAGAAATCAGTCTCAAGAAAAAAATGGGACAGTCAAAAATAGGTGGAGATTGGGGGGCCTGGGTGGCTCAGTCGTTAAGGATCTGCTTTCAGCTCAGGTCGTGATCCCAGGATCCTGGGATCTAGCCCCGAATCAGGGTCCTTGCTCAGTTGGAAGCCCGCTTCTCCCTCTCCCACCCCCCTGCTTGCGTTCCCTCTCTCGCAGTCTCACTCTCTGTCAGATACTCAAATAATCTTAAAAAAATATGTGGAGACTTAACAACATGCTACTGAACAACCAACAGTCAAAGAAGAAAACAAAAAATTTTTAGAAGTACCTTGACACTGATGCAAAAGACAACCTACAAAAACTTATGGGATGCAGCAAAAGTAGCTTTATGGGGGACATTCGTAGCAATTCAAGTCTTCATCAATCCATGAGAATGCTCTCCAATAAACAACCTGATTTATGTGGTAAAGAAGTAGAAAAAAAAACAACAAACAAAGCCCCAAATTAGTAGAAATAAGGAAATAACAAAAAGGAATGCATAAATAAATCCAAAGGAGACTAAAAAGACAAAAAAAAAAAAACAACGAAAATGAGAGCTGCCTTTTTTGGAAAGATAAACAAAACTGACAAACTTAGCTAGACTCACCAAGAAAGACAGAGGACTCCAATACAATCAGGAAAGGAAGATAATGGATTCCTGTCTCATATCAAAATCAAAAGAACTCTTCAACCTTGGACACAACAACTTCTTGCAAGCCACGTCTCTAAAGGCAAAGGAAATAAAAGCAAAAATGAACTATTGGCACTTCATCAGGATAAAAAGCTTCTGCTCGGCAAAGCAAACGATCAACAAAACAAAAAGGCAATCTATGGAATCGAAGAAGATATCTGCAAATGATATTACAGATAAAGGGCTGGTATTCAAGATCTATAAAGAACTCCTCTAACTCGACACCCAAAAAATGGGCAGAAGACACAAAGAGATACTTCTCCAGAGGGGAAACACAAATGGCCAACAGACACATGAAAAAATGCTCCACATCACTTGCCATCAGGCAAATACAAATCAAAACGACAATGAGATACCACCTTACACCAGATAGAATGGTTAAAATTAACAAGGCAGGGGGCATCTGGGTGGCACAGCAGTTAAGTGTCTGCCTTCGGCTAGGGGCGTGATCCTGGCATTATGGGATCGAGCCCCACATCAGGCTCCTCCGTTATGAGCCTGCTTCTTCCTCTCCCACTCCCCCTGCTTGTGTTCCCTCTCTCGCTGGCTGTCTCTATCTCTGTGGAATAAATAAATAAAATCTTGAAAAAAATTAACAAGACAGGAAATAAAAAAAAGTCAGAGAGGATGTGGAGAAAGGGGAGCCCTCTTACACTACTCGTGAGAATTCAAGCTGGTACAGCCACTTTTGAAAACAATATGGAGGCTCCTCAAGACGTTAAACACAGAGATATCCTACGACCCACCAATTGTACTACTGGGTATTTACCCCATAGACACAGAGTAATGAAAAGAAGGGGCACCAGTATCCCAATGTTCATAGCAGCAATGTCCATAACAGCCAAACTGTGGAAGGAGCCATGATGTCCTTCAGCAGATGAATGGACAAAGATGATGTGGTCATCTGTACAATGGAATATTACTCAGTCATCAGAAAGGATGAATACCCACCATTTGCACCAACGTGGATGGACCAGGAGGGGATTATGCTAAGTGAAATTAAGTCAAGCAGAGAAAGACAATTATCATATGGTTTCACTCCTATGTGGAATGGAAGGAATAGCATGGAGGACATTAGGAGAAGGAAGGGAAAAGTGAAGAGGGGGAATGAGAGGGGGAGATGAACCATGAGAGACTATTGACACTGGGAAACAAACTGAAGGTTGCAGAAAGGGAGGGGTAGGGGAATGGGTTATCCTGGTGATGGGTATTAAGGAGGGCACGATTCATAATGAGCACTAGGTGTTATATGCAAACAATGAATCATGGAACACTACATCAAAAACAAATGAAGTACTGTAGGGTGACTAACATCATTTTAAAAAAAGAGAAAGATATGAAATCCATAAAGGAAAACTGTCACTATTTGCAAATGACATGAAATCCCGAAAGATTCCACAAAAAAAAAAAAAAACTGTTAGAATAAAAAAATTCAAGAAAGCTGCAGGATATAATGTCAATATACAGAGACCTGTTGTCTTTATTTTTTTTCAGATTTTATTTATTTATTTGACAGGAAGAGAAAAACCACGAGCAGGGGGAGTGTCAGAAAGAGGGAGAAGCAGACCCTTGCTAAGCGGGGGCCCAGCACGGGGCTCAATCCCAGAACTCTGGGATCATGACCTGAGCTGAAGGCAGATGCTTCACCTATGGGGCCACCAAGATGACCCAACTTCTTGCATTTCTGTATATTGATGACACATATCGTAAAGAGAAATTTAAAAAGCAATGCCATTTACAATTGCATCAAAAAAATCTAGGAATAAAAGTAACCAAAAATGAGAAAGACATAGTACACTCAACACATGGCAGAAAAGAAATGAAAAACATATCTGTCGAGGGGGGCGGAATGTATGGGTGAAAGATTTGGAAGGCAACACAAACAAATGGAAGCATACGCCATGCTCCTTAACTGGAAGAGTTAATTATGTGAACATGTCCATCGTACCCAAAGCAATCGACAGATGTGATGAAATCCCTATCTGAATTCCAGTGGCATTATTCGAGGAAATAGAAAACAGTCCTCAAACTTGGATGGAGTCACTAAAGACCCCAAATACCCAAAGGAACCTGGAGAAAGAAAGGTGCAGTCAACACACTCCTGGATTTCAAGGTAGATTACAAAGCTGTTGTCATCAAAACAGGATGGTACTGGCAGAAACACAGACACCAGGTCAGTGGAACAGAACAGAAAGCTCAGAAACTTACCCACACGTAGATGATCCTAACTTATGACACAGCAGCAGAAGATATGCCATAAGGGAAGGACTGTTTCTTCAGTGAGCGGTAACAGGCAAACTGGACACTAAATGCAGAAGAATATAGCTGGGTCACTTTCTTACACCACACACAAAATTTTTAATGGATGAATGATTTGAACATAAGATCTGAATCCATAAACCTCCAAGAAGACACAGGTACTAAGTCTCTCGACATTGGTTTTGGCAAAGAGTCTTCAGATCGGACACCAAATGCAAAGACAACAAAAGCAAAAATAAACCAGTGGAACAACATCAAACTGAAATCTTCCACACGGCAAAAGAAACCAGCAAAAACTTAAAAGGCCACTGACCCAATATGAAAAAAATATCTGTGAATCATATGTGTGAGAAGAGGCTAATATCCAAAATACACACAACACTCATACAAAACAAACAAACAAAAAAAGGTATAAAAATGGGGGGTATATGTGAATACATACTTTCCAAAGATGGCACACAGGTGCCAACAGATAGAAAAAGTTGTTCGACATCACTAATCATCGTCAGGGAAACATCAGTCAAACCCACAATCGGCTATCCCCTCACAACTGTTGGAACAGCAATTGTCCCAGAGACAGACAAAAAGTGGGGTCATGGGTGTGCAGACGAGGAGACACTGTGCACTGTTGGTGGGAATGGAAATTGGTGCAGCCACTGTGACAAACGGTATGGAGGTTCCTGAAAAAATAAATACAACTACCCCATGACCCAGTAATGGCTCTAATGAGTATTGATTCAGAGAACACAAAAATACTGCCTCAAAAAGACAGATGCACTCCCACATTCACTGCAGCATTATTCACAAGAACCAGACATGGAAACACAGACCTTGGGGGCCTTATGCCAAGTAACTCAGACACAGAAAGACCACTACCAGATGCTCTCATGTACATTCCACGAGGAATAAACAAATACTGAACGCATAGATACTGAGAGCAGATTGGTAGGTGCCAGATTCGGGGATGGGGTGGTAGAAACGGGTGAAGGTGGTCCAAGTCTCAATGTTTGAGTGAGAAAATCCGACAGTCATGAAATGTTCTCTCCAGCATGGAGACTAAAACTAACCCCACAGCATGGGGTATAGGATTCCCTGCTCTTCAAAAGTACAGGACTTCTGACAAACCTTGCACAGCAGAAATGGTGTCAAGAAGGAATGGCCATTAATTTACACGGAACATTTAGTGTGCTCAGACTCCAAAATCCTTCTCTTTGATTTTTCTTAGGCCTCAGGACACAAGTTTCTAATGGAGGCCCAGCATAAATGAAGATAAAGCACAGCAGAGGCTCACAGACACCATTCAAAGTTCTGGTGGCTGGATGCGGAGAGCGGTTCCCAGCAGAAGGAGCTGGTTAGGGTGCATGCCACCTCTGTTGTGCTTTTCCCCAAAACAGATGCTGAACGCGATTCTCACTGTTCACCTTTTTTCATAAGAGGAAAATCCTCTTCAGGTATCTTCCTCTTACTGAAGCTGGGTAATAAATGTAGTTCTTTCAAGAATGCCCAGTGTCTTACTGTGAACGTTCAAAAAGTGGGGGATAATTGTACTTAAGCAATGCTGAGGGAGGAGATGTGAAAGGTTCTTCCAGACACAAACCTCAGCAGATCCACTGGGAAAGGTACCTTCCTCAGCATGCAGAACACGGACTACCTCCTACCCCCAGAAACCCTCTCCTTCCCCTCAATCAGGACAACCCACAACAGCTGGGAGTTACCCCAATTCCTCCATTCTCCTGCTTCTAATAGCTAACCCATCAGCAAATCCTGTGAGCTCCATCTTCAAAATAGACCCAGAATAGGTCTAACCACTCCATCCAAGGCCACTTGTCTGGTCCACAGTGGCTGAGTAACTGGAAAAGCTTCGTCATTGACCTACTTGCCATCTTCAACCCTCTGTCATCTGTTCTCAACACTGTAGCCACGATGGCCCAGTGAAACAGGGTCTCATGGGTTTATAGCCCTGGAATGGCTTTCTGTCACCCTCTGTCACCTCTCTGAGCTCATGTCCTAAGCTGTCTCCTGTGGCCACAGGGCCTTCTTGCTGCTCCTGGACATACCTGGAAATCTCCTGCCCCAGAGCCTTTGCACATGCTTTCCCTTTTGTTCAGAATGCTCTTGATGTGTTCTCACTCACCTTCGGAGAAGTCTGAATTGGAGTGACAGGGACAGAAGATGAGGCTGTGTGTGTTGGGTGAGGCTGGTGGCCCAGAAGAAGGTTCTCTGCCAGCTCTCCGCCTGTGCCTCCCTTGTCCTCAGCCAGGAACTTGCACACAGCCCTCACCTGTCACAAGTCTCACCCAGGAGACCCACAGCCACCCCTGGAGCCCACCCTGAACACACCCTGCTGCAGAATGCATTCAGCTCTCCTCTGGGACCCCTGCCAGCTTTACCCAGACCTGCAACTCCCCCATCTCCTGCAAAGCTCCCGGATTACCTCTCTGCTTCCAAAATCACACTGGCGCAAGGCTTTCATGAGAAAGCTATAACGCTAACTAATGAAAGGTTCACACCTACTTTCCCCTTCTGTTGCCTTTCTCTCCACCTTCTTTCCTACCTGTGCAAACTGTAACATATCAGTGGAACATGAACATGCTCTGAGACCTGAATCTTTCATTGCAGCTTTCTGAGGACTCCTTATGTGATAAGCAACTAGTGTATCCTACAACAGGGTGTTTTACAAATATCATCTATAGAAGACTACAGCTCAAATCACTAAAATTTTACCTCACTCTTCATGAAGCAGAACACTTTTTCCTTTCTTCTTTTATTAAATTCCAGTTAGTTCACATGCGATGGAATATCCGCTTCAGGAGTAGGATTTAGTGATTCCTCACCTGCAAGGTCCCCTTCAAGCAGAACATTATCTGCGGGCAATTTCATAAGAGGAAACAAAACCTCTGGGAGATGCACCCAGGGTTAGGCAAGCAGTTGCAGACTTCACCCCAAGGCTCCTGACGCCAAGCCCCTTGAAGCCACCGCATGCCACTATCCAAAAGAATTCCCGGACTCTCCTTCTGATTCCACCACCAAAGAAACTACAGAGAGAATATGGCACCTCAAAATATCGAGATAATACATTTAGTAAAACTAGAAAGTCAAACTGAACTTTTAAACAGGAACAGGCCGCTTTGGATAATTTTGAATTTTCCCTCCACCCTAATTTTAACTCTTCTGATGAATAAACTAATCAATGATGAAACATCACCTTTGTCAAATGACATCACCCAAGTCTGTATCAGATGAATAAAGCCACCTAACTCTAGATGCTGGCCACTCAACCATATCTTAGGCCCAATTGAATAAACACTGTTAGATGAAGGAACAAATTAGATGTTACAAACAGGCACAGAGTGAATCTCACCTTCCTTTTCTAATAAAAGAGGGTTCCTAGGAAACAGATGGTCAAAATACATTTGTAAGCAATAAATGGACAGACAAATTGTGATCCCCTGCAAAGTTCTACCTGCAGGGAAACTAAGTAATTCTTGCACCAAACCCAGAATGCTGACAGCTACTTCAATTTTACTTTGTGGCTCAACTAGAGAAAAGAGAAAAGCCCAGGAGGTTTTGGGATAATGAGAGGTTTTACCTCCAGCCCTGACATAGATAGGACATTTTGCCAAACATACCTGTGCTTTCTCTGAACACTGGCGTCCTGTGACAAGCTGCCTCGCTGACTCCGATGCTGACGTTCAAAACCTCGGGTGTCTTGGAGCCAGAGCAGAGAAGTGCTGTCAGCTGGGGAGAAGAAGCCACCTCTAACCTAAAGCCTGCACATCTGCTTCGGTTTCTGGGCGAAGGGGCAACACATACTTGTTGTTTAGCAGTAATTATTTTCATTCTCAATAGACCAATGTCCTTGCCTTTTCTGGAAAGCAGACTTACTCTTCTAAAGAAACCCTCAATTCGTCTATTCCCAATGCAACTAGAGTGGAACATTTATTTCTCACTTAAATAGAAAACACTGTTATTGTCGACATTGCATGAATGAACTTTTAAAAACATTTTAGAGAGAAAGGAAGAGACCTTTATTCAAACCCAAGTCAGGACAGCTGCCTGGGAGACACAATCTTCACCAAGAAGGGAGTGCTCCGGGGAAGGAACTTTTGGGGCACGCTTAGGTATTTTTTTCTGTTTTGTTTTACATACAGAGTTACACACCACAATGAGGATCTTCTTAGATTCCAGAAAGTGACAGACTCTTTCTTATGTTTTCAGTATGTACATGTCAGTATGACTTTAATCTTATGGGAGCCAAAGAGGTTCTTTATTTTTTCTTATCTTTATGTTGGCATTTTTGGTTATTGTTTTCTTCTCAAAGCAGATGTACAAAATGCTTGGGGCAGAAACAAGGCCCATGCTTTGAGGTTTTGCCTAGTCATTTTGAGCCGGGTAAAGTGTAAAGGGATAACTTCCCTGGGAGCCCAGGATCAGCGCGCACAGATGATATAAGATAAAAATTACTTTCATCATTATAATTACTTCTAAAATGGAGGAATTTGAGACAAAAGCACCTTTCACAAGAGTACCAAGAAATCAAAATGATGCCCACAGAAGGCTACCTGCTCCATGGTCAGCACAGGTAACAGAAGTGTTCACAGTCTCTGGGCTCCTGCCCTTCTCCTGCCCAAATCTCTGAAGCACACAGACCACTTAAAATCAGAATTGTAGAACTGCTAGACACCTTAGAGATGTCTGGCACTATTCATTTGTACTGCAGAATAAAACACAGTAGCTCGTTGTCACAAACTAATTTCAACATGAAGTGCCCACTGGATGCACTAAGTTCTTTCTCTGCAAATGTTGACTAATGTAAGTCACAGTCATACCATATAAACACTACGATGGCTGGGAAGTCATCGTAGGTAAGGGAATATTTTAGATATGTTTATAAGCATTGGCTCACTTTGTAGAAGAGGCTGAGCTGAGTGTTTTTAAATACTATTTCAGACCTGTTTTACAGCACCCTCTGAACATACCAGAGCCTGAATGGACTAAAAAAGATAGTTGGTTTCAGTAACTTTAATACCAGAAAAATATTATACTGTCTCTGTTCCTAAGGATCTTTGAGTATCTTACCCAGAGGTCCTCCACTGAGATAATGATCTTAATAATCACCATGGGCAGAGGTGAAAGGCCTGCTGAATTCGTTCCAGTTGTCCACATGACATGAAAATCCTGATACTTGATAGGTTTCCGGATCGAGAAGACCAGAGATAAGAGGGAAATAGTACCCTGTATGGAACAACAAGGGATTTGGAGTCAATTTGGGGATCCCACTTAGGTTTCTGACACTAAAATCCTCTGTGACTCATATCATCCAAGTCCCTGTCTAACCACCTGAAAATGTGCCTAAAAATATCTACACCCTAGTTGAGAAGTTTAAGAGGCAGAATGCTACAAAGAGCCAGTATGATGTCTCTCAAGTACAGGTGCTCAGGAAGCCCTAATTGCTATTGGTTCTATTTCTTTTCCAGAAGAAAGAACACATGTTGAATCCATATTTCTAATAGATGACTCACCAGATGATTTTCAAACCTGAAGGAAGGCCAAGAAGTCACGCTGTGTCATAGTTCACTCAGAAATCATGTTGTTGGACTGGTGAGGATGATACGATAGCAACGTCATCAATAAGAGTGGGGAGCTTCTAATTTCCATACGGCCATGTTGACCCCCTTAGCTCAGAGCCACCAGAAAGGTTAGCTGGGGAGGGGGAACCGCCATCACTATGAGTGGGGAGCTTCCCATTTCCATATGGCCATGTTGACCCCCTTAGCTCAGGGCCACCAGAAAGCACAGCTGAGGCGGACCACAGGCCAAGGCTGCCAGGTGTGGCTGGGGCAGGCAGAACTCTGACTTAAGGCTCAGCTCCTGGCTAGGTTATTATTATGCTCTTCACAAAGAAAGTGCCATTTTGTGTGAGCCCTCACGTAGAAAAGGTTCAGAATTTCCATTGAGATTCCCTCTCTCACCTTTAGGATATGTAGCAAAGTTCCATTTAATTTTTAAACATTGAAGGACTTCCTGGTTTTCTTTTCGCTATGACTGTGGCTCAATTCGCCTGTGGTCTAAGAATAGAATCTAGTTAATTTCAGGGTTTAACATTTGTAGACTTCATTCGTGGCCCCACCTATCATCTATTTGGGTAAAGAGTCTATGACCACTTGAAAATAATGTATTCTGCACTTATTATGGAATGTTCCCTATATGTCAATTAGGTCACATTTGTTACCAATGTTTTGTCTGCTTTTTCTGTCAGATATTGAGAAAGGTATATTAAAATCTTCAAACAATGCTGCTCTATTCAACGTGGCATCGGAGAGTCTACCAGTGTTAGAAGGCAAGAGAAACAAAAAGTATAAGAATTGAGGGGATAATTGTGACTATTCACAGATAATACGATTGTGTACTTAGAAAATCCAAAACAGTCTATAAATACCCTATTAGAATTAAAAATGCAATTTATAAATTTGAGATGGATTGTAGCTTCCCATTGGACAGTTTCTGAAAGAAACCATAGAACCTGTCAATCTTGGGGTAGGACATAGGGTGCACTAACCATTTAAAAGAATTCAGTGGGACTTCATAAAAATGTGACATTTCTCCTTATCTTATGACCATATGAAAATGAAAAAGTGAACCGCAGGCTGGGAAGTACAGATTTGCAATACACACACTGACAAAGACTTGTCAATAAAGAATTCCTGCTCATCAACCATAAAAAGTCTATTTATAAAGGAATACTTCACAAAAGATTGACTGATGGCCAATAAGAACAGGAAAGGGTGCTCTACAGTATTATTTTCAGGAGCAGCAAGGCCTTTCCTAAAATGAAAACATACACACAAACCAGTATTCCCTAGATGGATGACGTCCTTATTTCTGAGGAAAGCTTGAAGAACAGACTAGCATCAAAGTAAAGTGATGGAATTCCTGACACTCAGAGGATGGACAATTGACCTCAAACTACAGTACAATTTCTAGGCAGCATTCGGTCCTCTGAAGGCAGACAACTACCACACCCCTTCCTACACCACACAGGTTGCTTCCCAACCCCTACCATAAAAGAACAAGATGAGAAACAGATAGGACTAGTAGGAAATAGCAAAAATCACATGTGGGGATTATCCTGAAACACACTGAACACATAACTAGTGTAAGGAAGTGTAGGGAACTGACAAGGACAGAGACTCAAGAGGTACTTCTTTGGGAAATGTTGTCTGAAATCGTCACACGTTGGTACCAGCTAATGAGGGCTCTGAGCATACCTAGGGTTTTCTCACAAGGGTCTGCAACACCATCTCTGAGGAATGAAACTCTTCAGAACCTCAAAGCTTGCCTGATTGACTATTGGACTAAGAGATTCCCATGTTCTGAAAACAGATACCAACTCATTGAAAGGTTCACCTGGGCTCTCTCGGAGGCCCTATAAGAAGGTGAACCATTCACTGATAATCAATTACACACACACACACACACACACACACACACACACACCTGTCATTTCAGCAATTACTTAAACATTCAAGGTTCTTCCTACCTTTTCTTTTTCACATTGATATTTATACTCACATGAAATGTCATCATTTCTAATGAACACTGATGTCAAAATAGAGATCTATTGACACAATATTCACAAAATGGAACTTCCCTGCTGTCATTTTCAATATAGCGTTTTTTAAAGTTCATACATATTTTAGGTTTTTGGTAACTTATACAGGAGAAGATCAGCATTGAAAAACTCTAAATACTGACAATGAGTTTTAAGCCTAGAGAACAAAAATTGTCCAATTTCATAGATAATAAGGAACCAAAGGCAAAGCATGGAAGCTGCAGTCGAATAATTTTACACATGTGCATCCTCTACTATTTTACTACTGAGGGGCGTGTTTTATTACCACTAAACATGCATCAGTTATCTTCCACATGCACCTGCACAGGTATAATGAATTACTACAGTAGAATGAAATGTCTGGGAACTACTTGGCAGCATCTATAATGAACAATGAAATTTCGATCTTATATTCGGTGAACTTCCACTGTCTGTCCCTTTAGAAAATGGACCCTAAACAGAAGGGGGAATGAACCATGAGAGACTATGGACCCTGGGAAACAAACTGAGGGCTTCAGAGGGGAGAGGGGTGGGGGATTGGGATGGGCCAGTGATGGGTATTAAGGAAGGTACATATTGCATGGAGCACTGGGTGTTATATGCAAATAATGAATCACGGAACACTACATCAAAATCTAAGGAAATACTGTATAGTGACTAACATAACATAATAAAAAATTGTTATTAGAAAAAAAGGTAAAAAAAAACAATACAGCTTTTCTGTTTCAAGAACAATCACAATTGAGAAAAAACTAACTTCCAATCCCTAAAGCCAAACACAGACCAAGTTCCATTTCACTCCCCTTTATTCACATTTTCTGTGGGTTCTAAGCTATTTCCCTACCTCCTTTCCAGCTGAGCAGGGAGCCCGGGCTCGATCCCAGAACAATGGGATCATAACCTGAACCAAAGGCACATGCTTAACTGGCTGAGCCAGCCAGGAGCCCCAGCCATGTTTTTCTTAAGCAAAAGGACACTTTCTCACAATGCCTTCACATGACTTCACATGGTACCAGACACCTGCATTTGCCTCTAGGAGGTTGTAGATGAAGGCAATTGCAAACTCTCACAGTGGTTTATCAAACACAATGACCTGCCTGGTGACAGTGAAACTCTTATGAGCCCACGAGAGGGTGCTGTGACACTCAGCTGTGGCTGGGTTGGCACAGAGAACCAAATCCATTTCCCTGCCTGATGTCTGTGAGGAACAGATGCCCCCATTGTGAATGAGACCCTGCCACTGAGCTGTCCAGAGATGGCCATCCTCACGGAGGATGAGGATAAAGGACAATGCCTGAGGAGACCTCATCTGTCTCTTTTATCTTTTCATATTTTTGACAGTGGACAAATCACTGCCTAGGAGTCCCCAACTACCTTAGTCTCATCTGTGAATGGCCAAGAGGTTTTACAAAACACTCAAGATTTTGACCTCACAAATGCCCACAACCACTTACCATAGGGATTCAATATTAAGCAAAGATACTGTTCCTTGGAAGAGAGGTCCTGCCCACTGTTGTTTCTCACTTATATGCTCATCATCCTTACCTCATGGTAACATAACCAGCTTGATTCCTGCTTCCGTCTTCAGGAAGGCTGAGGTGACTTGAAGGGCATTACCCTGACATCGTTCTTTCTTAGCAATAAGATGTGGACATTTCCCTAGTCCTACACACCCAAAGTTGAATCGGAATCAGGATTGAGGAGGCTGATGAGAGTTGAAGGTGTTTTCCTGTACACGGTGGTTTATTACCAATAAGGATGGGTCAGAGTCCTCGAAATTCCAGAACCTTTTCATTAATGCTTCCTACTCGTGAAAGATGATGTACATTGGTCTTTCCCTGTATAGTGTGGTGACTCAGAGAAAAGTGCTTAGCCTTTTCGTCAGACTTCCACGACCACTTTGGGGCTGGCTTCCATATTCACAAAGGATGATGTTAGGGCTAAGAGGGTTCCTGTACACTGTTATTTCTTACAGATAAGTGTATGGCATTTTTGTTACATTGCCAGAGCCACTTAGCGCTGGGCTTGCCAGCCTCCTGTGGAAGAACCCTAACCCGAGGTCGGCCCCCGAGGGGCCCCTCCCAAGGGGCCTGGCGCCACAACGCCGGGGATTGTGGGCACCCGAGCCCAGCGCCGGAGTCACCCTGCCACCCCCCAGCAACCCGGGCTGCTAGGGGCACCGCCAGTCTTTCAGGGCGAGAGAACAGGCAGGGCCCTCCAAGCCCCCAGCGACCTTTGAAGCCCCCCGCACCAAAATGCTTGGGCCTACACTCCCTCTCGCTAGTGCCCTCACCTCGGCCTGCCCCTCTGCCTGCCGCAGAGCTGGCGGAAGGGGCCTGCTGGAATCCTGGAGGCTAACACTTACCCTAGGTCTGCCCCCGAGAAGCCCCTCCCAAGGAGCCTGGCACCGCAATGCCAGGGGTTTGGGACCCCCGACCCCCAGTGCTGGACTCACTCTGCCACCCGCAATCACCCAGGGCGCTAGGGGCGTGGGCAGTCATTCAGGAAGGGAGAACGGGCAGGGCCCTCTGATCCCCCTGCGACCTTCGAAGGCTCCCCGCACAAAAACTCTGGCTTCCACGCTCCTGCTCGCCAGCGCCCTAACCTCGGCTCACCCCTCCGCTCGCTGCAGAGCTGGCGGATCGGGCCTGCTGGCTTCCTGGGGGCTAACCCTATCCCTAGGTCACCCCCAAGGGGCCCCTCCCAAGTGGCCTGGCACCACATGCCAGGGATTGGGGACCCCAAGTCCCAGCGCCGGACGCACCCTGCCGCCCCGCTGCCACATGGGGTGCTAGGGGCGTCGCCAGTCCTTCAGGGCGACAGAACGGGCAGGACCCTCTGAGCCACCTACGACCTTCGAAGGCACCCGGATCCAAAGCCAAATGCTCTGGCCCACGCTCCCGCTCGCCAGCTACCTCACCTGGACCCACACCTCCATTCTCTGCACATGGGTGTAACGAGCCTGCCAGTCTCCTGGGGGCTAACCCTAACCCTAGGTCAGCCCCCGAGGGGCCCGTCCCAAGGGGCCTGGCGCCGCAACGCCGGGTATTAGGGACCCCCGAGCCCCAGCGCCGGAATCACCGTGCTGCCCCGCTGCCACCCGGGCCGCTAGGGGTGCCGCTGGTCATTCAGGGCGTGAGCACGGGCAGGGGCCTCCGAGCCCCCCTTGTCCTTCGAAGGCCCACCGCACCAAAACGCTTGGGTCCAGGCTCGCACTCGTCAGCACCCTCACCTCATCCCACCCCTCCGCTCGCCACCCAATGGGTGGATCGGGACTGCCGGCCTCCTGGGGGTTAACCCTAACCCTAGGTCGACCACCGAGGGGCCGTTCCCAAGGGGCCTGGCACCGCAATGCGGGGATTGGGGACCCCCGAACCCCAGCACCAGACTAACCTTACCACTCTGCCAGCAGCCGAGCCGCTAGGGGCGCCGCCGGTCATTCAGGGCGGGAGAACGTGTAGGGCCCTCCGAGCCCCCGGCGACCTACGAAGGCCCCCCGCGCCAAAACGGTTGGGCCCACCCTCCTGTTCGCCAGCATCCTCATCTCGGCCCGCACCTCCGCTCGTAGTAGAGCCCGCGGATCAGGCCTGCTGGCCTCCTGGGGGCAAATTCTAACCCTAGGTCGACCACCGAGGGGCCCTTCCCAAGCGGCATGGTGCTGCAACGCCGGGGATTGGGGATACCTGAGCTGCAGCACGGGAATCACCTTGCCACCCCACCGCCAACGGAGCCACAAAGCGCGCCGCTTGTTATTCAGGGCAGGAGAACAGGCAGGGCCCTTCGAGACATGGCAACATTCGAAGGCCCAGGGCGCCAAAACGCTGGGGATCACGCTCCCGCTCTGCATCACCCTCAACTCGGCCCACACCTCCACTCTTCGCAGAGCCAGCGACTCGGGCCTGCCGGCCTCCTGGGCACTAACACTAACCCTAGGACAGCCCCTGAAGGTCCCTTCCTAAGGGGCCTGACGCCGCACCGCCAGGGATTGGGGACCCCCAAGCCCCAGCGCCGGATTCACGCTGCCGCCCCAACCCACACAGGCCGCTAGGGGCGCCGCCATGCATTCAGGGTGGGAGAACTGGAGGGCCCTCCGAACCCCTGCCGACATTCGAAGGCACACCGAACCAAAACGCTTGGGCCCAGGCTCATGTTCACCAGGACCCTCACCTCGGCCCAACTCTCCGCTCGACGCACAGGTGGTGTATCGGGCCTGCGGCGCTCCTGGAGGCTAACCCTAACCATAGGTCGGCCCCCGAGGGGCCCTTCCCAAGGGGCCTGGCGTTGCAACACTGGGGATGGGGACCCCGAGCCCATGTGCCGGACTCACCCTGCTGCCCTTCAGCCACCCGAGCCACTAGAGACCCCGCCGGTCAATCAGGGCAGGAGATCGGGCAGGGCCGTCCGAGCCCACGCTGACCATTGAAGGCTCCCCGTGCAAAACCGTTGGCTCCCAGGATCCTGCTCGCCAGTGCCCTCACCTTGGCCCGCCCCTCCGCTTGCTTCAGAGCTGGTGGATAGGGCCTGCCGGGCTCCTGGCAGCTAACCAAAACCTAGGTCGGCCCTGTGGGGACATCCCAAGAAGCCTGGCTCTGCAATGCTGGGGATTGGTGACTCAGAGCCCCAGAGCCAGACTCACCCTGCCGCACTGTACCCACCCGGGCCGCTAGGGGCGCAGCCGGTCATAGAGAGCGAGAGAAGGGCAGGGCCTTCTGAGCCACCGGTGACCTTCAAAGGCTCCCCACGCCAAAACGCTGGTTCCCACGCTCCTGCTCCCCAGCGCCCTCACCTGGGCCCGCACCTCCGCTCGCCGCACAGTGTGCGGATTGGGCCTGACGGTCTCCTTGGGGCTAACCCTAACCCTAGGGCCCCTCCCAAGGGTCCTGGTGCCACTAAGCCTGGGATCTGGGACTCCAAGCCCCAGAGCCAGACTCACCCTCCCACAACACTGCCACACGGGCCGCTAGGGGCGCCGCCGGTCATTCAGGGCGGTAGAAGGGACAGGGCCCTGGAGAAACAAGCATCGTTTGAAGCCTCCAGCGCCAAAATGCAGGGGCCCACAATCCCGCTCCCCAGCACCCTCACCTCGGCCCACCCCTCCGCTCGCCCCACAGCCATCGTATCCGGACTGCCGGCCTCCTGGGGGCTAACCCTAACCCTAGGTCGGCCCCCGAAGGGCACTCCCAAAGGGCCTGGCACCGCGACGCCGGACATTGGGGACCCACAAGCCCCAGCGATGTACTCAACCTGCCCCTCTGCCGCCACCCGGGGCACTTGGGGCACCGCCGGTCAATCAGGGTGGGGGAACGGGCTCGGCCCTCCGAGCCCCCGGCGACATTCGTAGGTCCCCCATGCCAAAACGCTGAGGCCCATGCTCCCGCTCTACAGCGCCCTCACCTCGGCCTGCCCCCCCTCTAGCCACACAGCTGGCAGATCCTGCCTCCCAGGCTCCTCGGGGCTAACCGTAACCCTAGGTGGGCCCCAGAGTGGCCCCTCCCAAGAGGCTTGGTGCCGCAACGGCAGGGATTGGGGACCTGCAAGCCCCAGCGCCGGGCTCACCCTGCCGCCCCGCCGCCACGTGGGCCGCTAGGGGTGCCGCCGGGCATTCAGGGCGGGATAACCAGCAGGGCCCTCCGAGCCTCCGGTAAAATAAGAAGGCCCCCACGCCAAAACGCTGGGTACCACGCTACCGCTCGACTGCGCCCTACCACGGTCAATCCCTCCGCTCACTGCACAGCCGGCGGATCTGGACTGCGGCCTCCTGGGGGTTAACCTAACCCTAGGACAGTCCCCGAGGGGCCCCTCCCAAGGGGCCTGGCGCCGCAATGCTGGGGATTGGGGAAACCCAAGCACCAGTGCAGGACTGACCCTGCCACCCCGCTGCCACCCAGGGAGCTAAGGGCGTCGCCGGTCCTTCATGGCAGGAGAACGAGCAGGGCCCTCCGAGCCCCCTGTGACATTCGAAGGCCCACCGAGCCAAAATGTTGGGGCCCACGCTTCCGCTCGCCAGCGACCTCACCTTGGCCCACCCCTCCATTTGCCACGGAGCCGGTGGATCGAGCCTGCCAGCCTCCTGGGGGCTAACCCTAACCCTAGGTCGGCCTCCAAGGGGCCCCTCCCAAAGGGACTGCCGCCGAATGCCAGGGATTGGGGACCCCCGAGTCACAACGCTGGACTCACCGTTCCTCCCCGCCCACACCCGGGCCACTAGGGTACCGCCGATCATTCAGGGCGGGAGAACGGGCAGGGCCCTCCCTGCCCCGGTGACCTTCGAAGGCCCCCAGCGCCAAAAGGCTGGGGCCCACTCTCCTGCTCGCCAGCGCCCTGATCTTCGACCGCGTCTCCATTCGCCCCAGACTGCGGATTGTGCCTACGGCCTCCAGGAGCTAACCTTTACCCTAGGTCGGCCCCCAAGGGGCCTCTCCCAAGGGGCCTCGTGCTGCAACGTCTGGCATTGGAGACCCCCGAGCCTCAGCGCCAGACCCACCCTGCCGCCCCGCCACCACTCGGGCTGCTAGTGGAGCCGCCACTCATTCAGGGCAGGAGAATGGGCAGGGCCCTCTGAGTCCCCGGCGACATTTGAGGGCCCCCGGCGCCAAAATTTTGGGTACCACCTTCCAGCTCGCCAGTCCCTCACCATGGCCCGCCCCTCCGCTCACCGCACAGCTGGCGTATGGGGCCTGCTGGCCTCCTGGGGGCTAACCCTAACACTAGATTGGCCCCAGAGGGGGCCCTCACAAGGGGACTGGTGACCAAAGCCGGGGATTGGGGACACCCGAGCTGCAGTGCCGGACTCACCCTGCCGCCCCGTCGACATCGGCCCGCTGGGGCGTCACTGGTCATTTAGGGCGGGAGAACGGGCAGGGCCCTCCGAGCCTCTAGCAATGTTCAAAGGCCTCCTGCGCCAAAACGCTGGATACCATACTCCTGCTCGCCAGCGCCCTCACCTCGTCCCACTCCTCCGCTCCCCGCACAGCAGGCGCATCGGTCCTGCTGGCCTACTGGGGTCTAACCCTAAGCCTAAACCCTAACACCTAACCTTAAACCCTAAAACTTAACCCCTAACCCTAACCCCTAACCCTACCCCTTCAGCTAACCCTACCCATAACCCGTAACCTAACCCTAAACCTAACCCTAACCCGTACCCTAACCCTAACCCTACCCGTACCCTAACCCTAATCCTAACCTGTACCCTAACCCTAACCGTAACCCTAAAACGTACTCTAACCCATACCCTAACCCTAACCCTAAACTGTACCCTAACCCGTAACTTAAACCGTACCCTAAACCTAACCGTAACCCTAACAAGTACCCTAACCCATACCCTAACTTTAACACTAAACCTTAAAACCTGACACTAACCCATGTCCTAACTCATACCATAACCCGTACCCTAACCCTACCCATAACCTAACCCTAACCCATACCCTAACCGTAACCCTAAACACTAAACTGTAACCCTTACCCTAACCCTAACCAGTACCCTTACCTTAACTTTAACCCATACCCTAACCCGTACCCTAACCCATAAACTAACCCGTACCCTATCACTAACCTGGACCCTAACCCATACCCTAACCCATACCTAACCCTAATCTGTACCCTAACCCGTACCCTAACCCATACCCTAACCCTAAACCGTACCCAATCCCAATCCCTAACGTGTTTCCTAACCCGTACCCTAACCCTAATCCGTACCCTATGCCGTACCCAAATCCGTACGCCAACACTTACTCTAAACCGTCCCCTAACCTGTACCCTAAACCGTACCCTAATGCGTACCCTAACCCATACCCTAAACCTAACCCATACCCTAAACCTAACCCGTACTCCAACCCTAACCCTAACCCTAAACCCGAACCCTAAACCCTAACCCGTACCCTAAACCCTAATCTGTACCCTAACCCATAACCTCTAACCTGTAACCCCAAAACCCAACCCTAACCCGTACCCTCTCCTTACCCTAACCCTAACCCCTACCCTCACCCATACCCTAACCGTAACCCATACCCTAACCTTAACCCATACCCTAACCTCAACCCATACCCTAATCTGTACCCTAACCCCAGGGATTGGGTACACCTGAGCCCCACCACGGGACTCATCCTGCCACCCCTCAGGAAACCATGCCCATTGGGGCGCCACAGAACATCCCATGCAAGAGAACTGGTAGGGCCCCCCTGAGCCCCCAGGGATCCTCGGTGGCCCCTACACCCCAACCCTGAGGCCCACACTCATCCCGCCCCACGCCTTCCCTTCAGGTTGCCACCGAACTCGTCGCAGAGCCGGCAGATCAGGCCTGCTGGGTTCCTGGGGCCTACACCTGACCCTAGGTCGGCTGGGTAGGGCCCCTCCCCTGGGGCCCGGTGCCGCAGCCCCAGGGAATGGGGACACCTGAGCCCCACTGAAGGATAAAGCCTGCCAGCCCGCGGGAAACTGTGCCCCTTGGGAGGCTGTAGAGCATTCAGGGCGGAAGAACCAGGAGGGCCCCCAGAGCCCCCGGCGAACTTCGGCGATCCCTAAACTCAACCGTGAAGCCCATGCTCACCCCACCCCGCACCTTCAACTCAGCCCAGGGCGGAGCTTGCCACATAGTGGGCAGATCTGGCCTGCGGGATTCCTGGGCCCCAACCCTAACCATAGTTCATCTGTGGAGGGGCCCCTCCCCAGGAGCCTGGAGCCACAGCCGCGGGGATTCGGGACACCTGAGCCCCACAGCAGGACTCAGTTTGCCACCCTGCAGGAAACCGTGTGCCTTGGGAGGCCATAGAGCATTCAGGGCGGGAGAACCAGGAGGGCCCTCCTGAGCCACCAGCGAACTTCGGTGGCCTCCCGCACCCCAACCCTGAGGCCCATGCTCACTCTCCCCACATCCTCACCTCAGCCCGTGTAGCTCGCCATACAGCCAACAGATCAGGCCTGCGGGGCTCCTGGGCCTATCCCTAGCCCTAGGTCGGCCATGGGTTTGGGGGCCTCCCCAGGAGCCTTACACCACAGACCCGGGTAATTGGGATACCTGTGCCCCACCGCAGGACTCAGCTTGCCACCCCACAGGAAACCGTGCCCCTCGGGGCTCTACAGAGCCTACAGGGCACGAGAACTTGGGGAGGCCCCCGGAGCCCATCCCCATCCTTTGGCAGCCCCCCGTGCCCCAACCCTGAGGCCAATGCTCACCCTCCCCAATGGCCTCCTCTCAGCCCTCCACAGAGCTCGCCGCACAGCCTGCAGATTGTCCCTGCCGGGCTCCTGAACACTAACCCTTACCCAAGGTTGGCCATAGAGGGGCCCCTCCCCGGGGTCCTGGCACCCCACTCCAGCGGATTGGGGACACCCAAGACCCACCGTAGGACTCAGCCTGCAACCCACAGTAAACTGTACCATTTTGGGGCACAACAGAGCATTCAGGGCAAGAGAATTGGGGCACCCCCTGAGAGCTCCTTCTGCTGAACCCCGACCTTTGTGGGCCCTTCCGGATGGAACCTCAGGCTCACACTCACCCGCCCTTGTGCCCTCATCTCACTCGGCCTGGGAGTTCTCTGAGCACTGGGCAGTTCGGACCTGCTGTCTCTTGAGGCCTAACCTAACCCTGGGTCTTCTGCTGAGGGTCCCTCCCCGTTTGCCTGCCTCCAAGGCACCAGGCATTGGGCTCACCTCTGCACGACTAGAGGACTCAGCCTGCCCCACATCAGGAAACTGTCCATTTGGGGCTGCAGCAAGGATTCATAGGAAAATCGGAGGGCCCCCCTCAGCCCATCCCAGGCAACCCCCACTTTCAGAGATCTCCCCGGATCCAATTAGTAGCTTCACACTGACCTTTAAACTTGCTCTCCACGGAGATCTTTTGAAATTCTCCACACTTCCAACCGATGGCATCATCCAGCTTCAGTGCCTTACCCAGCTTTAGGTCTTGAGATGGATTAAAATGGGAAGTCATTTCAATGATGACGACATACTGGTGACCAAAAGACACATGCATAAATGCTTCATATCACTTGGCTTCAGGGAAATGGAAATCTTAACCCCTATAGATGCCCTACCACACGAGGCCGAATATCTAAAAATAAGAAGACATGAAACTACACATCTTGGAGAGGATGTGGAGAAATGGGAACCCTCTTACACCCCTGTAAGAATGCAGTGCGGTACAGCCACTCTTGAAAATGGTACAGAGTTTCCTCAAGAAGTTATAAATAAAGCTACCCTATGTCCCAGCAATTGCACTACGGGGTATCGACCCCAAAGAGACAGATGTAGTGAAGACGGGACACATGCACCCCAGTGTTCATAGCAGCAATGTCCATCACAGACAAACTGTGGAAGGAGTGCAGATGATCATGGACAGATGAATGGATAAAGAAGATGTGGATCATATATATATATAATGGAATATTACTCAGCCATCAGAAAGGATGAATACTTACCATCACACCGACATGGGTGGAGCTGGAGGGTATTATGCTGAGTGGAATAAGTCAATGAAAGAAAGACAATGATCATATGCTTTCACTCCTATGTGGAATATCAGAAACAAGGAAGAAGACCATAGGGGAAGGAAGGGAAAATAGAATGGGAAGTCATCAGAGAGGGAGAAAACCCATGATGGACTCTTAACTATCGCAAGAAACTGATGATTGTTGGAGAAGTTGGGGGGGGGGTAACTGGGTGAGTAGCATTAAGGAGGCCACATGATACAATGAGCACTGGGTGTTACACACGACTGAAAATTTATTTAAGACTACATCTGAAACTAATGGTGTACTGTAAGTTGGCTAATTGAATTTAAATTAAAGAACAAAAGACCTCGAATAAACAATCCTAAACATTTGTATGGATCCACTAAAGATTTCGAACAGCCAGTGCAATGTGGAAAAGAAAAACAAAGCTGGAGGACTCACAATTTCAGATTTCAGGTTATACTACAAAGCTGCAGTCATCCTAACAAGAGAGTACGGCACAAAAATAGAAACAGCGACCAAAGGAACAGGATACAAGTTCAGACAGAAACCCATAATTATGTGGTCCATGAATCTTCCACAAAGCAAGCAACGATATCAAAAGGGAAAAGGACAGTCTCTACAGCAAATGGTGTTGGGAAAACTAGACAGCTACGCACAAAAGAATGAAATTAGACTGCTTTCTTACACAATAAAGACAAACACAAAACAGTTTCAAGACCTCAATATGAGAACTGAATCCATAAAAATCCTACAGGAGGGAAGACAGTAACTTCTTGACATGGACCATACCAACGTTTTTCTAGACTGTGTCCTGAGGCAAAGGAAATGAAAGCAAAAATAAACTATTGGGAATACAGCAAAACAAAAAGTTTCCACACGGCAGAAGAACAATGAAAACGTAAAAGTAATAAGACAACCTACTCAAAGGGAGAAGATATTTGCAAAGATCATATGCAATAAAGGAATAGTGTCCAAAACATATACAACTGATACTACTCGACCCCCCAAAAAACAAATAATCCAGTTAAAAAATAGGCAGAAGACATGGACATTTCTCCAAAGAAGAAATACAAATGGCCAAGAGTCCCGTGAAAAGATGTTCACCATCACCCATCATCAGGAAAATGTAAATCCAAAGGACAATGAGGTATTACATCAAACCTGTCAGAATGGCTAACATCAAAAGCACAACAAAGAGCAGGTGTTGGGAGGATGTGGATGAAGGGGAATCCTCGTGAACTGTGGGCGGGAATGCAAACTGTGGTGGCCACCGTGGAAAACAGTATGAAGTTTCTTCAAAAAATTAAATATAGAACTACCCTACGATCCAACAATCACACTACTCGTATTTACCCAAAGAATAGGAAAACAGTAAGTAAAAAGGATACGTGCACCCCTATGTTTCTTGCACTATTATTTACAATATCACAATATGGAAGCAACCCAAGTGTCTGTAGAAAAATTGACAAATGAGATGATAGATGTGTGTATTCACACACACACACACACACACACACACACACACACACACACAATGGAGTATTACTCGGCTTGAAAAAGAATGAAACCTTGCCATTTGCAGCCACATGGATGGAGCTAGAGAGTATTATCCAAACTAAAATCAGTCAGTCAGAGAAAGACAAATCCCATATGATGTCACTCTAATGGGGAATTTAAAAAACAAACAAAAATAAATAACTAAAAGAGAAAAAGGAGACACACCAAAATACAAACTCTTTTCAATAGAGAACAAACGGATGGTTACCAGAGAGGAGGTGGATAGAGGGATGAGTGAAATAGATGAAGGGGATTAAGAGGACACTTTTCTTGATGACCACTTTGTAATATATAGAATTACTGAATCACTCTACTGTACACCTGAAACGAATGTAACACTGTATGTTAGCTCTAATGGAATTAAAATAAATTTTAAAAAAAGATTTTTCTTTCAGAAACCTCTTTGAAAAAGCTTTTCCTGTGCAATGTGCAAAAGCCCTACTTGGGATTCACTCTACAATAATTATTCACTTAATGCCTAAAATTCAGATTTCACTGCGTTCTTACTGTGGATCCCAGCCCACGGGAGCGATGGTCCCTTTCTGTCCAGGTTCAGCACCTATGCATTCAAGATTGGAAGTAGAGACACATATCACTTCACAGTCCAGAAAGCTATTATTGTTTCTGTTTCAGTGTGAGAGAGTCACAGACTTTGGGACAGGTTTCAGAGCAGGTTTATTATGGATTCTGGATCTCTACTTCAATGTTCATTGCCTGGATCCACTTGGCTAATAGGTTTCCTGTGGATGGGCTTGCTTCCAAGCACATACATGGAAGATGAAACGGTCGGTGGGCTCGGTGCGGGACAGGAAGAAGATCAAAAACAGACAAGGGTCCGACCCCTCCCCTGATCCAGGAACTGCTATGGGAGAGGGTACGGGAGGTAGAATCCATGCGAAACTCCAAGGTCACCAGCTGAACACAGGAGGCACAGGTCAAGGGATCTGGAGATGCAGGGGTTGAAGGCTGCTCTGAGCTACTTCTGGGAGGAAGGGAGGGAAGGAATGAGAAGGAGACACTGCCTGCCCCTGGCCCATGCCAGCTGCCCACCACTCCGACACGCATCAGTCTATGAGCTGACACAGCCTGGGCTCAGAATGGGCTGGCTCAGGTCCCTCAATCCTCAGTGGGACAGCTGGCCTCAGGGCTCAGAGACATGCTGAGGGAGATGAGAGGGAAAGCTGCCCTGCCCAGGTCATCCCCTCCTTGAGCAGACAGCCCTTCAGAACTGCTAAAAAAAAAAAAACCCACTAACGGGGTTGAAAGACATGCCATGGATGAACTAAAGCATAGAGATATGTAAAATAACATTCATTTTTAAGTTCAGAGCTGTCAGCTCAGGAAGTGGCGAGAGCTTCCCTGAAGAAGACTGAGGGGAGTGCAGGCCATGCTGAAAAGGGAGACATGGCTCTCCTGATTTTGGACCTGCAGCCCCCTTCCAGGGCAGGGCATCATCCTCGCATCACAAGAGATCCATGGAAGTTTTCCATGGCGGCCAGATGTTTGTCTCGAGAAGGCTACCCTGTCATCGGACTGCACAGGGCACCAGGGACGAGGGCCAGATGGAGGACGGACAATACCCCGGAGGCCATGGGGCAAGAGCAGAGGCACATGACCTTGAAGATGATGATGAAAAGAGGAGGTGGCAGCATGGAGCCGGCCCAAAAGTGCCATGGGAGCAGTGCCCACAGCTACACTGACTGGGTGCCTTTTGTGCCAGGTGTGGCTGACTTCAGTGGGCTCCAGACTAGTCCTGAGCACAAGTCTAGGGAGTGTGCACCACCCCGGCCTCCTCTTCCCTTGCAGATGCTAGGAATCACGGTCACAGACCCTGGTCAGCTTTCGGGGAAACTAAGCAGTGGCTCCCCCGCACGCTGCACCTCTGGTGGTGGTCCATTGCGACCCTCGTGCCTGGCCAGACACTGATGTCTACCTGTCTCCACACAAATCCACAGACAGGAGGGTGTCCCTGAATTCCACAGCACCTGATGAGACAGATCCACAGAACCCAACACCCAGTGGGTCACTAGGGACCTCACCTATGGTCATGGAGCTCACCATACACTATTTCTGTCGCTTCCCACAGAAAGCCTGCTTCTGATCCCCCACAATACCATACATCCTGGTTGCTGACCTGGGGTAATGCCATGAACCCACATGGCACCTTTCTTTAAGTAAAGGCTATGCCTACACCTCCTAGAAAATATTTAATGAAGTACAAGTCCATCAGGACTATGGTGTGAACGGTAGCACACAGCCTGCATGGTAGTAGTCAGTAATTCTAACGAGGGTTAACCCCACCCCCCGTCTCACAAAACCTTCCTCCATCCCCACTGAACTCATGGTCTGCCCTCAGAAAACCCTCCAGGAAACAAACCTTTCATCTGAATGCTCTTTTCACCTTCTGCTTCAAATCTTGTCCAACCACAATGATATGAAATTAGAAATCAGTCTCAAGAAAAAAATGGGACAGTCAAAAATAGGTGGAGATTTTTGGGGCCTGGGTGCCTCAGTCGTTAAGGATGTGCTTTCAGCTCAGGTCTTGACCCCGGATCCTGGGATCTAGCGCCAAATCAGGCTCCTTGCTCAGTGGGAAGCCTGCTTCTCCCTCTCCCACCCCCCTGCTTGCGTTCCCTCTCTCGCTGTCTCACTCTCTGTCAGATACTAAAATAATCTTAAAAAATATGTGGAGATTTAACAACATGCTACTGAACATCCAACAGTCAAAGAAGAAATCAAAAAACTTTTAGAAGTACCTGGTCACTGATGAAAAAGACAACCTACAAAAACTTATGGGATGCAGCAAAAGTAGCTTTATGGGGGATATTCATAGAAATTAAAGTCTTCATCAATCCATGAAAATGCTCTCCAATAAACAACCTGCTTTATGTGGTAAATAAGTAGAAAAAAAAAAGCAACAAACAAAGCCCCAAATTAGTAGAAATAAGGAAATAACAAAAAGGAATGCATTAATAAATCCAACGGAGACTAAAAAGACAAAAAAAAAAAAAAACAATGAAAATGAGAGCAGCCTTTTTTGGAAAGATAAACAAAACTGACAAACTTAGCTAGACTCACCAAGAAAGACAGAGGACTCGAATACAATCAGGAAAATAAGATAATGGATTCCTGTCTCATATCAAAATCAAAAGAACTCTTCAACCTTGGACACAACAACTTCTTGCAAGCCACGTCTCTAAAGGCACAGGAAATAAAAGCAAAAAATGAACTATTGGCACTTCATCAGGATAAAAGGCTTCTGCTTGGCAAAGCAAATGATCAAAAAACAAAAAGGCAACCTATGGAATTGAAGAAGATATCTGCAGATGATATTACAGATAAAGGGTTGGTATCCAAGATCTATAAAGAACTCCTCAAACTCGACATCAAAAAAATGGGCAGAAGACACAAAGAGATACTTCTCCAGAGAAGACATACAAATGGCCAACAGACACATGAAAAAATGCTCCACATCACTTGCCATCAGGCAAATACAAATCAAAATGACAATGAGATACCACCTTACACCAGTTAGAAATGTTAAAATTAACAAGGCAGGGGGCACCTGTGTGGCACAGAGGTTAAGCCTCTGCCTTCGGCTAAGGGCGTGATCCTGGCATTATGGGATCGAGCCCCACATCAGGCTCCTCCGTTATGAGCCTGCTTCTTCCTCTCCCACTCCCCTGTTTGTGTTCCCTCTCTCGCTGGATGTCTCTATCTCTGTGGAATGAATAAATAAAATCTTGAAAAAAAATTAACAAGGCAGAAATAAAAAAAAGTCAGAGAGTATGTGAAGAAAGGGGAGCCCTCTTACACTACTCGTGAGAATTCAAGCTGGTACAGCCACTTTTGAAAACAATATGGAGGTTCCTCAAGACGTTAAAAACAGAGCTATCCTAAGACCCACCAATTGAACTACTGGGTATTTACCCCATAGACACAGAGTAATGAAAAGAAGGGGCACCTGTATCCCAATGTACATAGCAGCAATGTCCATAATAGCCTAACTGTGGAAGGAGCCAAGATGTCCTTCAGCAGATGATTGGACAAAGAAGATGTGGTTCATCTATACAATGGAATATTACTCAGTCATCAGAAAGGATGAATACCCCCCATTTGCACCAACGTGGATGGACCAGGAGGGGATTATGCTAAGTGAAATTAAGTCAAGCAGAGAAAGACAATTATCATATGGTTTCACTCCTATGTGGAACGGAAGGAGTAGCATGGAGGACATTAGAAGAAGGAAGGGAAAAGTGAAGGGGGGGAATGAGAGGGGGAGATGAACCATGAGAGACTATTGACACTGGGAAACAAACTGAAGATTGCAGAAAGGGAGGGGTAGGGTAATGGGTTAACCTGGTGATGGGTATTAAGGAGGGCACCTGTTGGGGCCCCTGGGTGGCACAGCGGTTAAGCGTCTGACTTTGGCTCAGGGCGTGATCCCGGCATTATGGGATCGAGCCCCACAACAGGCTCCTCCGCTGTGAGCCTGCTTCTTCCTCTCCCACTCCCCCTGCTTGTGTTCCCTCTCTCGCTGGCAGTCTCTATATCTGTTGAATAAATAAATAAATTCTTTTTTTAAAAAAGGAGGGCATGTGTCATAATGAGCACTTGGTGTTATATGCAAACAATGAATCATGGAACACTACATCAAAAACAAATGAAGTACTGTAGGGTGACATCATTTTAAAAAAAGAAAGATATGAAATCCATACAGGAAAACTGTCACTATTTGCAAATGACATGAAATCCCGAATGATTCCACAAAAAAAAAAAAACTGTTAGAATAAACAAATTCAAGAAAGCTGCAGGATATAAAGTCAATATACAGAGACCTGTTGTCTTTATGTATTTTCAAATTTTATTTATTTATTTGACAGGAAGAGAAAAAGCACGAGCAGGGGGAGTGTGAGAAAGAGGGAGAAACAGACCCTCTGTAAGCGGGGAGCCCAACATGGGGCTCGAACCCAGAACTCTGATGACCCAACTTCTTGCATTTCTGTATACTGATGACACACTTTCGCAAAGAGAAATTAAAAAAGCAATGCCATTTACAATTGCATCAAAAAAAATTTAGGAATAAAAGCAACCAAGAATGAGAAAGACATAGTACACTCAACACATGGCAGAAAAGAAATGAAAAACATGTGTGTCGAGGGGGGCAGGATGTATGGGTCAAAGATTTGGAAGGCAACACAAACAAATGGAAGCATACGCCATGCTCCTTAACTGGAAGAGTTAATTATGTGAACATGTCCATCGTACCCAAAGCAATTGACACATGTGATGAAATCCCTATCTGAATTCCAGTGGCATTATTCGAGCAAATAGAAAACAGTCCTCAAACTTGTATGGAATCATAAAACACCCCAAATACCCAAAGAAACCTGGAGAAAGAAAGGTGCAGACAACACACTGTTGGATTTCAAGCTAGATTACAAAGCTGTTGTCATCAAAACAGGATGGTACTGGCATAAACACAGACACCAGGTCAGTGGAACAGAACAGAAAGCTCAGAAACTTACCCACACGTAGATGATCCTAACTTACGACACAGCAGCAGAAGATATGCCATGAGGGAAGGACTGTCTCTTCAGTGAGCGGTAACAGGCAAACTGGACACTAAATGCAGAAGAATATAACTGGGTCACTTTCTTACACCACACACAAAATTTTTAATGGATGAATGATATGAACGTAAGACCTGAATCCATAAACCTCCAAGAAGACACAGGTACTAAGTCTCTCGACATTGGTTTTGGCAAAGAGTCTTCAGATTGGACACCAAATGCAAAGGCAACAAAAGCAAAAATAAACAGGTGGAACAACTTCAACTGAAATCTTCCACACGGAAAAAGAAACCAGCAAAAACTTACAAGGCCACAGACCCAATAAGAAAAAAAATATCTGTGAATCATATGTGTGAGAAGAGGCTAACATCCAAAATACACACAACACTCATACAAATCAAAACAAACAAACAAAAAAAAAGTGTATAAAAAATGTGGGGAATATGCGAATAGATACTTTCCAAAGACAGCTCACAGGTGCCAACAGACAGAAAAAGTTGTTCGACATCACTAAATATCGTCAGGGAAACATCAGTCAAACCCACAACTGGCTATTCCCTCACAAGTGTTGGAACACCTATTGTCCCAGAGACAGACACCAGGTGGGGTCAAGGGTGTGCAGACAAGAGGACTCTGAGCATTGTTGGTGGAAATGGAAATTGGTGCAGCCACTGTGACAAACGGTATGGAGGTTCCTGAAAAAATTAATGCAACTACCCCATGACCCAGTAATGGCTCTACTGAGTATTGATTCGGAGAACACAAAAATACTGCCTCAAAAAGACAGATGCACTCCCACGTTCACTGCAGCATTATTCACAAGAACCAGACATGGAAACACAGACCTTGGGGGCCTTATGCCAAGTAACTCAGACACAGAAAGACCAATACCAGATGCTCTCATGTACATTCCACGAGGAATAAACAAATACTGAACACATAGACACTGAGAGCAGATTGGTAGGTGCCAGATCGGGGATGGGATGGTAGAAACGGGTGAAGGTGGTCAAAGTCTCAATGTTGAAGTGAGAAAATCCGACAGTCATGAAATGTTCTGTCCAGCATGGAGTCTAAAACTAACCCTGAAGCATCGGGTATAGGTTTCCCTGCTCTTTGAAAGTACAGGGCTTCTGAGAAACCTTGCACAGCAGAAATGGTGTCAAGAAGGAATGGCCATTAATTTACACGGAACAATTAGACAGTGTGCTCAGACTCCAAAATTCCTTCTCTTTGGCTTTTCTTAGGCCTCAGGACACAAGTTTCTAATGGAGGCCCAGCATAAATGAAGATAAAGCACAGCAGAGGCTCACAGACACCATTCAAAGTGCTGGTGGCTGGATGTGGATAGCTGTTCCCAGGGGAAGGAGCTGGTTGGGGTGCACGCTGCCTCTGTTGTGCTTCTCCCCAAAACAGATGCTGAACGCGATTCTCACTGTTCACCTTTTTGCATAAGAGGGAAAGCCTCTTCAGGTCTCTTCCTCTTACTGAAGCTGGGTAATAACATAGTTCTTTCAAGAAAGCCCAGTGTCTTACTGTGAACGCTTAAAAAGTGGGGGATACTTGTACTTGAGCATTGCTGAGGGAGGAGATGTGAAAGGTTCTCCCAGACACAAATCTCAGCAGACCCACCGGGAAAGGCACCTTCCTCAGGATGCGGAACACAGACTACCTCCTATCCCCAGAAACACTCTCCTTCCCCTCGATCAGGACAACCCACAACAGCTGGGAGTTACCCCAACGCCTCCGTTCTCCTGCTCCTAATAGCTAACCCATCAGCAAATCCTGTGAGCTCCATCTTCAAAATGGACCCAGAATAGGTCTAACCACTCCATCCAAGGCCACCTGTCTGGTCCACAGTGCCTGAGTTCCTGGAAAAGCCTCGTCATTGACCTGCCTTGCCGTCTTCAACCCTCTGTAATCTGTTCTCAACACTGCAGCCAGGATGGCCCAGTGAAACAGGGTCTCATGGGGTTATAGCCCTGGAATGGCTTTCTGTCACCTCTCTGAGCTCATGTCCTAAGCTGTCTCCTGTGGCCACAGGGCCTTCTTGCTGCTCCTGGACATACCTGGAAATCACCTGCCCCAGAGCCATTGCACATGCTTTCCCTTTTGTTCAGAATGCTCTTGATGTGTTCTCACTCACCTTCGGAGAAGTCTGAATTGGAGTGACAGGGACAGAAGATGAGGCTGTGTGTGTTGGGTGAGGCTGGTGGCCCAGAAGAAGGTTCTCTGCCAGCTCTCCGCCTGTGCCTCACTTGTCCTCAGCCAGGAACTTGCACACAGCCCTCACCTGTCACAACTCTCACCCAGGAGACCCACAGCCACCCCTGGAGACCACCCTGCCCACACCCTGCTGCAGAATGCATTCAGCTCTCATCTGGGACCCCTGTCAGCTTTAACCAGACCTGGAACTCCCCTGTCTCCTCCAATGCTCCCGGATTCCGCCTCTTCTTCCAAAATCACACTGGCGCAAGGCTTTCATGAGAAAGATATAATGCTAACTAATGAAAGGTTCACACCTACTTTCCCCTTCTGTTGCCTTTCTCTCCACCTTCTTTCCTACCTGTGCAAACTGTAACATATCAGTGGAACATGAACATGCTCTGAGACCTGAATCTTTCATTGCAGCTCTCTGAGTATTCCTTATGTGATAAGAAACTAGTGTATCCTACAACAGGGTGTTTTACATCTATCCTCTATAGAATAGTACAGCCCAAATCACTACAATTTTACCTCACTCTTCATGAAGCAGAACACTTTTTCCTTTCTTCTTTTACTTAAATTCCAGTTAGTTCACATGCCATGGAATATTCGCTTCAGGGGTAGGATTTAGTGATTCCTCACCTGCATACAGTACCTGGTGCTCATCACAAGTACCCTCCTTAATACCCCTCACCCATTTAACTCTTCCCCCCACACCCCTGTCCTGCAGCAACACTCAGTTTTTTCTCCAAGGTTGAGTCTATTTCCTTGTTTGCCTCTCTCATCACCCCAACACTCTGTGCATCTGTTTTCTTTCTGAAATTCCACAAGCGTGAGAGGATAGGATATTAGTCTTTCCTCACTGATTTTGCTTAGCTTAATACACTCTAGATCCATCCAAATCCTTGCAAGTGGTAAGATTTCATTCTTTTTGAAGCTGGGTCATATTCCATTATATATAGGTATCCCACATCTGCTTGATCCATTCATCAGTGCATGGACTTTGGGATTCTCTCCATAATTTGGCTACTGTGGACATTGCTGCTCTAAACATCATGGTGCATGGACCCCCTTTGAATCCACATTTTTGTATCCTTTGGGTAAATACCTAGGAGAGCAATAGCTGGATCATGGGGTTGTTCAATGTTTAACTTTTTGAGGAACCCCCACACTGTTTCCTAGACTGGCTGCACCACTTTGCATTCCCACCAACAGGATGGGAGGGTTCCCCTTCAAGCAGAATATTATCTGCCGGCAATTTCATAAGAGGAAACAAAACCTCTGGGAGATGCACCCAGGGTCAGACAAGCAGTTGCAGAATTCACCCCAAGGCTCCTGACGCCAAGCCCCTTGAAGCCACCAGCATGCCACTCTCCGAAAGAATTCCCAGACTCTCCTTCTGACTCCACCACCAAAGAAACTACAGAGAGAATATGGCACCTCAAAATATCGAGATAATACTTTTAGTAAAACTAGAAAGTCAAGCTCAACTTTTAAACAGGAACAGGCCGCTTTGGATAATTTTGAATTTTCCCTCCACCCTAATTTTAACTCTTCTGATGAATAAACTAATCAATGATGAAATATCACCTTTGTCAAAAGACATCATCCAAGTCTGTATCAGATGAAAAAAAGCCATCTAACTCTAGATGCTGGCCACTCAACCATATCTTAGGCCCAACTGGATAAACATTGTTAGATGAAGGAACAAATTAGATGTTACAAACAGGCACAGAGTGAATCTCACCTTCCCTTTCTAATAAAAGAGGGTTCCTAGGAAACAGATGGTCAAAATACATTTGTAAGCAATAAATGGACAGAGAAATTGTGATCCCGTGCAAAGTTCTACCTGCAGGGAAACTAAGTAATTCTTGCACCAAACCCAGAATGCTGACAGCTACTTCAATTTTACTTTGTGGCTCAACTAGAGAAAAGAGAAAAGCCCAGGAGGTTTTGGGATAATGAGAGGTTTTACCTCCAGCCCTGACATAGATAGGACATTTTGCCAAACATACCTGTGCTTTCTCTGAACACTGGCGTCCTGTGACAATCTGCCTCGCTGACTCTGATGCTGACGTTCAAAACCTCGGGTGTCTAGGAGCCAGAGCAGAGAAGTGTTCTCAGCTGTGGAGAAGAAGGCACCTCTGACCTAAAGCCTGCACACCTGCTTCGGTTTCTGGGCGAAGGGGCAACACATACTTGTTGTTTAGCAGTAATTATCTTCATTCTCAACAGACCAATGACCTTGCCTTTTCTGGAAAGCAGACTTACTCTTCTAAAGAAACCCTCAATTCGTCTATTCCCAATGCAACTAGAGTGGGGTCTGGTTTACGCCCGCCTCCAGGCCCCCACCTGGAGGATTTTCCTGCATGATTCTAATAGCCAATTACCACTAACCTGGGGGCACAGGGGGCATAATGCTAAGTTGGGGGACGGCTCTGGGGCTTGCTACTGCCACACCTGTGCCTGGGGGACCAGGGCACACCCTGCTGAATTCGGGTTAATGCCCAAGAGGCATCACCTGCACTGTGTCAGAGAACTGAAGGTGGGGATTGTGTGAGGTCCTTTCCCGCACTCTTCCAGGGGAACAGGGGAACCCTGAAATTCTGCAACCCATCCCACAAAAGCTCAGGTGAGCGGGCGCCCTATAGTTCACAGGGATGGAGAATAAGGCCAGTTGAGGACATGGGGCAGAAGAGACTTTAAATGGAAAAGGAAAACTCACCTGAGTCCACACAATGAACCCTCTCCACGTTCCCTTCCAGAACCCTGCCTCCCACCTGGGGCGCACCCTGACCCGGACCCCCACCCCAGTGCATGCTGCTCACTCACCAGCAGGGATCTCCACAGGGCAACTCTCTCTCTCTCAGTGCCCATTCTGCCCCAGGTCTGCAACCCACTGCAAATCAGGGACCGCCCACAGTGATGTAGCTCCACCCCCAAGTGGTGAATTGTCTGGGAGGGCTGTGCCTGAGCTCCTTGGATGCTGGGCAACCCGCCCTCAAGCCCCTGGAACGCTGAAAGTGCAGGGGGCCCAAGAGGAGCCTCCTCTACCCAACACCAGGCACAGGCATGGGTGGGCTCGTGGGCTGGGGCCTCCACACACACCTGGCCCCTTCCAGGGACCCCTCTAGCTGCAGACCACCCTCAGAGTCCTGCCCCTTCCCTTTCTTCACCAGCCCTCCCTGCTGGGGTGTGCCTGGTTCTGGGCAAGGTCAGTGACTCTCAGACCCTCCAAGACTTGGGCTTTAGGAAATGCAATGATTTCATGCATTTTCAGTATATACATGTCAGTATGACTTTAATATTATGGGAGCCAAAGAGGTTCTTTATTTTGTCTTATCTTTATGTTGGCATTTTTGGTTATTGTTTTCTTCTCGAAGCAGATGTACAACATGTGCTTGGGGCAGAAATAGGGCCCATGCTTTGAGGTGTTGCCCAGTCATTTTGAGCCGAGTAAAATGTTAAAGGATAGCTTCCCTGGGAGCCCAGGATCAGGGCCCACAGATGATATAAGATAAAAATTACTTTCATCATTATAATTACTCCTAAATGGAGGAATGTGAGACAAAAGCACCTTTCACAACAGTACCAAGAAATCAAAATGTTGTCCACAGAAGGCTGCCTGCTCCATGGTCAGCACAGGTGACAGAGTGTTCACAGTCTCTGGACTCCTGCCCTTCTCCTGCCCAAATCTCTGAAGCACACAGACCACTTAAAATCAGAATTGTAGAACTGCTAGACACCTTAGAGATGTCTGGCACCATTCCCTTGGACTGCAGAATAAAACACAGTAGCTCATTGTCACAAACTAATTTCAACATGATGTGCCCCCTGGATGCACTAAGTTCTTTCTCTGCAAATGGTGACTAATGTAAGTCACAGTCATACCATATAAACACTAGGATGGCTGGGAAGTCATCGTAGGTAAGGGAATATTTTAGCCATGTTTATAAGCATTGGCTCACTTTGTAGAAGAGGCTGAGCTGAGGGTTTTTAAATACTATTTCAGACCGGTTTTACAGCACGGTTTGAACATACCAGAGCCTGAATCGACTAAAAATGATAGTTGGTTTCTGTAACTTTAATACCAGGAAAATATTATACTGTCTGTATTCCTAAGGATCTTTGAGTATCTTACCCAGAGGTCCTCCACTGAGATAATGATCTTAATGATCACCATGGGCAGACGTGAAAAGGCCCGCTGAATTCGTTCCAGTTTTCCACATGACAAGAAAATCCTGATACTTGATAGGTTTCCAGATTGAGAAGACCAGAGATAAGAGGGAAATAGTACCCTGTATGGAACAACAAGGGATTTGGAGTCAATTTGGGGATCCCACTTAGGTTTCTGACACTAAAATCCGCTGTGACTCATATCATCTGAGTCCCTGTCTAACCACCTGAAAATGTGCCTAAAAATATCTACACCCTAGTTGAGAATTTTAAGAGGCAGAATGCTACAAAGAGCCAGTATGATGTCTCTCAGGAACAGGTGCTCAGGAAGCCATAATTGCTATTGGGTCTATTTCTTTTCCAGAAGAAAGAACACATGTTGAATCCATATTCCTAATAGATGACTCACCAGATGATTTTCAAACCTGAAGGAAGGCCAAGAAGTCGCTCTTGTGTCATAGTTCACTCAGAAATCATGTTGTTGGACTGGTGAGGATGATACGATAGCAACGTCATCACTAAGAGTAGGGAGCTTCTAATTTCCATACGGCCATGTTGACCCCCTTAGCTCAGAGCCACCAGAAAGGGAAGCTGGGGAGGGGGCACCGCCATCACTATGAGTGGGGAGCTTCCCATTTCCATATGGCCATGTTGACCCCTTAGCTCAGGGCCACCAGAAAGGACAGCTGAGGGGGACCACAGGCCAAGGCTGCCAGGTGTGGCTGGGGCAGGCAGAACTCTGACTTAAGGCTCAACTCCTGTCTAGGTTATTATAATGCTCTTCACAAAGAAAGTGCCATTGTGTGTGAGCCCTCATGTAGAAAAGGTTCAGAATTTCCATTGAGATTCCCTCTCTCACCTTTAGGATATGTAGCAAAGTTCCATTTAATTTTTAAACATTGAAGGACTTCCTGGTTTTCTTTTTCCTATGACTGTGGCTCAATTCCCCTGTGGTCTAAGAATAGAATCTAGTTAATTTCAGGGTTTAACATTTGTAGACTTGATTCGTGGCCCCACCTATCATCTATTTGGGTAAAGAGAATATGACCACTTGAAAATAATGTATTCTGCACTTATTATGGAATGTTCCCTATATGTCCATTAGGTCACATTTTACCAATGTTTTGTCTGCTTTTTCTGTCAGATATTGAGAAAGGTATATTAAAATCTTCAAACAATGCTGCTCTACTCAACGTTACATTGGAGAATTTACCAGTGTTAGAAGGCAAGAGAAACAAAAAGTATAAGAATTGAGGGGATAATTGTGACTATTCAAAGATAATACGATTGTGTACATAGAAAATCCAAAACAGTGTATAAATACCCTATTATAATTAAAAATACAATTTATAAATTTGAGATGGATTGTGTTTCCCATTGGACAGTTTCTGAAAGAAAACGTAGAACCTGTCAATCTTGGGGCAGGACATAGGGTGCACTAACCATTTAAAAGAATTCAGTGGGACTTCATAAAAATGTGACATTTCTCCTTATCTTATGACCATAAGAAAATGAAAAAGTGAACCACAGGCTGGGAAGTAAGATTTGCAATACACACACTGACAAAGACTTGTCAATAAGAATTCCTGCTCATCAACCATAAAAAGTCTATTTATAAAGGAATACTTCACAAAAGATTGACTGATGGCCAATAAGAACAGGAAAGGGTGCTCTACAGTATTATTTTCAGGAGCAGCAAGGCCTTTCCTAAAATGAAAACATACACACAAACCAGTATTCCCTAGATGGATGACGTCCTTATTTCTGAGGACAGCTTGAAGAACAGACTAGCATCAATGTAAAGTGATGGAATTCCTGACACTCAGAGGATGGACAATTGACCTCAAACTACAGTACAATTTCTAGGCATCATTCGGTCCTCTGAAGGCAGACAACTACCACACCCCTTCCTACACCGCACAGGTTGCTTCCCAACACCTACCATAAAAGAAGAACATGAGAAACAGATAGGACTAGTAGGAAATAGCAAAAATCACATGTGGGGATTATCCTGAAACACATTGAACACATAACTAGTGTAAGGAAGTGTAGGGAACTAATAAGGACAGAGACTCAAGAGGTACTTCTTTGGGAAATGCCGTCTGAAATCGTCACACCTTGCTACCAGCAAATGAGGGCTCTGAGCATACCCTAGGGTTTGCTCACAAGGGTCTGCAACACCATCGCTGAGGACTGAAACTCTTCAAGACCTCAAAGCTTGCCTGATTGACTATTGGACTAAGAGATTCCCATGTTCTGAAAACAGATACCAACTCATTGAAAGGTTCACCTGGGCTCTCTCGGAGGCCCTACAAGAAGCTGAACCACTCACTGAAAATCAATTACACACACACACACACACACACACACACACACACACACACACACACACCTGTCATTTCAGCAATTACTTAAACATTCAAGGTTCTTCCTACCTTTTCTTTTTCACATTGATATTTATACTCACATGAAATGTCATCATTTCTAATGAACACTGATGTCAAAATAGAGATCCATTGACACAATATTCACAAAATGGAACTTCCCTGCTGTCATTTTCAATATAGCGTTTTTTAAATTTCATACATATTTTAGGTTTTTGGTAACTTATACAGGAGAAGATCAGCATTGAAAAACTCTGAATACTGACAATGAGTTTTAAGCCTAGAGAACAAAAATTGTCCAATTTCAGAGATAATAAGGAACCAAAGGGAAAGCATGGAAGCTGCAGTCGAATAATTTTACACATGTGCATCCTCTATTATTCTACTACTGAGGGGCGTGTTTTATTACCACTAAACATGCATCAATTGTCTTCCACGTGCACCTGCACAGGTATAATGAATTACTACAGTAGAATGAAATGACTGGGAACTACTTAGCGGCATCTATAATGAACAACGAAATTTCGATCTTATATTCGGTGAACTTCCACTGTCTGTCCCTTTAGACAATGGACCCTAAACAGAAGGGGGAATGAACCACGAGAGACTATGGACTCTGGGAAACAAACTGAGGGCTTCAGAGGGGAGAGGGGTGGGGGATTGGGATGGGCCAGTGATGGGTATTAAGGAAGGTACATATTGCATGGAGCACTGGGTGTTATATGCAAATAATGAATCATGGAACACTACATCAAAAACTAAGGAAATACTGTATAGTGCCTACCATATCATAATAAAAAATTATTATTAGAAAAAAATTAAAGGTAAAAAAAAACCAATACAGCTTCTCTGTTTCAAGAACCATCACAATTGAGAAAAAACTAACTTCCAATCCCTAAAGCAAAACACAGACCAAATTCCATTTCACTCCCCTTTATTCACATTCTCTGTGGGTTCTAGCTATTTCCCTAACTCCTTTCCTGCTGAACAGGGAGCCTCGCCTCGATCCCAGAACCCTGGGATCATAACCTGAGCCAAAGGCACATGCTTAACTGGCTGAGCCAGCCAGGAGCCCCAGCCATGTTTTTCTTAAGCAAAAGGACACTTTCTCACAATGCCTTCACATGACTTCACATGGTACCAGACACCTGCATTTGCCTCTAGGAGGTTGCAGATGAAGGCGACTGCAAACTCTCACAGTGGTTTATCAAATACAATGACCTGCCTGGTGACAGTGAAACTCTTATGAGCCCACGAGAGGGTGCTGTGACACTCAGCTGTGGCTGGGCTGGCACAGAGAACCAAATCCATTTCCCTGCCTGATGTCTGTGAGGAACAGATGCCCCCACTGTGAATGAGACCCTGCCACTGAGCTGTCCAGAGATGGCCATCCTCATGGAGGATGAGGATAAAGGACAATGCCTGAGGAGACCTCATCTGTCTCTTTTATCTTTTCATATTTTTGACAGTGGACAAATCACTGCCTAGGAGTCCCCAACTACCTTAGTCTCATCTGTGAATGGCCAAGAGGTTTTACAAAACACTTAAGATTTTGACCTCACAAATGCCCACAACCACTTACCATAGGGATTCAACATTAAGCAAAGATACTCTTCGTTGGAAGAGAGGTCCTGCCCACTGTTGTTTCTCACTTATATGCTCATCTTCCTTACCTCATGGTAACATAACCACCTTGATTCCTGCTTCCGTCTTCAGGGAGGCTGATGTGACTTGTCGGGCATTACCCTGACATCGTTCTTTCTTAGCTTAATAAGATGTGGACATTTCCCTAGTCCTACACACCCAAAGTTGAATCGGAATCAGGATTGAGGAGGTGATGAGAGTTGAAGGTGTTTTCCTGTACACGGTGGTTTATTACCAATAAGGATGGGTCAGAGTCCTCGAAATTCCAGAACCTTTTCATTAATGCTTCCTACTCGTGAAAGATGATGTACATTGGTCTTTCCCTGTATAGTGTGGTGACTCAGAGAAAAGTGCTTAGCCCTTTCGACAGACTTCCACGACCACTTTGGGGCTGGCTTCCATATTCACAAAGGATGATGTTAGGGCTAAGAGGGTTCCTGTACACTGTTATTTCTTACAGATAAGTGTATGGCATTTTTGTTACATTGCCAGAGCCACTTATCGCAGTGCTTGCCAGCCTCCTGGGGATGAACCCTAAGCCTAGGTCGGCCCCCGAGGGGCCCTTCCCAAGGGGCCTGGTGCCACAACGCCGGGGATTGGGGCCCCCGAGCCCAGCGCCGGAGTCACCCTGCCGCCCCACAGCAACCCGGGCTGCTAGGGGCACCGACAGTCTTTCAGGGCGAGAGAACGGGCAGGGCCCTCCAAGCCCCCGGCGACTTTTGAAGGCCCCCCACGCCAAAACGCTTGGGCCCACACTCCCTCTCGCCAGTGCCCTCACCTCGGCCTGCCCCTCCGCCTGCTGCAGAGCTGGCGGAAAGGGCCTGCTGGAGTCCTGGGGGCTAACACTTACCCTAGGTCGGCCCCCAAGGGGCCCCTCCCAAGGAGCCTGGCACCGCAATGCTGGGGATTTGGGACCCCCGAGCCCCAGGGCTGGACTCACTCTGCCACCCCGCAAGCACCCAGGGCGCTAGGGGCGTTGCCAGTCATTCAGGAAGAGAGAACGGGCAGGGCCCTCTGATCCCCCTGCGACCTTCGAAGGCCCCCCGCGCAAAACTCTGGCTCCCACGCTCCTGCTCGCCTGCTCCCTAATCTCGGCCCACCCCTCCGCTCGCTGCAGAGTTGGCGGATCCGGCCTGCTGGCTTCCTGGGGGCTAACCCTATCCCTAGGTCACCCCCAAGGGGCCCCTCCCAAGTGGCCTGGCACCACATGCCAGGGATTGGGGACCCCCAAGTCCCAGCGCCGGACACACCCTGCTGCCCCGCTGCCACATGGGGAGCTAGGGGTGTCGCCAGTCCTTTTTGCTACAGAACGGGCAGGACCCTCCGAGCCACGTGCGACCTTCGAAGGCACCCCGATCCAAAGCCAAATGCTCTGGCCCACGCTCCCGATCGCCAGCTACCTCACCTCGACCCAAACCTCCATTCACTGCACATGGGCGGAATGAGCGTGCCAGTCTCCTGGGGGCTAACCCAAACCCTAGGTCAGCCCCCGAGGGGCACGTCCCAAGGGGCCTGGCGCCACAACGCCAGGTATTAGGGACCCCCGAGCCCCAGCGCCGGACTCACCCTGCTGCCCCGCCGCCACCCGGGATGCTTGGGGTGCCCCTGGTCATTCAGTGCGGGAGAACGGGCAGGGCCCTCCGAGCCCACGGCGACCTTCGAAGGCCCCCCCATGAAAAACGCTTGAGCCCACGCTCCCGCTCCTCAGCGCCCTCACCTTGGCTCGCTCCTCCACTCGCTGCAGAGCCAGTGGATGAGGCCTGCCCTCCTCCTGGGGCTACCCATAACCCTAAGTTGGTCCCTGAGGGGCCCCTCCGAAGGGGCCTGGCACCGCAATGCCTGGGATTTGGGACCCCCGAGCCCCAGCGCCGGACTCACTGTGTTGCCCCGCCACCACCCGGGCCACTAGGAACACCGTTGGTCATTCTGGGAGGGAGAACTGGCAGATCCCTCCGATCCCCTGGCGACCTTCGAAGGCCCCCCGCGCCAAAACGCTTGGTCCCATGCTCCCGCTCGCCTGCGCCCTCACCTCGGTCCGCCCCTCCGCTCGCTGCACAGCCTGTGGATCTGGACTGCCAGCCTCCTGGGTGTTACCCTAACCTTTGGTGGGCGCCGGAGGGGCCCATCCCAGGTTCCTATTGCCGCAACACCGGGGATTCGGGACTCCCGAGCTCCAGCGCCCAAATCACCCTCCCGCCCTACAGCCACCTGGGCACCTAGGGGCGCCGCCATTCATTCAGGGAGGGAGAATGGCAAGGGCCCTCCAAGTCACCGGCCACCTTCGAAGGCCCCCCGCACCAAAACGCTTGGGCCAACGCTCCCGCTGGCCAGCGCCCTTACCTCGGCCCTCGCCTCCGCTCCGCACACAGCTGGTGGATCGGGCCTGCGGGCCTTCTGGGGGCTAAGCCAAACCCTAGGTCAGCCCCCTATTGCCCCCTCCCTAGGGGCCTGGCGCCACAACGATGGGGATTGGGGACTCCTGAGCCCCAGCGCCGGACTCACCATGCCCCCCACTGCCACCCGGGCCACAAGGGGCACCCCCGGTCATTCAGGGCGGGAGAACGGGCAGGACCCTCTGAGCCCCTGGTGACCTTCGAAGGCCCCTCGCTCCAAAATTTTGGGCCCACGTTCCCGCACGCCAACGCCCTCATCTCAACCTGCCCCTCCGCTCACCGCACAGCCAGCAGATTGGGCCTACTGGCCTCCTGGGGGTAACCCTAACCCTAGGTCGGCAACCGAGGGGGCCCTCTCAAGGGGCCTGGGGCCGCAACGCTGGGGATTGGTGACCCCCGAGCCGCAGCGCCAGACTCACTTTGCTGCTCCACTGCCACCGGGGCAACAAGGGGCCCCTATGGTCATTTAAGGCGGGAGAATGGGCAGGGCCCTCCGAGCCCCCGGCAACCTTCGAAAGCCCCCCCAGGCAAAACGCTTGGGCCAACACTTCCGTTAACCAGTGCCCTCACCTCGGCCCACCCCTCCACTTGCTGCACAGCCTGCGGATCAAGCCTCCCAGCCTCCTGGGGGATAACACTAACCCTAGGTAGGCCTGCTAGGGGCCCATCCCAAGGGGCCTGGCTCCGCAACGACGGGGATTTGGGACCCCGGAGCCCCAGCACCAGACTCACACTGCCGCTACGCTGCCCCCAGGGCTGCTAGGGGTGCTGCCGGTCATTCAGAGCGGGAGAATGGGCAGTGCCCTCCGAGCCGCGGCAACTTTCGAAGGGTTCCCTCGCCAAAACGCTTGGGACCACGCTTCCACTCTCCAGTGCCCTCACCTCGGCCCGCCCTTCCGCACGCTGCACAGCCAGCAGATCGGGCCTCCCAGCCTCCTGGGGGCTAACACTAACCCTAGGTAGGTCTCCTAGGGCCCCATCCCAAGTGACCTGGCGCCGCAATGCTGGGTGTTGGAAACCCCCGAGGAGCAGCGCTGGACTTACCCTGCTGCCCCGCCACCACATGGGCCGCTAGGGGCGCCGCCGGGCATTCAGGGCGGGATAACCGGCAGGGCCCTCCGAGCCTCCGGTGAAATAAGAAGGCCCCCCACACCAAAACGCTAGGTACCACGCTACCGCTCGACTGCGCCCTACCACGGTCAATCCCTCTGCTCACTGCACAGTCGGCGGATCGGGACTGCTGGCCTCCTGGGGGTTAACCTAACCCTAGGACAGTCCCCGAGGGGCCCCTCCCAAGGGGCCTGGCACCGCAACGCTGGGGATTGGGGAAACCCAAGCACGAGTGCCGGACTGACCCTGCCACCCCGCTGCCACCCAGGGAGCTAGGGGCGTCGCTGGTCCTTCATGGCGGGAGAATGTGCAGGGCCCTCCGAGCCCCCGGCGACCATCGAAGGCCCTAGCCCCAAAATGCTTGGGCCCACATACCCGCTCCCCTGCACCCTCACCTCGGCCCACCTCTCCACTCCCCACACAGTTGGGAGATCGGGCCTGCCGGCCTCCTGGGGGCTAACCCTAACCCTAGTTCGGTCCCTGAGGGCCCCTCCAAAGGGGCCTGGCGTTGCCACGCCAGGGATTGGGGACTCTCGAGCCCCAGCGCCGGACGCACCCTGCCGCCCTGCCGCCACCCGGGCCGCTAGGGACGCCGCCGGTCATTCAGGGCGGTAGAGCGGGCAGGGCCTCAGAGCTCCTGGTGACCTTCGAAGGCCCCCAGAGCCAAAACACTTGGGCCCACGAACCCTGTCGCCAGCGCCCTCACCTCGGCCCGCCACTCCACTCACTGCACACCTGGCAGATCGGGCCTGCCGACCTCCTTTGGTCTAACCCTAACACTAGGTCGGCCCACGAAGGCCCCTCCCAAGGTGCCTGGCGCAAAACACGCCGGGGTTTGGGGACCCCCGACCCCAGCGCTGGAATCACCCTGCAGCCCCACCGCCACCCTGGCCGCTAGGGGTGCCGCCGGTCATTCAGTGCGGGAGAACGTGCAGTGCCCTCCGAGCCCCCAGCGAACATCGAAGGCCCACGAGCGAAAACTCTTGGGCCCACGCTCCCCCTCATCAGCGTCCTCACCTCGGCCAGCACCTCCGTACGCCTGCCGGCCTCCTGGGGCTAACCCAAACCCTACTTTGGCGCCCAAGGGGCCTCTCCCAAGGGGCCTGGCACCGCCACGCTGGGGATTGGGGACCCCCGAGCACCAGCGCCTGATTCACCCTGCTGCCCCGCCACGACCCGGCCCGATAGGGGCGCCGTCCTCATTCAGGATGGGAGAACGGGAATGGCCCTCCGAGCCCCCGGCGACCTTCGAAGGCCCACCGCGCCAAAACGCTTGGGCTCTCGCTCCAGCTCGCCAGCGCCCTCAACTTGGCCCGCCCCTCCGCTCGCCACACAGCCGGCGGATCGGGCCTGCCGGCCACCTGGGACTAACCATAACCCTAGGTCGGTCCTCGAGGGGCCCATCCCAAGGGGCCTGGAGCAGCAACGCCTGGGATTGGGGACCCCCAAGCTCCAGCACTGGACTCACCCGGCTGCCCCACCGCCACCCAGGGTGCTAGGGGTGCCCCCGGTTATACAGGGCAGTAGAACGGGCAGGGCCCTCCGAGACTTCGACGACCTTCGAAGGCCCACTTTGCAAAATGCTTGGAGCCATGCTCCCACTCGCCAGCGGCCTCACCTCGGCCTGCCCCACCGTATGCCACACAGCCTGCGGATTGGGCCTGCCGGCCTCCTGGGGCTAACCCTACACCCAGGTCCCCCCCGAGGGGCCCCTTTCAAGGGGCCTAGCGCCACAACGCCGGGGATTGAGGACACCCAAGCCCCTGCGTGGGACTCACCCTGCCTTCCCGCCGCCACCCGGACCGCTAGGGGCGCCACGGTCATTCAGGGCGGGAGAACGGGCAGGGGCTTCCGAGCCCCCAGCAACATTCGAAGGCCCCCCGCACCAAAACGCTTGGGGTCACGCTCCTGTTTGTCAGCGCCCTCTTCTCAGGCCGCCCTTCCGCTTGCCGAAAGCTAGCGGATCGGGCCGGCCTGCTTCCTGGGGGCTAACCCTAACCCTAGGTCGGACCCCGAGGGGTCCCTTCCAAAGGCCTGGCGCCACAATGCCGGGGATTGGGGACCCCCGAGCCCTAGCGCTGGACTCACTCTACTGCCCCTCCCCTACCGGCCCCTAGGGGCGCCACCGGTCATTCAGGGTGGGAGAACCTGTAGGGCGCTCTGGGCCCCCGGCGACTTTCAAATGCCCCCAGCGCCAAAACGCTTAGGCCCACGCTCCCGCTCGCCAGTGCCATCACCTCTGCACGCCACTTCACTCGCCGCACACCTGGCCGATCAGGCCTGCCAGCCTCCTGGGGGCTAACCCTAACCCAAGCTCGGCACCCAAGGGGCCGCTCCAAGCGGCCTGGCGCCGCAATGCCAGGGAATGGGGACCCCCGAGCCCCATTGCCAGTCTCATCCTGCCGCCACGCCACCACCCAGGCCGCTAGGGGTGCCGCTGGTCATTCAGGGTGGGAGAACAGGAAGGGCCCGCTGAACCCCCGATGATTTCAAAGGCCCCCCGTGCCAAAACGCTTGAGCCCACGCTCTTGCTCTCAACCGCCCTCACCTGGGCCCATGCCTCCACTTGCCGCACAGCCGGCGGATTGGGCCTACTGGCCTCCTGGGGGCTAACAATAACCCTTGGTTGGCCCCAGAGTGGCCCATCCCAAGGGCCCTGGATCCGCAACGCCTGGGATTGGGGACCCCTGAGCCCCAGCACTGGACTCACCCTGCCGCCCCTGTGCAACCCGCACCGCTAGGTGCGCTGTCGGGCATTCAGCGCGGTACAACGGGAAGGGCACTCTGAGCCCCCAGCGACTTTTGAATGCCCCCCACGCCAAAACTCTTGGGCCCACGATTCCACTCAACAGCGCCCTCACCATGGCCCGCCCCTCTGCTCGCCACACAGCTGGGAGATCGGGTCTGCCGGCCTCCTGGGGGCTAACAGTAATGCTCGGTCGGCCCCCTAGAGCCCTTCCGAAGTGGCCTGGCGCCCCAACGCCGAGGGTTGGGGACACCGAGCCCCAGCGCCTGACTCACCATACCGCCCGTCCTCTACCCGGGCCGCTAGGGTAGCCGCCGGTCATTCAGGGTGGAAGAACGTGCAGGGCCCTCTGAGCCTCCGGCGACCTTTGAAGGACCCCCACGCCAAAACACCTGGGCCCATGCTCCCGCTCGCCAGTGGCCTCACCTCCGCCTGACCCTCCGTTCGCCGCACAACTGGTGGATTGGGCCTGCCGGCCTCCTGGAGGCTAACCCAAACCCTATGTCAGCCCCCGAGGGGCCCCTCCCAAGGGGTCTGGTGCTGCAATGCCGGGGATTAGGGATCCCCGAGCCCCAGCACCGTACTCACCCTGCCGCCCCTCCGCAACCCAAGCCGCTAGGTACGCCGTTGGGCTTTCAGCGAGGTAGAACGGGAAGTGCGCTCTTAACCCCCAGTGACTTTCGAATGCCCCCACGCCAAAATGCTTGGGCCCGGGCTCCCGCTCGACAGCGCCCTCACCTCGGCCTGCCCCTCTGCTGGCTACACAGCTGGCGGATCAGGCCTGCCAGCTTCCTGGGGGCTAACCCTAAACCTAGGTCGGCCCCCGATGGGCCCCTCCCAAGGAGCCTGGAGCTGCAAGGCCTGGGATTGGGGACCCCCGAGCCCCAGCGCCGGACTCATACGGCCGCCCCACCGCAACCTGGGGTGCTAGGGGCGCCGCCGGTTATTCAGGGCAGGAGAACGGGCAGGGCCCTCCAAGCCCCCGCCGAATTTGAAGGCCCCCCACACTAAAACGCTTGGGCCCACGCTCCCACTCCCCAGCGCCCCCACCTCGGCCCGCCCCTCCGCTCGCCGCACAGCCGGTGGATCAGGCCTGCCGGCCGCCTGGAGCTAACCATAATCCTAGCTTGGCTCCTGAGGGGCCCATCCCAAGGGGCCTGGCGCCACCATGCGGGGGATTGGGCACCCCCAAAGCAACCTGCCGGACGCACCCTGATGCCCCGCCACCACCCGGGCCGCTAGAGGCGCCGCCGGTCATCTGGGTTGGAGAATGGGCAGGGCCCTCCGAGCCTCCGGTGACATTTGAAGTCCTCCCACGCCAAAATGCTTTGGCCCACGCTCCCGCTCACCAGCGCCCTCACCTCGGCCAGCCCCTCCACAAGCCGCACAACCGCCGGATCGGGCCTGCCGGCCTCCTGGGGACTAACAGTAGGTTGGATGTGGAGGGGCCCCTCCCAGGGGTCTGGCGCCACCACGACAGGGATTGGGGACCCCCGAGCACCAGCGCCAGACTCACCCTGCCGCCCTGCCGCGACCCGGCCCGCTAGGGGCGCCGTCCTCATTCAGAGTGGTAGAATGGGCAGGGCCCTCCAGTCCCCTGCGACCTTCAAAGGCAACCCGCACCAAAATGCTAGGTCCCACGCTCCCGCTCACCAGCGCCCTCACCTCGGTCCGCCACTCCGCTCTCCACACAGCTGGCGAATAGGGCCTGCTGGCCACCTAGGGGCTAACCCTAACTCTAGGTTGGCCCCTGAAGGGCCCCTCCTAAGGGGCCTGGCGGCCCAATGCTGGGGATTGGGGACCCCCAACCCCATCGTCAGTTACACCCTGCCGCCCCGCCCCACCCGGACCGCTAGGGATGCCACCGTTCATTCAGGGTGGGAGAACGGGCTGGGCCCTCCGAAAACTGCCGATCTTCGAAGGCGCCCCAAACGAAAACACTTGGGCTCAGGCTCATGTTCACCAGCACCCTCACCTCGGCCCAACTCGCCGCTCGACGCACAGGTGGTGTATCGGACCTGCCGGACTCCTGGGGGCTAACCCTAACCATAGGTCGGCACCCCTGGGGCCCTTCCCAAGGGGCCTGGCATCGCAACGCTGGGGATGGGGACACCGAGCCCAAGTGCCAGACTCACCCTGCTTCCCTTCAGCCACCCGAGCCGCTAGGGGCCCACCGTTCAATCAGAGCAAGAAAATGGTTAGGGCCCTCCGAGCACCCGCTGACATTCAAAGGCCCCCCGTGCTTGGCTTGGGCTCATGCTAAGGCTCGCCAGCGCCCTCACCTCGGCCCAACCCTTCGCGTGTTGCACAGCCGCTGATCGGGACCACTGGCCTTCTGGGGGCTAACCGTAACCCTAGATTGACCACCGAGGGGCCCATCCCAAGGGGCCTGGCGCTCCAACGCTGGAGATTGGGGATCCTGAGCCTCAGCACCTGACTCACCCTGCCACCCAGCTGCCACCCGGGGGCTTGGGGTGCTGCCGTTCATTCAGGGCGGGAGAACAGGCAGGGCCCTCCGAGACACGGCGACCTTCAAAAGCCCCCCGCGCCAAAACACCCGAGCCCACGCTCCCGCTCACCAGTGCCCTCACCTCGGTCCGACACTCCAGTCTCCACACAGCTGGCGAATAGGGCCTGCCGGCCTCCTAGGGGCTAAACCTAACCCTAGGTTGGCCCCCGAGGGGCCCCTCCCAAGGGGCCTGGCGCCGCAACACCGGGGATTGGGGATACCCGAGCCGCAGCGCCTGACTCACCCTGCCGCCCCGCTGCCACCTGGGCAGCTAGGGGCACTGCCAGTCACTCAGGGAGGAGAATGGGCATGGCCCGCCGAGTCCCCGGAAACATTAAAAGGCCCCCGGAGCCAAAATGCTTGGGCCCAAGCTCCCTCTCGACAGAGACCTCACCTCGACCCACCACTCCATTCGCCGCACAGCTGGCGGATTGAGCCTGCTGGCGTCCTGGGGGCTGACCCTAACCTAGGTCAGCCCCCGAGGGGCCCCTCCCAAGGGGCCTGGCGCCGCAACACAGTGGATTGGGGACCCCTGAGACCCAGCGCCGGACTCACCTGCTGCCGCGCCACCACCCAGGCCGCTAGGGGAGCCACGGGTCATTCAGTGTGGGAGAAGTGGCAGGGTGCTCCGTTTCCCCTGTGACCTTCAAAGCACCCTTGCGCAAAAAGGTGGCTCCCACGCTCCTGCTCACCAGCGCCCTCCCCTTGGCCCGCCCCTCTGGTTGCTGCAGAGCTGGTGGATAAGGCCTGCCGGGCTCCTGGGGGCTAACCAAAACCCTAGGTCGGCCCCATGGGGGACATCCCAAGGGGCCTGGTTCTGTAACGCTGGGGTTTGGTGACTCAGAGCCCCAGATCCAGACTCACCCTGCCGCACTGTCGCCACCCGGGCCGCTAGGGATGCCGCAGGTCATTCAGGGCGAGAGAAGGGGCAGGGCCTTCCGAGCCCCCGGTGACTTTCAAGGGCTCCCTGGTCCAAAATGCTGGTGCCCACGCTCCCACTCCCCACGCCCTCACCTTGGCTTGCCCCTCAGCTCTCAGCCCAGCGGGCGGATTGGGCCTGCCGGCCTCCTGGGTCTTAACCCTAATCCTAGGTCGGCCCCTCAGGGGCCCCTCCCAAGGGTCCTGCTGCTGCTACACTGGGGATCGGGAACCCCAAGCCCCAGAGCCAGAATCACCCTGCCTCAATGCCGCCACCCGGGCCGCTAGGGGTGCCGCCGGTCATTCAGGGCGGGAGAACGACAGGGCCCTGGAGAAACCAGCGACATTTGAAGCCTCCCACGCCAAAATGCAGGGGCCCTCGCTCCCGCTCGGCAGCGCCTTTACCTCTGCCCGCCCACCTCTCGCCGCCCAGCCAGAGGATTGGGCCTGCCAGCCTCCTGGGGGCTAACTCTAACCCTAGGTCAGCCCACGAGGAGCTCCTCCCAAGGGGCCTGCCCCCGCAACGCCGGGGATTGGGGATCCCCAAGCCACAGTGCAGGACTCACCCTGCTGCCCCACCGCCAACGGAGCCACTAGGGGCGCCGCTGGTTATTCAGGGCAGGAGAAAGGGCAGGGCCCTCCGAGCCATGGCAACATTGCAAGGCCCAGGGCGCCAAAACCCTGGGGCCCATGCTCCCGCTCGCCATCGCCCTCAACTCGGCCCACACCTCTGCCCTTCGCACAGCTGGCAGATCTGGCCTGCCGGCCTACTGGGCGCTAACCCTACACCCTAGGACGGCCCCTGAGGGTCCCTTCCTAAACGTGCCGCTAGGGGCACCACCATTCATTCAGTGTTGGAGAACTGGCAGGGCCCTCCGAACTCCCTCCAACCTTCGAAGGTGCCCGGAACCAAAACGCTTCGGCCCAGGCTCATGTTCACCAGCACCCTCACCTCGGCCCACCGCTCCAATCACCGCACATGTGGTGTATCGGGCCTGCCGGCCTCCTGGGGACTAACCCTAAGTGTAGGTCAGCCCCCGAGAGGCACTTCCCGAGTGGCGTGGCTCCGCAACGCCGAGGATGGGGACCACAAGCCCATGTGCCGGACTCACCCTGTTGCCCTTCAGCCACCCGAGCCGCTAGGGGCCCCGCTAGTCATTCAGAGCGGGAGAACGGGCAAGGCACTCCGAGGCCCCGGCGACTTTCGAAGGCCCTCCTGCACCAAAATGGTTGGGCCCATGCTGCCGCTCACCAGCGCCTTCACATTGGCCCACTCCTCCGATCGCCGCACAGCCGTTGCATCGGTCCTGCTGGCCTACTGGGGTCTAACCCTAAACCCTAACCCCTAACCTTAAACCCTAAACCTTAACCCCTAACCCTCACCCTAACCCTAACACTAACCCCTAACCCTTACCCTAACCCTGACCCTAACCTAAACCTAACCCTAAACCCTAATCCTTAAACCCTAAACCCTACATTAACACTAAACCCTAAATCCTAACCCCTAACCCGAAACCCGAAACCCTAAACACTAAACCCTTACCTTAACCACTAAGCCAAACCCCAAACCCTAACCCTAAACCCTAACCATACCCCGACCCCTATCATAACCCTAACCCTACCCCTAACCCTACCCCTTCAGCTAACCCTACCCCTAACCAGTAACCTAACCCTAACCCTTACCCTAACCCATACTCTAACCCTAACTTTAACCCATACCCTAACCCGAACCCTAACCTGTACCCTAACCCTAACACGTACTCTAACGCGTACCCAAACCTGTACCCTAACCCTAACCCTAAACTGTACCCTAACCCATAACTTAAACCGTACCCTAAACTTAACCTTAACCCTAACAAGTACCCTAACCCATACCCTAACCTTAACCCTGAACCCTGACCATAACCCATACCCTAACTCGTACCATACCCGTACCCTAACCGTACCCGTACCCTAAACCTAACCCATACCCTAACCATAAACCTAAACCCTAAACCGTAACCCGTACCCTAACCCTAACCAGTACCCTTACCTTAACCTTAACCCATACCCTAACCTGTACCCTATCCCTAACCCGGACCCTAACCCATACCCTAACCCATACCTAACCCTAACCTGTACCCTAACCCGTACCCACACCCATACCCTAACCCTAAACCGTACCCTATCCCTATCCCTAACCCATTCCCTAACCCGTACCCTAACCCTAACCCTAAACCGTAACCTGGCCTGTACCATAACCCTAAACTGTACCCTAACCCTAACCCGTACCCTAACCCGTACCCTAAACCGTACCCTAATCCGAATGCCAACACTAACCATAACCGTACCCTAATGCGTACCCTAACCAGTACCCTAACCCTAATCCGTACCCTAAACCTAACCCCTACTCCAACCCTAACCCTAACCCTAAACCCAAACCCTAAACCCTAACCCGTACCCTGAACCCTAATCTGTACCCTAACCCATAACGTCTAACTTGTAACCCCTAAACCCAAACCTAACCCATACCCTCTCCTTACCCTAACCCTAAACCCTACCCTCTCCCATACCCTAACCATAATCCATACTCTAACCTTAACCCGTACCCTAATCCGTACCCTAACCCCGGGGATTGGGTACCCCTGGAACACACCACGGGACTCAGCCTGCCACCCCTCAGGAAACCATGCCCCTTGGGGCGCCGCAGAGCATCCCGTTCAGGAGAACTGGTAGGGCCCCTCTGAGACCCCAGCGATCCTCGGCGGCCCCCTACACCCCAACCCTGAGGCCCACGCTCATCCCGCCCCACGCCTTCCCTTCAGCTTGCCACCAAGCGCGTCGCAGAGCCGGCAGATCAGGCCTGCCGGGTTCCTGGGGCCTAGACCTGACCCTAGTTTGGCTGGGTAGGGCCCCTCCCCTGGGTCCCGGTGCCACAGCCCCAGGTACTGGGGACACCTGAGCCCCACTGCAGGATAAAGCCTGCCAGCCCACAGGAAACCGTGCTCCTTGGGAGGCTGTAGAGCATTCAGGGCGGGAGAACCAGGAGGGCCCCCAGAGTCCCCAGCGAACTTCAGCGATCCCTAAACCCAAGCTTGAAGCCCATGCTCACCCCACCCCACACCCTCACCTCAGCCCGCGGCAGTGCTCGCCACATAGCGGGCAGATCTGGCCTGCGGGGTTCCTGGGCCCCAACCCTAACCCTAGTTCATCTGTGGAGGGGCCCCTCCCCAGGAGCCTGGAGCCAGAGCCACGGGGATTCGGGACACCTGAGCCCCACAGCAGGACTCAGTCTGCCACCCCGCAGGAAACCGTGCGCCTTGGGAGGCCATAGAGCGTTCAGGGTGGGAGAACCAGGAGGGCCCTCCTGAGCCACCAGCGAATGTCGGTGGCCTCCCGCAACCCAACCCTGAAGCCCACGCTCACCCTCCCTGCACCCTCACCTCAGCCCATGTAGCTCGCCATACAGCCAGCAGATCGGGCCTGCGGGGCTCCTGGGGCCTAACCCTAGCCCTAGGTCGGCCGCGGGTGTGGGGGACTCCCAGGAGCCTTACACCACAGCCCCAGGGAATTGGGGTACCTGTACCACACCGCAGGACTCAGCTTGCCACCGGAAAGGAAACTGTGCCCCTTGGGGCTCTACGGAGCCTACAGGGCATGAGAACATGGGGAGGCCCCCAGGGCCTGTCCCCACTTTTGGCAGCCCCCCGTGCCCCAACCCTGAGGCCTATGTTCACCAACCGCCATGGCCTCCTCTCAGCCCTCCACAGAGCTCGCTGCACAGCCTGCAGATTGTCCTTGCCGGGCTCCTGGACCCTAAACCTTACACTAGGTTAGCCACAGAGGGGCCCCTCCCCAGGGTCCTGGCACCCTACTCCGGGGGATTGGGGACACACAAGCCCCACTGTAGGACTCAGCCTGCAGCCCACAGGAAACTGTACCGTTTTGGGGCACAACAGAGCATTCAGTGCAAGAGAATTGGGGCACCCCCTGAGAGCCCCTTCTGGTGAACCCCGGCATTTGTGGGCCATTCCGGATGAAACCCCAAGGCTCACACTCACCCACGCTTGTGCCCTCATCTCAGTCGGCCTGGGAGTTCTCTGAGCACTGGGCAGTTTGGACCTGCTGTCTCTTGAGGCCTAACCTAACCCTGGGTCTTCTGCTGAGGGTCCCTCCCCGTTTGCCTGCCTCCAAGGCAGCAGGCATTGGGCTCACCTCTGCACGACTAGAGGACTCAGCCTGCCCCACAGCAGGAAACTGTCATTTGGGGCTGCAGCAAGGATTCATAGGAAAATCGGAGGGCCCTCCTCAGCCCATCGCAGGCAACCCCCACTTTCAGAGATCTCCCCGGATCCAATTAGTAGCTTCAAACTGACCTTTAAACTTGCTCTCCAAGGAGATCTTTTGAAATTCTCCACACTTCCAACCGATGGCACCATCCAGCTTCAGTGCCTTACCCAGCTTTAGGTCTTGAGATGGATTAAAATGGGAAGTCACTTCACTGATGACGACGTACTGGTGACCAAAAGATACATGCATAAATGCTTCATATCACTTGGCTTCAGGGAAATGCAAATCTAAACCCCTATAGATGCCATATCACACGAGGCCGAATATCTAAAAATAAGAAGACATGAAACTATACATGTTGGAGAGGATGTGGAGAAATGGGAACACTCTTACACCCCTGTACAAATGCAGTCCAGTACAGCCACTCTTGAAAATGGTACAGAGTTTCTTCAAGAAGTTATAATAAAGCTACCCTATGTCCCAGCAATTGCACTACTGGGTATGTACCCCAAAGATACAGAGGTAGTGAAGATGGGACACATGCACCACAGTGTTCATAGCAGCAATATCCATAATAGACAAGCTGCAGAAGGAGTGCAGATGACCATGGATAGATGAATGGATAAAGAAGATGTGGATCATATCTATAGTGGAATATTACTCAGCCATCAGAAAGGATGAATACTTACCATCACACCTACCTGGGTGGAGCTGGAGGGTATTATGATGAGTGGAATAAGTCAATGAAAGAAAGACAATGATCATATGCTTTCACTCCTATGTGGAATATCAGAAACAAGGAAGGTGACCATAGGGGAAGGAAGGGAAAATAGAATGGGAAGTCATCAGAGAGGGAGAAAACCCATGATGGACTCTTAACTATCACAAGAAACTGATGATTGCTGGAGGAGAAGTTTGGGGGGGTAACTGGGTGAGTAGCATTAAGGAGGTCACACGATACAATGAGCACTGGGTGTTACACACAACTGAAAATTGATTGAAGACTACATCTGAAACTAATGATGTACTGTAAGTTGGCTAATTGAATTTAAATTAAAGAACAAAAGACCTTGAATAAACAATCCTAAACATTTGTATGGAACCACTAAAGATTCCGAACAGCCAGTGCAATGTGGAAAAGAAAAACAAAGCTGGAGGACTCACAATTTCAGATTTCAGGTTATACTACAAAGCTGCAGTCATCCTAACAAGACAGTACGGCACAAAAATAGACACAGCGACCAAAGGAACAGGATACAAGTTCAAACAGAAACCCATAATTATGTGGTCCATGAATCTTCCACAAAGCAAGCAACGATATCAAAAGGGAAAAGGACAGTCTCTACAACAAATTTTGTTGGGAAAACTAGACAGCTACGCACAAAAGAATGAAATTAGACTGCTTTCTTACACAATACAGACAAACACAAAACAGTTTCAAGACCTCAATATAAGACCTGAATCCATTAAAATCCTACAGGAGGGAAGACAGTAACTTCTTGACATGGACCATATTAACGTTTTTCTAGACTGTGTCCTGAGACAAAGGAAATGAAATCAAAAATAAACTATTGGGAATACAGCAAAATAAAGTTTCCACATGGCAGAAGAACAATGAAAACGTAAAAATAGTAAGACAACTTACTCAAAGGGAGATGATATTTGCAAAGATCATATGCAATAAAGGGATAGTGTCCAAAACATATAGAACTGATACTACTCGACCCCCAAAAAACAAATAATCCAGTTAAAAAATAGGCAGAAGACATGGACAGACATTTCTCCAAAGAAGAAATACAAATGGCCAACAGTCCCGTGAAAAGATGTTCACCATCACCCATCATCAGGAAAATGTGAATCCAAAGGACAATGAGGTAATACCTCAAACATGTCAGAATGGCTAACATCAAAAGCACAACAAAGAACAGGTGTTGAGAGGATGTGGATAAAGGGGAATCCTCGTGAACTGTGGGTGGGAATGCAAATTGTGGTGGCCACCGTGGAAAACAGTATGAAGGTTATTGAAAAAATTAAATATAAAACTAACCTACGATCCAACAATCACACTACTTGTATTTACCCAAAGAATAGGAAAACAGTAACGTAAAAGGATTCGTGCACCCCTATGTTCCTTGCACCATTATTTAGAATATCACAATATGGAAGCAACCCAAGTGTCTGTAGAAAAATTGACAAATGAGATGATAGATCTGTATTCACACACACGCACGTGCACACACACACACACACACACACACACACACATACACACACACAATGGAGTATTACTCGGCTTGAAAAAGAATGAAACCTTCCATTTGCAGCCACATGAATGGAGCTAGAGAGTATTATCCTAACTAAAATCAGGCATTCAGAGAAAGACAAATCCCATAAGATGTCACTCTAATAGGGAATTTAAGCAACAAACAAAAATAAATAACTAAAAGAGAAAAAGGAGACACAGCAAAATACAAACTCTTAACAATAGAGAACAAACGGATGGTTACAAGAGGAGGTGGATAGAGGGTTGAGTGGAATAGGTGAAGGGGATTAAGAGGACACTTTTCTTGATGACCACTGAGTAATTTATAGAATTACTGAATCACTCTATTGTACACCTGAAACGAATGTAACACTGTATGTTAGCTCTACTGGAATTAAAATAAATTTCTAAAAAAGATTTTTTCTTTCAGGAACCTCTTTGAAAAAGCTTTTCCTGTGCACTGTGCATAAGCCCTACTTGGGAGGATTCGCTCTACAATAATTATTCACTCCATGAATCAAATTCAGATTTCACTGAGTTCTTACCGTGGATCCCAGCCCACAGGAGCCATGGTCCTTTTCAGTCCAGGCTCAGCACCAATGCATTCAAGATTGGAAGTAGAGACACATGTCACTTCACAGTCCAGAAAGCTATTATTGTTTTTGTTTCAGTGTGAGAGACTCACAGACTTTGGGACAGGTTTCAGAGCAGGTTTATTATGGATCCCGGATCTCTACTTCAGTGTTCATTGCCTGGATCCATTTGGCTAATAGGTTCCCTGTGGATGGGCTTGCTTCCAAGCACATACATGGAAGATGCAAAGGTGGGTGGGCTTGGTGCTGGACAGGAAGAAGACCAAAAGCAGACAAGGGTCCGACCCCTCCCCTGATCCAGGAATTGCTACGGGAGAGGGTACGTGTGGTAGAATCCATGCGAAACTCCAAGGTCACCAGCTGAACACAGGAGGCACAGGTCAAGGGATCTGGAGATGCAGAGGTTGAAGGCTGCTCTGAGCTACCTCTGGGAGGAAGGGAGGGAAGGAATGAGAAGGAGACACTGCCTGCCTCTGGCCCATGCCAGCTACCCACCACTCTGACACGCATCAGTCTATGAGCTGACACAGCCTGGGCTCAGGAAGGGCTGGCTCGTGTCCCTCAATCCTCAGTGGGACAGCTGGCCCCAGGGCTCAGAGACATGCTGAGGGAGATGAGAGGGAAAGCTGCCCCACCCAGGTCATCCCCTCCTTGAGCAGACAGCCCTTCAGAACTTCTAAAAAAAACCCACTGACGGGGTTGAAAGACATGCCATGGATGAACTAAGGCATAGAGATATGTAAAATGACATTCATTTTTAAGTTCAGGGCTGTCATCTCAGGAAGTGGGGAGAGCTTCCCTAAGAAGACTGAGGGTCGGGCAGGCCATGCTGAAAAGGGAGACATGGCTCTCCTGATTGGGGACCTGTAGCCCCCTTCCAGTGCAGGGCATCACCCTCACATTACACGAGATCCATGGAAGTGTTCCATCAGGGCCAGATATTTGTCTCAAGACGGGTACCCTGGCATTGGACTGCACAGGGCACCAGGGACGAGGGCCAGATGAAGGACGGACAATACCCCGGAGGCCATGGGGCAAGAGCAGAGGCACATGACCTTTAAGATGATGATGAAATGCAGGAGGTGGCAGCATGGAGCCGGCCTGAAAGTGCCATGGGAGCAGTGCCCACAGCTACACTGACTGGGTGCCTTCTGTGCCCAGTGTGGCTGACTTCAGTGGGCTCCAGACTAGTCCTGACCACAACTCTAGGAAGTGTGCACCACCCCCGGCCTCCTCTCCCCTTGCAGCTGCTAGGAATCACGGTCACAGACCCTGGTCACCTTTCGTGGAAACCAAGCAGTGGCTCCCACGCACGCTGCACCTCTGGTGGTGGTCCAGTGTGACCCTCGTGCCTGGCCAGACACTGATGTCTACCTGTCTCCACACAAATCCACAGACAGGAGGGTGTCCCTGAATTCCACAGCACCTGATGAGACAGATCCACAGAACCCAACACCCAGTGGGTCACTAGGGACCTCACCTATGGTCATGGAGCTCACCATACCCTATTTCTGTCACTTCCCACAGAAAGCCTGGTTCTGATCCCCCACAATACCAAACATCCTGGTTGCTGACCTGGGGTCATGCCATGAACCCACATGGCACCTTTCTTTAAGTGAAGACTATGCCTACACCTCCTAGAAAATATTTCTAATGAAGTACCAGTCCATCAGGACTACGGTGTGAACGGTAGCACACAGCCTGCATGGTAGTATTCAGTAATTCTAACGAGGGTTAACCCCACCCCCCGTCTCACAAAACCTTCCTCCATCCCCACTGAACTCATGGTCTGCCCTCAGAAAACCCTCCAGGAAACAAACCTTTCATCTGAATGCTCTTTTCACCTTCTGCTTCAAATCTTGTCCAACCACAATGATATGAAACTAGAAATCAGTCTCAAGAAAAAAATGGGACAGTCAAAAATAGGTGGAGATTGGGGGGCCTGGGTGGCTCAGTTGTTAAGGATCTGCTTTCAGCTCAGGTTGTGATTCCAGGATCCTGGGATCTAGCCCCGAATCAGGCTCCTTACTCAGTGGGAAGCCCACATCTCCCTCTCCCACCACCCTGCTTGCGTTCCCTCTCTCGCTGTCTCACTCTCTGTCAGATACTTAAATAATCTTAAATAAATGTGTGGAGATTTAACAACATGCTACTGAACAACCAACAGTCAAAGAAGAAATCAAAAAAATTTTAGAAGTACCTTGACACTGATGAAAAAGACAACTTACAAAAACTTATGGGATGCAGCAAAAGTAGCTTTATGGGGGACATTCATAGAAATTCAAGTCTTCATCAATCCATGAGAATGCTCTCCAATAAACAACCTGATTTATGTGGTAAAGAATTAGAAAAAAAAAGAACAAACAAAGCCACAAATTAGTAGAAATAAGGAAATAACAAAAAGGAATGCATTAATAAATCCAATGGAGACTAAAAGGACAAAAAAAAAAGAAAATGAGAGCTGCCTTTTTTGGAAAGATAAACAAAACTGACAAACTTAGCTAGACTCACCAAGAAAGACAGAGGACTCCAAGAAAATTAAGAAAGAAAGATAATGGATTCCTGTCTCATATCAAAATCAAAAGAACTCTTCAACCTTGGACACAACAACTTCTTGCAAGCCATGTCTCTAAAGGCAAAGGAAATAAAAGCAAAAATGAACTATTGGCACTTCATCAGGATAAAAAGCTTCTGCTCGGCAAAGCAAATGATCAAAAAAACAAAAAGGCATCCTATGGAATCGAAGAAGATATCTGCAAATAATATTACAGATAAAGGGCTGGTATCCAAGATCTATAAAGAACGCCTCAAACTCGACACCCAAAAAATGGGCAGAAGACACAAAGAGATACTTCTCCAGAGAAGACATACAAATGGCCAACAGACACATGAAAAAATGCTCCACATCACTTGCCATCAGGCAAATACAAATCAAAACGACAATGAGATACCACCATACACCAGTTAGAATGGTTAAAATTAACAAGGCATGCAGCACCTGGGTGGCACAGTGGTTAAGCGTCTGTCTTCGGCTAAGGGCGTGATCCTGGCATTATGCGATCGAGCCCCACATCAGGCTCCTCCGTTATGAGCCTGCTTCTTCCTCTCCCACTCCCCCTGCTTGTGTTCCCTCTCTCGCTGTCTATCTCTATCTCTGTGGAATAAATCAATAAAATCTTGAAAAAAAATTAACAAGACTTGAAATAAAAAAAAGTCAGAGAGGATGTGGAGAAAGCGTAACCATCTTACACTACTCGTGAGGATTCAAGCTGGTATAGCCACTTTTGAAAACAATATGGAGGTTCCTCACGACGTTAAACACAGAGCTATCCTATGACCCACCAATTGCACTACTGGGTATCTACCGCATAGACACAGAGTAATGAAAAGAAGGGGCACCTGTATCCCAATGTTCATAGCAGCAATGTACATAATAGCCAAACTGATGAAGGAGCCAAGGTGTCCTTCAGCAGATGAATGGACAAAGAAGATGTGGTTCATCTACACAATGGAATATTACTCAGTCATCAGAAAGGATGAATACCCCCCATTTGCACCAACGTGGATGGACCAGGAGGGGATTATGCTAAGTGAAATTAAGTCAAGCAGAGAAAGACAATTATCATATGGTTTCACTCCTATGTGGAACGGAAGGAGTAGCATGGAGGACATTAGAAGAAGGAAGGGAAAAGTGAAGGGGGGAATGAGAGGGGGAGATGAATCATGAGAGACTACTGAAACTGGGAAACAAACTGAAGGCTGCAGAAAGGGAGGGGAAGGGGAAGGGGTTATCCTGGTGATGTGTATTAAGGAGGGTACATATTGGGGCACCTGGGTGGCACAGCGGTAAAGCGTCTGCCTTCGGCTCAGGGTTATGGGATCGAGCCCCACATCAGGCTCCTCCGCTGTGAGCCTGCTTCTTCCTCTCCCACTCCCCCTGCTTGTGTTCCGTCTCTCGCTGGCTGTCTCTATCTCTGTCGAATAAATAAATAAATTCTTTTTTTTTAAAAAAAGGAGGGCACGTGTCATAATGAGCACTAGGTGTTATATGCAAACAATGAATCATGGAACACTACATCAAAAACAAATGAAGTACTCTAGGGTGACTAACATCATTTTAAAAATGAGAAAGATATGAAATCCATACAGGAAAACTGTCACTATTTGCAAATGACATGAAATCCCGAAAGATTCCACACAAAAAAACTGTTAGAATAAACAAATTCAAGAAAGCTGCAGGATATAAAGTCGATATACAGAGACCTGTTGTCTTTATTTTTTTCAGATTTTATTTATTTATTTATTTATTTATTTATTTATTTATTTGACAGGAAGAGAAAAAGCAGGAGCAGGGGGAGTGTCAGAAAGAGGGAGAAGCAGACCCTCGCTAAGCAGGGAGCCCAACATGGGGCTCGATCCCAGAACTCTGGGATCATGACCTGAGCTAAAGGCAGACGCTTCACCTATGGAGCCACACAGATGACCCAACTTGTTGCATTTCTGTATACTGATGACATACTTTCGCAAAGAGAAATAAAAAAGCAATGCCATTTACAATTGCATGAAAAAAAAAATCTAGGAATAAAAGTAACCAAGAATGAGAAAGACATAGTACACTCAACACATGGCAGAAAAGAAATGAAAAACACGTGTGTCGAGGGGGGCAGAATGTATGGGTCAAAGATTTGGAAGGCAACACAAACAAATGGAAGCTTACGCCATGCTCCTTAACTGGAAAAGTTAATTATGTGAACATGTCCATCGTACCCAAAGCAATCGACAGATGTGATGAAATCCTTATCTGAATTCCAGTGGCATTATTCGAGGAAATAGAAAACAGTCCTCAAACTTGTATGGAATCACAAAAGACCCCAAATACCCAAAGCAACCTGGAGAAAGAAAGGTGCAGTCAACACACACCTGTATTTCAAGCTAGATTACAAAGCTGTTGTCATCAAAACAGGATGGTACTGGCAGAAACACAGACACCAGGTCAGTGGAACAGAACAGAAAGCTCAGAAACTTACCCACACGTAAATGATCCTAACTTACGACACAGCAGCAGAAGATATGCCATGAGGGAAGGACTGTGTCTTCAGTGAGCGGTAAGAGGCAAACTGGACACTAAATGCAGAAGAATATAACTGGGTCACTTTCTTACACCACACACAAAATTTTTAATGGATGAATGATTTGAACATAAGACCTGAATCCATAAACCTCCAAGAAGACACAGGTACTAAGTCTCTCGACATTGGTTTTGGCAAAGAGTCTTCAGATCGGACACCAAATGCAAAGGCAACAAAAGCAAAAATAAACAAGTGGAACAACATCAAACTGAAATCTTCCACACGGCAAAAGAAACCATCAAAAACTTAAAAGGCCACTGACCCAATAAGAAAAAAATATCTGTGAATCATATGTGTGAGAAGAGGCTAATATCCAAAATACACACAACACACATACAAATCAAAACAAAAAAAAGTATAAAAAATGTGGGGAATATGTGAATAGATACCTTCCAAAGATGGCACACAGGTGCCAACAGACAGAAGGAGTTGTTCAACATCACTAATCATCGTCAGGGAAACATCAGTCAAACCCACAATCGGCTATCCTCTCACAACTGTTGGAACAGCAATTGTCCCAGAGACAGACACCAAGTGGGGTCAAGGGTGTGCAGACGAGGAGACACTGTGCACTGTTGGTGGGAATGGAAATTGGTGCAGCCACTGTGACAAACGGTATGGAGGTTCCTGAAAAAATAAAAGCAACTACGACATGACCCAGTAATGGCTCTACTGAGTATTGATTCGGAGAACACAAAAATACTGCCTCAAAAAGACAGATGCACTCCCACATTCACTAAAGCATTATTCACAAGAACCAGACATGGAAACACAGACCTTGGGGGCCTTATGCCAAGTAACTCATACACAGAAAGACCAATACCAGATGCTCTCATGTACATTCCACGTGGAATAAACAAATACTGAACACATAGATACTGAGAGCAGATTGGTAGGTGCCAGATTCGGGGATGGGGTGGTAGAAACGGGTGAAGGCGGTCAAAGTCTCAATGTTTGAGTGAGAAAATCCGACAGTCATGAAATGTTCTGTCCAGCATGGAGACTAAAACTAACCCCACAGCATGGGGTATAGGTTTCCCTGCTCTTTGAAAGTACAGAGCTTCTGAGAAACCTTGCACAGCAGAAATGGTGTCAAGAAGGAATGGCCATTAATTTACACGGAACAATTAGACAGTGTGCTCAGACTCCAAAATTCCTTCTCTTTGGCTTTTCTTAGGCCTCAGCACACAAGTTTCCAATGGAGGCCCAGCATAAATGAAGATAAAGCACAGCAGAGGCTCACAAACACAATTCAAAGTGCTGGTGGCTGGATGCGGAGAGCAGTTCCCAGCGGAAGGAGCTGGTTGGGGAGCACACTGCCTTTGTCGTGCTTCTCCCCAAAACAGATGCTGAATGCGATTCTCACTGTTCACCTTTTTGCATAAGAGGGAAATCCTCTTCAGGTCTCTTCCTCTTACTGAAGCTGGGTAATAACATAGTTTTTCAAGAAATCCCAGTGTCTTACTGTGAACGTTAAAAACGGGGGATACTTGTACTTGAGCATTGCTGAGGGACGAGATGTGAAAGGTTCTCCCAGACACAAACCTCAGCAGACCCACCGGGAAAGGCACCTTCCTCAGCATGCGGAACACGGACTACCTCCTACCTCCCGAGAAACCCTCTCCTTCCCCTCGATCACGACAACCCACAAAAGCTGGGAGTTACCCTAATTCCTCCGTTCTCCTGCTCCTAATAGCTAACCCATCAGCAAATCCTGTGAGCTGTATCTTCAAAATGGACCCAGAATAGGTCTAACAACTCCATCCAAGGCCACCTGTCTGGTCCACAGTGCCTGAGTTCCTGGAAAAGCTTCGTCATTGACCTGCCTTGCCATCTTCAACCCTCTGTCATCTGTTCTCAACATTGTAGCCAGGATGGCCCAGTGAAACAGGGTCTCATGGGGATATAGCCCTGGAATGGCTTTCTGTCACCCTCTGTCACCTCTCTGAGCTCATGTCCTAAGCTGTCTCCTGTGGCCACAGGGCCTTCGTGCTGCTCCTGGACATACCTGGAATTCTCCTGCCCCAGAGCCATTGCACATGCTTTCCCTTCTGTTTCGAATGCTCTTGATGTGTTCTCACTCACCTTCGGAGAAGTCTGAATTGGAGTGTCAGGGACAGAAGATGAGACTGTGTGTGTTGGGTGAGACTGGTGGCCCAGAAGAAGGTTCTCTGCCAGCTCTCCGCCTGTGCCTCCCTTGTCCTCAGCCAGGAACTTGCACACAGCCCTCACCTGTCACAACTCTCACCCAGGAGACCCATAGCCACACCTGGAGCCCACCCTGCCCACATCCTGCTGCAGAATGCATTCAGCTCTCCTCTGGGCCCCCTGTCAGCTTTACCCAGACCTGGAACTCCCCCATCTCCTGCAAAGCTCCCGGATTCCCACTCTGCTTCCAAAATCACACTGGCGCAAGACTTTCATGAGAAAGCTATAACGCTAACTAATGAAAGGTTCACACCTACTTTCCCCTTCTGTTGCCTTTCTCTCCACCTTCTTTCCTACCTGTGCAAACTGTAACATATCAGTGGAACATGAACATGCTCTGAGACCTGAATCTTTCATTGCAGCTTTTTGAGGAATCCTTATGTGATAAGAAACTAGTGTATCCTACAACAGGGTGTTCTACAACTCTCATCTATAGAAGAGTACAGCCCAAATCACTACAACTTTACCTCACTCTTCATGAAGCAGAACACTTTTTCCTTTCTTCTTTTACTTAAATTCCAGTTAGTTCACATGCCATGGAATATTCGCTTCAGGGGTAAGATTTAGTGATTCCTCACCTGCATACAGTACCCGGTGCTCATCACAAGATTCCTCCTTAATACCCCTCACCCATTTATCTCTTACCCCCACACCCATGTCCTGCAGCAACACTCAGTTTGTTCTCCAAGGTTGAGTCTATTTCCTTGTTTGCCTCTCTCATCACCCCTCAACTCTGTTCATCTGTTTTTTTTCTGAAATTCCACAAGCGTGAGAGCATAGGATATTTGTCTTTCCTCACTGATTTTGCTTAGCTTAATACACTCTAGATCCATCCACATCCTTGCAAATGGTAAGATTTCATTCTTTTTGAAGCCGGGTCATATTCCATTATATATATGTATCCCACATCTGCTTTATCCATTCATCAGTGCATGGACTTTGGGATTCTCTCCATAGTTTGGCTACTGTGGACATTGCTGCTATAAACATTATGGTGCATGGACTCCCTTCGAATCTGCATTTTTTTATCCTTTGGGTAAATACGTAGGACAGCAATTGCTGGATCATGTGGTTGTTCAATGTTTAACTTTTTGAGGAACCCCCACACTGGTTCCCAGACTGGCTGCACCACTTTGCATTCCCACCAACAGGATGGGAGGGTTCCCCTTTAAGCAGAACATTATCTGCCGGCAATTTCATAAGAGGCAACAAAACCTCTGGGAGATGCACCCAGGGTCAGGCAAGCAGTTGCAGACTTCACCCCAAGGCTCCTGACGCCAAGCCCCTTGAAGCCACCAGCATGCCACTATCCAAAAGAATTCCCAGACTCTCCTTCTGACTCCACCACCAAAGAAACTACAGAGGGAATATGGCACCTCAAAATATCGAGATAATACATTTAGTAAAACTAGAAAGTCAAGCTCAACTTTTAAACAGGAACAGGCCGGTTTGGATAATTTTGAATTTTCCCTCCACCCTAATTTTAACTCTTCTGATGAATAAACTAATCAATGATGAAACATCACCTTTGTCAAATGACATCATCCAAGTCTGTATCAGATGAAAAAAGCCACCTAACTCTAGATACTGGCCACTAAACCATATCTTAGGCCCAATTGAATAAACACTGTTAGATGAAGGAACAAATTAGATGTTACAAACAGGCACAGAGTGAATCTCACCTTCCCTTTCTAATAAAAGAGGGTTCCTAGGAAACAGATGGTCAAAATACATTTGTCAGCAATAAATGGACAGAAATTGTGATCCCCTGCAAAGTTCTACCTCCAGGGAAACTAAGTAATTCTTGCACCAAACCCAGAATGCTGACAGCTACTTCAATTTTACTTTGTGGCTCAACTAGAGAAAAGAGAAAAGCCCAGGAGGTTTTGCGATAATGAGAGGTTTTACTTCCAGCCCTGACATAGATAGGACATTTTGCCAAACATACCTGTGCTTTCTCTGAACACTGGCGTCCTGTGACAAGCTGCCTCGCTGACTCCGATGCTGACGTTCAAAACCTCGGGTGTCTTGGAGCCAGAGCAGAGAAGTGCTGTCAGCTGGGGAGAAGAAGGCCCCTCTGACCTATAGCCTGCACACCTGCTTCGGTTTCTGGGTGCAGGGGCAACACATACTTGTTGTATATCAGTAATTATCTTCATTCTCAATAGACCAATGACCTTGCCTTTTCTGGAAAGCAGACTTACTCTTCTAAAGAAACCCTCAATTCGTGTATTCCCAATGCAATTAGAGTGGGGTCTGGTTTACGCCCTCCTTCAGGCCCCCACCTGGAGGATTTTCCTGCATGATTCTAACAGCCAATTACCACTAACCTGGGGGCACACGGGGCATAATGCTGAAGTTGGGGGACGGCTCTGGGGCTTGCTACGGCCACACCTGTGCCTGGGGGACCAGGGCACACCCTGCTGAACTTGGGGTACTTCTCAAGATGCATCACCTGCACTGTGTCAGAGAACCGTGGGACACATCACTGAAGGTGGGGACTCTGTGAGGTCCTTACCCGCACTCTTCCCGGGGAACAGAGGAAACCCTGAAATTCTGCAACCAATCCCACAAAAGCTCAGGTGAGTGGGCGCCCTGGAGTTCACAGGTATGGGGAATAAGGCCAGTTGAGAACATGGGGCAGAAGAGACTTTAAAGGGAAAAAGAAAACTCACCTGAGTTCCCACAATGAACCCTCTCCAGGTGCCCTTCCAGAACCCTGCCTCCCACCTGGGGCGCACCCTACCCCCAGACCCCCCCACCCACGGTGCACGCTGCTCTCTAACCTGCCGGGACCTCCGCAGGGCAACTCTCTCTCCCAGTTCCCCTTCTTCTGTCCCAGGTTTGCACCCCACTGCAACTCTGGAACAGCCCACAGAGACGTAGCTCCACTCCCAAGAGGTGATTTGTCAGGGAGGGTGGTGCCCCAGCCCCTGGGAAGCCAGGCAAGCCGCCCTCAAGCCCCTGGAACCCTGAAAGTGCAGGGGGTCCAAGAGGTGCCTCCTCTACCCAACACCCAGCATAGGCATAGGTGGGGTCCTGGGCTGGGCTCCCCACACACACCTGGCCCATTCCAGGGACCCCTCTAGCTGCAGACCACCCTCAGAGTCCTGCCCCTTCCCTTTCTGCACCAGACCTCCCTGCTGGGGTGTGCCTGGTTCTGGGCAAGATCAGTGGCTCTCAGACCCTCCAAGGCTTGGGCTTTAGGAAATGCAATGATTTCATGCATGTTCAGTATGTACATGTCAGTATGACTTTAATCTTATGGGAGCCAAAGAGGTTCTTTATTTTTTCTTATCTTCATGTTGGCATTTTTGGTTATTGTTTTCTTCTTGAAGCAGATGTACAACATGTGCTTGGGGCAGAAATAGGGCCCATGCTTTGAGGTTTTGCCCAATCATTTTGAACCGGGTAAAATGTTAAAGGATAGCTTCCCTGGGATCCCAGGATCAGGGCCCACAGATGATATAAGATAAAAATTACTTTCATCATTATAATTACTCCTAAATGGAGGAATTTGAGACAAAAGCACCTTCACAAGAGTACCAAGAAATCAAAATGATGCCCACAGAAAGCTACCTGCTCCATGGTCAGCACATGTAACAGAAGTGTTCACAGTCTCTGGACCCCTGCCCTTCTCCTGACCAAATCTCTGAAGCACACAGACAGATGTACAACATGTGCTTGGGGCAGAAATAGGGCCCATGCTTTGAGGTTTTGCCCAATCATTTTGAACCGGGTAAAATGTTAAAGGATAGCTTCCCTGGGATCCCAGGATCAGGGCCCACAGATGATATAAGATAAAAATTACTTTCATCATTATAATTACTCCTAAATGGAGGAATTTGAGACAAAAGCACCTTCACAAGAGTACCAAGAAATCAAAATGATGCCCACAGAAAGCTACCTGCTCCATGGTCAGCACATGTAACAGAAGTGTTCACAGTCTCTGGACCCCTGCCCTTCTCCTGACCAAATCTCTGAAGCACACAGACCACTTAAAATCAGAATTGTAGAACTGCTAGAACTCCTTAGAGATGTCTGGCACCATTCCCTTGGACTGCAGAATAAAACACAGTAGCTCGTTGTCACAAACTAATTTCAACATGAAGTGACCCCTGGATGCACTAAGTTCTTTCTCTGCAAATGTTGACTAATGTAAGTCACAGTCATACCATATAAACACTACGATGGCTGGGGAGTCATCGTAGGTAAGGGAATATTTTAGCCATGTTTATAAGCATTGGCTCACTTTGTAGAAGAGGCTGAGCTGAGTGTTTTTAAATACTATTTCAGACCTGTTTTACAGCACCCTCTGAACATACCAGAGCCTGAATGGACAAAAAAAGATAGATGGTTTCAGTAACTTTAATACCAGAAAAATATTATACTGTCTCTATTCCTAAGGATCTTTGAGTATCTTACCCAGAGGTCCTCCACTAAGATAATGATCTTAATGATCACCATGGGCAGAGGTGAAAAGGCCCGCTGAATTCGTTCCATTTGTCCACATGACAAGAAAATCCTGATACTTGATAGGTTTCCAGATTGAGAAGACCAGAGATAAGAGGGAAATAGTACCCTGTATGGAACAACAAGGGATTTGGAGTCAATTTGGGGATCCCACTTAGGTTTCTGACACTAAAATCCTCTGTGACTCATATCATCTGAGTCCCTTTCTAACCGTCTGAAAATGTGCCTACAAATATCTACACCCTAGTTGAGAAGTTTAAGAGGCAGAATGCTACAAAGAGCCAGTATGATGTCTCTCAGGAACAGGTGCTAAGGAACACATAATTGCTATTGGGTCTATTTCTTTTCCAGAAGAAAGAACACATGTTGAATCCATATTCCTAATAGATGACTCACCAGATGATTTTCAAACCTGAAGGAAGGCCAAGAAGTCGCTCTTGTGTCATAGTTCACTCAGAAATCATGTTGTTGGACTGGTGAGGACAATACGATAGCAACGTCATCACTAAGAGTGGGGAGCTTCTAATTTCCATACAGCCATGTTCACCCCCTTAGCTCAGGGCCACCAGAAAGGACAGCTGAGGGGGACCACAGGCCAAGGCTGCCAGGTGTGGCTGGGGCAGGCAGAATTCTGACTTAAGGCTCAACTCCTGTCTAGGTTATTATAATGCTCTTCACAAAGAAAGTGCCATTGTGTGTGAGCCCTCATGTAGAAAAGGTTCAGAATTTCCATTGAGATTCCCTCTCTCACCTTTAGGATATGTAGCAAAGTTCCATTTAATTGTAAACATTGAAGGACTTCCTGGTTTTCTTTTCGCTATGACTGTGGCTCAATTCGCCTGTGGTCTAAGAATAGAATCTAGTTAATTTCAGGGTTTAACATTTGTAGCATTGATTCATGGCCCCATCTATCATCTATTTGGGTAAAGAGTCTATGACCACTTGCAAATAATGTATTCTGCACTTATTATGGAATGTTCCCTATATGTCAATTAGGTCAGATTTTTACCAATGTTTTGTCTGCTTTTTCTGTCAGATATTGAGAAAGGTATATTAAAATCTTCAAACAATGTTGCTCTATTCAACATGGCATCGGAGAATCTACCACTGTTAGAAGGCAAGGGAAACAAAAAGTATAAGAATTGAGGGGATAATTGTAACTATTCACAGATAATATGATTGTGTACATAGAAAATACAAACCAGTCTATAAATACCCTATTAGAATTAAAAATGCAATTTATAAATTTGAGATGGATTGTAGCTTCCCATTGGACAGTTTCTGAAAGAAAATGCAGAACCTGTCAATCTTGGGGTAGGACATATGGTGCACTAACCATTTAAAAGAATTCAGTGGGACTTCATAAAAATGTGACATTTCTCCTTATCTTATGACCATAAGAAAATGAAAAAGTGAACCACAGTCTGGGAAGTAAAGATTTGCAATACACACACTGACAAAGACTTGTCAATAAAGAATTCCTGCTCATCAACCATAAAAAGTCTATTTATAAAGGAATACTTCACAAAAGATTGACTGATGTCCAATAAAACCCAGAAAGGGTACTCTACAGTATTATTTTCAGGAACAGAAAGGCCTTTCCTAAAATGAAAACATACACACAAACCAGTATTCCCTAGATGGATGACGTCCTTACTTCTGAGGACAGCTTGAGGAACAGACTAGCATCAAAGTAAAGTGATGGAATTCCTGACACTCAGAGGATGGACAATTGACCTCAACCTACAGTACAATTTCTAGGCATCATTCGGTCCTCTGAAGGCAGACAACTACCACACCCCTTCCTACACCACACCGGTTGCTTCCCAACACCTACCATAAAAGAAGAACATGAGAAACAGATAGGACTAGTAAGAAATAGCAAAAATCACATGTGGGGATTATCCTGAAACACACTGATCACTTAACTAGTGTAAGGAAGTGTAGGGAACTGACAAGGACAGAGACTCAAGAGGTACTTCTTTGGGAAATGCTGTCTGAAATCGTCACACGTTGGTACCAGCTAATGAGGGCTCTGAGCATACCCTAGGGTTTGCTCACAAGGGTCTGCAACACCATCGCTGAGGACTGAAACTCTTCAAGACCTCAAAGCTTGCCTGATTGACTATTGGACTAAGAGATTCCCATGTTCTGAAAACAGATACCAACTCATTGAAAGGTTCACCTGGGCTCTCTCGGAGGCCCTACAAGAAGCTGAACCACTCACTGAAAATCAATTACACACACACACACACACACACACACACACACACACACACACCTGTCATTTCAGCAATTAGTTAAACATTCAAGGTTCTTCCTACCTTTTCTTTTTCACATTGATATTTATACTCACATGAAATGTCATCATTTCTAATGAACACTGATGTCAAAATAGAGATCCATTGACACAATATTCACAGAATGGAACTTCCCTGCTGTCATTTTCAATATAGCGTTTTTTAAAGTTCATACATATTTTAGGTTTTGGTAACTTATACAGGAGAAGATCAGCATTGAAAAACTCTAAATACTGACAATGAGGTTTAAGCCTAGAGAACAAGAATTGTCCAATCTCATAGATAATAAGGAACCAAAGGGAAAGCATGGAAGCTGTAGTCGAATAATTTTACACATATGCATCCCCTATTATTCTACTACTGAGGGGCGTGTTTTATTACCACTCTGCATGCATCAATTGTCTTCCACGTGCCCCTGCACAGGTATAATGAATTACTACAGTAGAATGAAATGTCTGGGAACTACGTGGTGGCATCTATAATGAACAATGAAATTTCGATCTTATATTTGGTGAACTTCCACTGTCTGTCCCTTTAGACAATGGACCCTAAACAGAAGGGGGAATGAACCACGAGAGACTATGGACTCTGGGAAACAAACTGAGGGCTTCAGAGGGGAGAGGGGTGGGGGATTGGGATGGGCCAGTGATGGGTATTAAGGAAGGTACATATTGCATGGAGCACTGGGTGTTATATGCAAATAATGAATCACGGAACACTACATCAAAAACTAAGGAAATACTGTATAGTGACTAACGTATCATAATAAAAAATTATTATTAGAAAAAAATTAAAGGAAAAAAAAACATTACAGCTTCTCTGTTTCAAGAACAATCACAATTGAGAAAAAACTAACTTCCAATCCCTAAAGCAAAACACAGACCAAATTCCATTTCACTCCCCTTTATTCACATTCTCTGTGGGTTCTAAGCTATTTCCCTAACTCCTTTCCTGCTGAACAGGGAACCCGGGCTCGATCCCAGAACCCTGAGAACATAACCTGAGCCAAAGGCACATGCTTAACTGGCTGAGCCAGCCAGGAGCCCCAGCCATGTTTTTCTTAAGCAAAAGGACAATTTCTCACAATGCCTTCACATGACTTCACATGGTACCAGACACCTGCATTTGCCTCTAGGAGGTTGCAGATGAAGGCGATTGCAAACTCTCACAGTGGTTTATCAAATACAATGACCTGCCTGGTGACAGTGAAACTCTTATGAGCCCACGAGAGGGTGCTGTGACACTCAGCTGTGGCTGGGCTGGCACAGAGAACCAAATCCATTTCCCTGCCTGATGTCTGTGAGGAACAGATGCCCCCACTGTGAATGAGACCCTGCCACTGAGCTGTCCAGAGATGGCCATCCTCACGGAGGATGAGGATAAAGGACAATGCCTGAGGAGACCTCATCTGTCTCTTTTATCTTTTCATATTTTTGACAGTGGACAAATCACTGCCTAGGAGTCCCCAACTACCTTAGTCTCATCTGTGAATGGCCAAGAGGTTTTACAAAACACTCAAGATTTTGACCTCACAAATGCCCACAACCACTTACCATAGGGATTGAACATTAAGCAAAGATACTGTTCCTTGGAAGAGAGGTCCTGCCCACTGTTGTTTCTCACTTCTATGCACATCTTCCTTACCTCATGGTAATATAACCACCTTGATTCCTGCTTCCGTCTTCAGGAAGGCTGATGTGACTTGAAGGGCATTACCCTGACATCGTTCTTTCTTAGCAATAAGATGTGGACATTTCCCTAGTCCTACACATCCAAAGTTGAATGGGAGTCAGGATTGAGGAGACTGATGAGAGTTGAAGGTGTTTTCCTGTACACGGTGGTTTATTACCAATAAGGATGGGTCAGAGTCCTCGAAATTCCAGAACCTTTTCATTAATGCTTCCTACTCGTGAAAGAAGATGTACATTGGTCTTTCCCTGTATAGTGTGGTGACTCAGAGAAAAGTGCTTAGCGCGTTCGTCAGACTTCCACGACCACTTTGGGGCTGGCTTCCATATTCAGAAAGGATGATGTTAGGGCTAAGAGGGTTCCTGTACACTGTTATTTCTTACAGATAAGTGTATGGCATTTTTGTTACATTGCCTGAACCACTTAGCGCCGGGCTTGCCGGTCTCCTGGGGACGAACCCTAACCCTAGCTCGGCCCCCGAGGGGCCCCTCCCAAGGGGCCTTGTGCCACAACGCTGGGGATTGGGGCCCCCGAGCCCAGCACCGGAGTCAGCCTGCTGCCCCGTGGCAACCCGGGCTGCTAGGGGCACCGCCAGTCTTTCAGGGCAAGAGAACGGGCAGGGCCCTCCAAGCCCCCGGCGACCTTCGAAGGCCCCTGTGCCAAAATGCTTGGGCCCACACTCCCTCTCGCCAGCGCCCTCACCTCGGCCTGCCCCTCCGCCTGCTGCAGAGCTGGCGGAATGGGCCTCCTAGACTCCTGGGGGCTAGCACTTACCCTAGGTCACCCCCGAGGGGCCCCTCCCAAGGATCCTGGCACCGCAATGCCGTGGATTTGGGACCCCCGAGCCCCAGTGCTGTACTCACTCTGCCACCCCATAGGCACCGAGGGCACTAGGGTCGTTGCCATTCAGGAAGGGAGAACGGGCAGGGCCCTCCGATCACCCTGCGACATTCGAAGGCCCCCCACGCAAAAACTCTGGCTCCCACACTCCTGCCCGCCAGCGCCCTAACCTCGGCCCACCCCTCCACTCGCTGCAGAGCTGGCGGATCGGGCCTGCTGGCTTCCTGGGGGCTAACCCTATCCCTAGGTCGCCCCCAAGGGGCCCCTCCCATGTGGCCTGGCGCCGCATGCCAGGGATTGGGAACCCCCAAGTCCCAGCGCCGGAAGCTCCCTGCCACCCCACCGCCACATGGGGAACTAGGGGCGTCGCCAGTCCTTGAGGGCGACAGAACGGGCAGCACCCTCCGAGCCACCTGGGACCTTCGAAGGCACCCCAAGCCAAAGCCAAAATGCTCTGGCCCACACTCCCACTCACCAGCTACCTCACCTCGACCCACACCTCCATTCACCGCACATGGTGGAACGAGCCTGCCAGCCTCCTGCGGGCTAACCCTAACCCTAGGTCGGCCCCCGAGGGGCCCGCCCAAGGGGCCTGGCGCCGCAACGCTGGGTATTAGGGACCTCCGAGCCCCAGCGCCGGACTCACCCTGCCGCCCCGCTGCCACCCGGGCCGCTAGGGGTGCCGCTGGTCATTCAGGGCGGGAGAATGGGCAGGGCCCTCCGAGTCCATGGCGACACTCAACGGCCCCCCCATCCAAAACGCTTGAGCCCATGCTCCTGCTCCTCAGTGCCCTCACCTTGGCCCGCCCCTCCACTCGCTGCAGAGCCGGTGGATGAGGCCTGCCCTCCTCCTGGAGGCTACCCATAACCCTAGGTTGGCCCCTGAGGGGCCCCTCTGAAGGGGCCTGACACCACAATGCCTGAGATTGGGGACACCCGAGCCCCAGCGCCGGACTCACCGTGTCGCCCTGCCACCACCCAGGCCACTAGGAGCACTGTCGGTCATTTAGGGAGGGAGAACGGGCAGATCCCTCCAAGCCCCTGGCAACATTCGAAGGCCCCCCGTGCCAAAACTCTTGGGCCCACACTCCTGCTCGACAGCGCCCTCACCTAGGCCTGCCCCTCTGCTCGACACACAGCCGGCAGATCGGGTCTGCCAGCCTCCTGGGGGCTAACAGTAATGCTTGGTCAGCCCCCTAGAGCCCTTCCGAAGGGGCCTGGCACCCCAATGCCGAGGACTGGGGACCCCGAGCCCCAGCGCTAGACTCACCCTACCGCCCCTCCTCTAACCGGGCCGCCAGGGTAGTCGCCTGTCATTCAGGGCGGAAGAACGTGAACGGCCCTCTGAGCACCTGGCGACCTTCGAAGGACCCCCCCTCGAAAACTCCTGGGCCCTTGCTCCTGCTCGCCAGCGGCCTCACCTCCGCCCGACCCTCCACTCACCACACAGCTGGCGAATCGGGCCTGAGGGCCTCCTGGGGGCTAACCCTAATACTAGGTCGCACCCGATGGGCCCCTCCCAAGGGGCCTGGCGCTGCAACACCGGGGATTGGAGACCCCTGAGCCCTAGCACCGGACTCACACTGCTGCCCCTCTGCAACCCGGGCCGCTAGGTGCGCCGTCGGGCATTCAGGGCGGAAGAACGTGCAGGGCCCTCCGAGCCCCCGGCGACCTTTGAAGGCCCCAGCACCAAAACGCTTGGGTCCACGCTCCTGCTCGCCAGCGCCCTCATCTCAGCCCACCCCTCCGCTCCTTGCAGAGCGGGTGGATCCGGACTTCCGGCCTCCTCGGTGCAAACTCTAACCCTAGGTCGGCCACTGAGGGGCCCATCCCAAGTCGCCTATCGCCGCAACACCTGGGATTGGGGACCCCAAAGCCCCAGCGCCAGACTCTACCCTGCTGCCCTGCCGCAACCCGGGCCACTAGGCGTGCTGCCGGTCTTTCAGGGTGGGAGAACGGGCAGGGCCCTCCGAGCCCCCGGCGACCTTCAAAGGCCGCCTGCGCCAGAACGCTTGGGCCCACGCTCCCGCTCCCCAGCGCCCTCACCTTGGCCCGCCCCTCCGGTCGCTGCACAGCCGGCACATCAGGCCTGCCCGCCTCCTGGGGGCTAACACTACCCCTAGGGTGGCCTATGAGGGGCCCTTTCGAAGGGGCCTGGTGCCTCAGTGCCAGGGATTGGTGACCCCCGAGCCCAAGCCAGGACTCACTTTGCCGTCCCGCTGCAAACCAGGCCACTAGGCGTGCTGCCGGTCTTTCAGGGCGGGAGAACGGGCAGGGCCCTCCGAGTCCCAGTGAACTTCTAAGCCCCCATGCGCCAAAATGCTTGGGCCCATGCTCCTGCTCACCAGCGCCCTGACCTCGGCCCGCCCCTCTGCTCACGCACAGCCAGCGGATCGGGCCTGCCAGCCTCCTGGGGGCTAACCCTAACCCTAGGTTGGCCCCCGAGCGGAACCTCACAAGGGGCCTGGCACAGCAACGCCAGGGATTGGGGTCCCCCGAGCCCCAGCGCTATACTCACCGTGCCGCCCTGCCACCACCCGGGCTGCTAAGGGCGCCTCTGGCCATTCAGGGCGGGAGAACCGGCAGGGCCCTCCAATCCCCCGGCGACCTTCCAAGGCCCCCCCGTGCCAAAATGCTTGGGCCCACGCTCCAGCTCGCTGGCATCTTCACCTCGGCCTGGCCTTCTGCTACCACACAGCTGGCGGATCATGCCTGCCGGACTCCTGGGTGCTAACACTAACCCTAGGACGGCCCTAGAGGGGCCCCTCCCAAGGGGCCTTGAGCTGCAACGCACAGCATTGGGGACACCTAAACCGCATTGCCAGACTCACACTGCCACCCCGCCACCACACGGGTCGCTAGGGGAGCCTCCGGTCATTCAGGGCGGGAGAACGGGCAGGGCCCTCCGAGCCTCTAGTGACGTAAAAGGCCCCTCGCGCCAAAACACTGCATACTATTCCCTCGCTCGCCAGCGCCCTCACCTCGGCCCACACCTCCGCTCGCCGCACAGCCGGCGCATCAGTCCTGCTGGCCTACTGGGGTCTAACACTAACCCTAAACCCTAACCCATAACCTTAAACCCTGAACCTTAAACCCTAATCCTAACCGTAACTCTAACCCCTAACCCTTACCCTAAGCCTAACCCTACCCTAAACCTAACCCTAAACCTTAATCCTTAAACCTTAAACCCTAACATTAACACTAAACCCTAAACCCTAAGCCCTAACCCTAATCCCGAAACCCTAAACATGAAACCCTAACCCTAACCACTAACCCCAAACCCCAAACACTAACCCTAAACCCTAACCCTACCCCGACCCCTACCATACCCCTAACACTACCCCTCACCCTACCCCTTCAGCTAACCCTACCCCTAACCCGTAACCTAACCCTAAACCTAACCCTAACCCGTACCCTCACCCGTACCCTAACCCTAACCCTAACCTGTACCCTAACTCTAACCGTAACCGTAACATGTACTCTAACCCATACCTTAACCCGTACCCTAACTTTAACCCTAAACTGTACCCTAACCCATAACTTAAACCGTACCCTAACCTTAACCGTAACCCTAACAAGTACCTTAACCTGTACCCTAACCTTAACCCTAAACCCCAAACCCGGACTCTAACCCATACCCTAACTCGTACCATAAACCGTACCCTAACCCTACCCGTACCCTAACCCTAACCTGTACCCTAACCGTAACCCTAAACCCTAAACTGTAACCCGTACCTTAACCCTAACCAGTACCCTTACCTTAACCTTAACCCATACCCTAACCCGTACCCAAACCCATACCCTAACCCGTGCCCTATCCCTAACCCGGACCCTAACCCATACCTAACCCTAACCTGTACCCTAGCCCGAACCCTAACCCATACACTAACTATAAACCATACCCTATCCCTATCCCTAACCCGTTCCCTAACGTGTACCCTAACCCCAACCCTAAACCGTAACCTAACCTGTACCATAACCCTAAACTATACCCTAACCCTAACCCGTACCGTAACCCTAACCCGTACCCTAAACCATACCCAAATCCGTATGTCAACACTTACCCTAAATCGTACACTAACCCTTACCCTAAACTGTACCCTAATGCGTACCCTAACCCGTACCCTAACCCTAACCTGTACCCTAAACCTAACCCGTACTCCAACCCTAACCCTAACCCTAAACCCAAACCCTAAACCCTAACCCATACCCTAAACCCTAATCTGTACCCTAACCCATAACCTCTAACCTGTAACCCCTAAACTCAACCCTAACCCGTACCCTCTCCTTACCCTAACCCTAACCCCTACCCTCACCCGTACTCTAACCGTAACCCATACCCTAACCTTAATCCATACCCTGATCCGTACCCTAACCCCGGGGATTGGGTACACCTGAGCCCCACCACGGGACTCAGCCTGCCACCCCTCAGGAAACCATGCCCCTTGGGGCGCCACAGAGCATCCCGTGCAAGAGAACTGGTAGGGCCCCCCTGAGACCCAAGCGATCCTCGGTGGCCCCCTACACCCCAACCCTGAGGCCCACGCTCATCCCGCCCCACGCCTTCCCTTCAGCTTGCCACCGAGCTCGTCGCAGAGCTGGCAGATCAGGCCTGTCGGGTTCCTGGGGCCTAGACCTGTCCTTATGTCGGCTGGGTAGGGCCCCTCCCCTGGGGCCCGGTGCCACAGCCCCAGGGACTGGGGACACCTGAGCCCCACTTCAGGATAAAGCATGCCAGCTCACAGGAAACAGTGCCCCTTGGGAGGCTGTAGAGCATTCAGGGCGGGAGAACCAGGAGGGCTCCCAGAGCCCCAGGCGAACTTCGGCGATTCCTAAACCCAACCTTGAAGCCCATGCTCACCCCACCCCGCACCCTCACCTCAGACCGCGGCGGAGCTCGCCACATAGCGGGCGGATCTGGCCTGCGGGGTTCCTGGGCCCCAACCCTAACCCTAGTTCATTTGTGGAGGGGCCCCTCCCCAGGAGCCTGAAGTCGCAGCCGCGGGGATTCGGGACACCTGAGCCCCACAGCAGGAATCAGTCTGCCACCACGCAGGAAACCGTGCACCTTGGGAGGCCATAGAGCATTCAGGGTGGGAGAACCAGGAGGGCCCTCCTGAGCCACCAGCGAACAACGGCGGCCTCCCGCACCCCAACCCTGAGGCCCACGCTCACCCTCCCCACACCCTCACCTCAGCCCGGGTAACTAGCCATACAGCCAGCAGATCAGGCCTGCGGGGTTCCTGGGGCCTAACCCTAGCCCTAGCTCGGCCGAGGGTGTGGGGGCCTCCCCAGGAGGCTTACACTGCAGCCCTGGGGAATTGGGATACCTGTGCCCCACCGCAGGACTCAGCTTGCCACCCGACAGGAAACCGTGCCCCTGGGGGCTCTACGGAGCCTACAGGGCACGAGAATTTGGGGAGGCCCCCGGAGCCCGTATCCACTTTTGGCAGTCCCCCGTGCCCCAACCCTGAGGCCCATGCTCACCCTCCCCCATGGCCTCCTCTCAGCCCTCCACAGAGCTCGCCGCACAGCCTGCAGTATGTCCCTGCCAGGCTCCTGGGCCCTAACCCTTACCCTAGGTTGGCCACAGAGGGGTCCCTCCCCAGGGTCCTGGCACCCCACTCTGGGGGATTGGGGACACCCAAGCCCCACCGTAGGACTCAGCCTGCAGCCCACAGTTAACTGCACCATTTTGGGGAACAGAGCATTCAGGGCAAGAATTGGGGCAACCCCTGAGAGCCCCTTCTGGTGAACCCCGACCTTTGTGGGCCCTTCCGGATGAAACCCCAAGGCTCACACTCACCCGCCCTTGTGCCCTCATCTCACTCGGCCTGGGAGCTCTCTGAGCACTGGGCAGTTCAGACCTGCTGTCCTTGAGGCCTAACCTAACCCTGGGTCTTCTGCTGAGGGTCCCTCCCCGTTTGCCTGCCTCCAAGGCACCAGGCATTGGGCTCACCTCTGCACGACTAGAGGACTCAGCCTGCCCCACAGCAGGAAACTGTCCATTTGGGGCTGCAGCAAGGATTCATAGGAAAATCGGAGGGCCCCCCTCAGCCCATCCCAGGCAATCCCCACTTTCAGAGATCTTCCCGGGTCCAATTAGTAGCTTCACACTGACCTTTAAACTTGCTCTCCATGGAGATCTTTTGAAATTCTCCACACTTCCAACCAATGGCATTATCCAGCTTCAGAGACTTACCCAGCTTTAGGTCTTGAGATGGATTAAAATGAGAAGTCACTTCACTAATGATGAGGTAGCGGTGACCAAAAGATACATGCATAAATGCTTCATATCACTTGGCTTCAGGGAAATGCAAATCTAAACCACTATAGATGCCATATCACACGAGGCCGAATATCTAAAAATAAGAAGAAATGAAACTACACATCTTGGAGAGGATGTGGAGAAACGGGAACCCTCTTACACCCCTGTGCGAATGCAGTCCGGTACAGCCACTCTTGAAAATGGTACGGAGTTTCCTCAAGAAGTTATAAATAAAGCTACCCTATGTCCCAGCAATTGCCCTACTGGGTATCGACCCCAAAGAGACAGAGGTAGTGAAGACGGGACACATGCACCCCAGTATTCATAGAAGCAATATCCATCATAGACAAACTGTGGAAGGAGTGCAGATGATCATGGACAGATGAATGGATAAAGAAGATGTGGATCATATATATAATAGAATATTACTCAGATATCAGAAAGGATGAGTACTTACCATCACACCGACCTGGGTGGAGCTGGAGGGTATTATGCTGAGTGGAATAAGTCAATGAAAGAAAGGCAATGATCATATGCTTTCACTTCTATGTGGAATATCAGAAACAAGGAAGATGACCATAGGGCAAGGAAGGGAAAATAGAATGGGAAGTCATCAGAGAGGGAGAAAACCCATGATGGACTCTTAACTATCGCAAGAAACTGATGATTGCTGGAAGAGAAGTTGGGAGGGGTAACTGGGTGAGTAGCATTAAGGAGGTCACACGGTACAATGAGCACTGGGTGTTACACACGACTGAAAATTTATTGAAGACTACATCTGAAACTAATGATGTACTGTAAGTTGGCTAATTGAATTTAAATTAAAGAACAAAAGACCTCGAATAAACAATCCTAAACATTTGTATGGAACCACTAAAGATTCCAAACAGCCAGTGCAATGTGGAAAAGAAAAACAAAGCTGGAGGACTCACAATTTCAGATTTCAGGTTATACTACAAAGCTGCAGTCATCCTAACAAGACAGTACGGCACAAAACTGGACACAGCGACCAAAGGAACAGGACACAAGTTCAGACAGAAACCCATAATTATGTGGTCCATGAATCTTCCACAAAGCAAGCAACGATGTCAAAAGGGAAATGGACAGTCACTACAACAAATGGTGTTGGGAAAATTAGACAGCTATGCACAAAAGGATGAAATTAGACTGCTTTCTTACACAATACAGACAAACACAAAACAGTTTCAAGACCTCAATATAAGACCTGAATCCATTAAAATCCTACAGGAGGGAAGACAGTAACTTCTTGACATGGACCATACCAACGTTTTTCTAGACTGTGTCCTGAGGCAAAGGAAATGAAAGCAAAAATAAACTATTGGGAATACAGCAAAATAAATAGTTTTCCACATGGCAGAAGAACAATGAAAACGTAAAAATCATAAGACAACCTACTCAAAGGGAGAAGATATTTGCAAACATCATATGCAATAAAGGGATAGTGTCCAAAACATATAGAACTGATACTACTCGACCCCCAAAAAACAAATAATTCAGTTAAAAAATAGGCAGAAGACATGGACAGACATTTCTCCAAAGAAGAAATACAAATGGCCAACAGTCCCGTGAAAAGATGTTCACCATCACCCATCATCAGGAAAATGTAATTCCAAAGGACAATGAGGTAATACCTCAAACCTGTCAGAATGGCTAACATCAAAAGCACAACAAAGAGCAGGTGTTGGGAGGATGTGGATAAAGGGGAATCCTCCTGAACTGTGGGTGGGAATGCAAACTGTGGTGGCCACCGTGGAAAACAGTATGATGGTTCCTCAAAAAATTAAAAATAGAACTACCCTATGATCCAACAATCACACTACACATATTTACCCAAAGAATAGGAAAACAGTAACTTAAAAGGATACGCGCACCCCTATGTGTCTTGCACCATTATTTACAATATCACAATATGGAAGCAACCCAAGTGTCTGTAGAAAAATTTACAAATGAGATGATAGATGTGTGTATTCACACACACACACACACACAGAGACACACACACATACACACACAATGGAGTATTACTTGGCTTGAAAAAGAATGAAACCTTGCCATTTGCAGCCACATGGATGGAGCTAGAGAGTATTATCCTAACTAAAGTCAGTCAGTCAGAGAAAGACAAATCCCATACGATGTCACTCTAATAGGGAATTTAAGAAACAAACAAAAATAAATAACTAAAAGAGAAAAAGGAGACACACCAAAATACAAACTCTTAACAATAGAGAACAAACGGATGGTTACCAGAGAGGAGGTGAATAGAGGGATGAGTGAAATAGATGAAGGGGATTAAGAGGACGCTTTTCTTGACGACCACTGAGTAATATATGGAATTACTGAATCACTCTATTGTACACCTGAAACGAATGTAACACTGTATGTTAGCTCTACTGGAATTAAAATAAATTTTAACAAAAGATTTTTCTTTCAGGAACCTCTTTGAAAAAGCTTTCCCTGTGCACTGTGCATAAGCCGTACTTCGGAGGATTCACTCTACAATAATTATTCACTCTATGCCTTGAATTCAGATTTCACTGAGTTCTTACCATGGATCACAGCCCACGGGAGCCATGGTCCTTTTCTGTCCAGGCTCAGCACCTATGCATTCAAGATTGGAAGTAGAGACACATGTCACTTTACAGTCCAGAAAGCTATTATTGTTTCTGTTTCAGTGTGAGAGAGTCACAGACTTTGGGACAGGTTTCAGAGCAGGTTTATTATGGATCCTGGATCTCTACTTCAATGTTCATTGCCTGGATCCATTTGGCTAATAGGTTCCCTGTGGATGGGCTTGCTTCCAAGCACATACATGAAAGATGCAAAGGTGGGTGGGCTTGGTGCGGGACAGGAAGAAGACCTAAAACAGAGAGGGTCCGACCCCTCCTCTGATCCACGAACTGCTACAGGAGAGGGTACAGGAGGTAGAATCCATGGGAAACTCCAAGGTCACCAGCTGAACACAGGAAGCACAGGTCAAGGGATCTGGAGATGTAGGGGTTGAAGGCTGCTCTGAGCTACCTCTGGGAGGAAGGGAGGGAAGGAATGAGAAGGAGACACTGCCTGTCCCTGGCCCATGCCAGCTGCCCACCGCTCCAACACACATCCGTCTATGAGCTGACACAGCTTGGGCTCAGGATGGGCTGGTTCGGGTCCCTCAATCCTCAGTGGGACAGCTGGCCCCAGGGCTCAGAGACATGCTGAGGGAGATGAGAGGGAAAGCTGCCCTGCCCAGGTCATCCCCTCCTTGAGCAGACAGCCCTTCAGAACTGCTAAAAAAAAAAAAAAACCACTAATGGGGTTGAAAGACATGCCATGGATGAACTAAGGCATAGATTTATGTAAAATAACATTCATTTTTAAGTTCAGAGCTGTCATCTCAGGAAGTGGGGAGAGCTTCCCTGAACAAGACTGAGGGGTGGGCAGGCCATGCTGAAAAGGGAGACATGGCTCTCCTGATGGGGATCTGCAGCCCCCTTTTAGGGAAGGGCATCATCCTCGCATCACACGAGATCCATGGAAGTGTTCCATCAGGGCCAGATGTTTGTCTCAAGAAGGCTACCCTGGCATCGGACTGCACAGGGCACCGGGGACGAGGGACAGATAGAGGACGGACAATACCGCGGAGGCCATGGGGCAAGAGCAGAGGCACATGACCTTGAAGATGATGATGAAATGCAGGAGGTGGCAGCATGGATCCGGCCCGAAAGTACCATGGGAGCAGTGCCCACAGCTACACTGACTGGATGCCTTCTGTGCTCGGTGTGGTTGACTTCAGTGTGCTCCAGACTAGTCCTGAACACAAGTCTAGGAAGTGTGCACTACCCCCGGCCTCCTCGCCCCTTGCAGCTGCTAGGAATCATGGTCACAGACCCTGGTCAGCTTTCGTGGAAACCAAGCAGTGGCTCCCCTGCACGCTGCACCTCTGGTGGTGGTCCAGTGCAACCCTCGTGCCTGGCCAGACACTGATGTCTACCTGTCTCCACACAAATCCACAGAGAGGAGGGTGTCCCTGAATTCCACAGCACATGATGAGACAGATCCACAGAACCCAACACCCAGTGGGTCACTCGGGACCTCACCTATGGTCATGGAGCTCACCATACCTTATTTCTGTCACTTCCCACAGAAAGCCTGTTTCTGATCACCCACAATACCATACATCCTTGTTGCTGACCTGGGGTCATGCCATGAACCCACATGGCACCTTTCTTTAAGTGAAGGCTATGCCTACACCTCCTAGAAAATATTTCTAATGAAGTACAAGTCCATCAGGACTATGGTGTGAACATTGGCATACAGCCTGCATGGTACTAGTCAGTAATTCTAACAAGGGTTAACCCCACCCCCGTCTCACAAAACCTTCCTCCGTCCCACGGAACTCATGGTCTGCCCGCAGAAAACCCTCCAGGAAACAAACCTTTCATCTGAATGCTCTCTTCACCTTCTGCTTCAAATCTTGTCCAACCACAATGATATGAAAATAGAAATCAGTCTCAAGAAAAAAATGAGACAGTCAAAAATAGGTGGAGATTTTTGGGGCCTGGGTGGCTCAGTCGTTAAGGATCTGCTTTCAGCTCAGGTCGTGATCCCAGGATCCTTGCTCAGTGGGAAGCCCGCTTCTCCCTCTCCCACCCCCATGCTTGCGTTCCCTCTCTTGCTGTCTCACTCTCTGTCAGATACTTAAAGAATCTTAAATAAATATGTGGAGATTTAACAACATGCTACAGAACAACCAACAGTCAAAGAAGAAATCAAAAAATTTTAGAAGTACCTTGACACTGATGAAAAAGACAACCTACAAAACTTATGGGATGCAGCAAAAGTAGCTTTATGGGGGACATTCATAGAAACTCAAGTCTTCATCAATCCATATGATGCTCTCCAAAAAACAACCTGATTTATTTGGTAAAGAAGTAGAAAATAAAACAACAAACAAAGCCCCAAATTAGTAGAAATAAGGAAATAACAAAAAGGATGCATAAATAAATCCAACGGAGACTAAAAAGACAAAAAAAAAAAAAACAAACAATGAAAATGAGAGCTGCCTTTTTTGGAAAGAGAAACAAAACTGACACTTAGGTAGACTCACCAAGAAAGACAGAGGGCTCGAATACAATCAGGAAAGAAATATAATGGATTCCTGTCTCATATCAAAATCAAAAGAACTCTTGAACCTTGGACACAACAACTTCTTGCAAGCCACGTCTCTAAAGGCAAAGGAAATAAAAGCAAAAATGAAGTATTGGAACTTCATCAGGATAAAAAGATTCTGCTCGGCAAAGCAAATGATCAACAAAACAAAAAGGCAACCTATGAAATCGAAGAAGATATCTGCAAATCATATTACAGATAAAGGGCAGGTATCCAAGATCTATAAAGAACTCCTCAAACTCAACACCCAAAAAATGGGCAGAAGACACAAAGAGATACAAATGGCCAACAGACATATGAAAAAATGCTCCACATCACTTGCCATCAGGCAAATACAAATCAAAACGACAATGAGATACCACCTTACACCAGTTAGAATGGTTAAATTTAACAAGGCAGGGGGCACCTGGGTGGCACCGTGGTTAAGCGTCTGCCTTTGACTCAGGGCGTGATCCTGGCATTATGGGATTGAGCCCCACATCAGGCTCCTCCGTTATGAGCCTGCTTCTACCTCTCCCACTCCCCTGCTTGTGTTCCTTCTCTTGCTGGCTGTCTCTATCTCTGTCGAATAAATAAATAAATTCTTTAAAAGAAAAAAGGAGGGCACGTGTCATAATGAGCACTAGGTGTTATATGCAAACAATGAATCATGGAACACTACATCAAAAACAAATGAAGTACTGTAGGGTGAATAACAATTTTTAAAAAAGGGAAAGATATGAAATCCATAAGGAAACTGTCACAATTTGCAAATGACAGGAAATCCGGAAAGATTCCTCAAAAAAAAAAAAAAACCTGTTAGAATAAACAAATTCAAGAAAGCTGCAGGATATAAAGTCAATATACAAAGATCTGTTGTCTTTATTTATTTCAGATTTTATTTATTTATTTGACAGGAAGAGAAAAAGCACGAGCAGGGGGAGTGTCAGAAAGAGGGAGAAGCAGACCCTCACTAAGCGGGGAGCACAACACGGGGCTCAATCCCAGAACTCTGGGATCATGACCTGAGCTGAAGGCAGACGCTTCACATATAGAGCCACCCAGATGACCCAACTTCTTGCATTTCTGTATACTGATGACACACTTTCGCCAAGAGAAATTAAAAAAACAATGCCATTTACAATTGCAACAAAAAATCTAGAAATAAAAGTAACCAAGAATGAGAAAGACATAGTACACTCAACACATGGCAGAAAAGAAATGAAAAATATGTGTGTCCAGGGGGGCAGAATGTATGGGTCAAAGATTTGGAAGGCAACACAAACAAATGGTAGCATACGCCATGCTCCTTAACTGGAAGAGTTAATTATGTGAACATGTCCATCGTACCCAAAGCAATCGACAGATGTGATGAAATGCCTGTCTGAATTCCAGTGGCATTACTCGAGGAAATAGAAAACAGTCCTCAAACTTGTATGGAATCACAAAAGACCCCAAATACCCAAAGCAACGTGAAGAAAGAAAGGTGCAGTCAACACACTCCTGGATTTCAAGGTAGATTACAAAGCTGTTGTCATCAAAACAGGATGGTACTGGCATAAACACAGACACCAGGTCAGTGGAACAGAACAGAAAGCTCAGAAACTTACCCACACGTAGATGATCCTAACTTACGACACAGCAGCAGAAGATATGACATGAGGGAAGGACTGTGTCTTCAGTGAGCGGTAACAGGCAAACTGGACACTAAATGCAGAAGAATATAACTGGGTCACTTTCTTACACCACACACAAAATTTTTAATGATGAATGATTTGAACATAAGACCTGAATCCATAAACTTCCAAGAAGACACAGGTACTAAGTCTCTCGACATTGGTTTTGGCAAAGAGTCTTCAGATCGGACACCAAATGCAAAGGCAACAAAAGCACAAATAAACAAGTGGAACAACATCAAACTGAAATCTTCCACACAGCAAAAGAAACCATCAAAAGCTTAAAAGGCCACTGACCCAATAAGAAAAAATTATCTGTGAATCATATGTGTGAGAAGAGGCTAATATCCAAAATACACACAACACTCATACAAATCAAAACAAAAAAACTATTAAAAAAATGGGAGGAATATGTGAATAGATACTTTCCAAAGATGGCACACAGGTGCCAACAGACAGAAGGAGTTGTTCGACATCACTAATCATCGTCAGGGAAACATCAGTCAAACCCACAATCGGCTATCCTCTCTCAACTGTTGGAACAGCAATTGTGCCAGAGACAGACACCAGGTGGGGTCAAGGGTGTACAGACGAGGAGACACTGTGCACTGTTGGTGGGAATGGAAATTGGTGCAGCCTCTGTGACAAATGGTATGGAGGTTCCTGAAAAATTTAATGCAACTACCCCATGACCCAGTAGTGGCTCTACTGAGAATTGATTTGAAGAACACAAAAATGCTGCCTCAAAAAGACAGATGCACTCCCACGTTCACTGCAGCATTATTCACAAGAACCAGACATGGAAACACAGACCTTGGGGGCCTTATGCCAAGTAACTCAGACACAGAAAGACCAATACCAGATGCTCTCATGTACATTCCACGTAGAATAAATAAATACTGAACGCATAGATAATGAGAGCAGATTGGTAGGTGCCAGTTTCGGGGATGGGGTGGTAGAAACGGGTGAAGGCGGTCAAAGTCTCAATGTTTGAGTGAGAAAATCCGACAGTCATGAAATGTTCTGTCCAGCATGGAAACTAAACTAACCATGCAGCATGGGGTATAGGTTTCCCTGCTCTTTGAAAGTACAGGGCTTCTGAGAAACCATGCACACCAGAAATGGTGTCAAGAAGGAATGACCATTAATTTACACGAACAATTAGACAGTGTGCTCAGACTCCAAAATTCCTTCTCTTTGGCTTTTCTTAGGCCTCAGCACACAAGTTTCCAATGGAGGCCCAGCATAAATGAAGATAAAGCACAGCAGAGGCTCACAGACACAATTCAAAGTGCTGGTGGCTGGATGCGGAGAGCGGTTCCCAGACGAAGGAGCTGGTTGGGGTGCACGCTGCCTCTGTTGTGCTTCTTCCCAAAACAGATGCTGAACGCGATTCTCACTGTTCACCTTTTTTCATAAGAGGGAAATCCTCTTCATGTCTCTTCCTCTTACTGATCCTGGGTAATAATGTAGTTCTTTCAAGAAAGCCCAGTGTCTTTGTGAACGTTTAAAAAGTGGGGGATACTTGTACTTCAGCATTGCTGAGAGAGTAGATGTGAAAGGTCCTCCCAGACACAACCCTCAGCAGATCCACCGGAAAGGCACCTTCCTCAGCATGCAGAACACGGACTACCTCCTACCCCCTGAGAAACCTTCTCCTTCCCCTTCATCAGGACGACACACAACAGCTGGGAGTTACCCCAATTCCTCTGTTCTCCTGCTCCTAATAGCTAACCCATCAGCAAATCCTGTGAGCTCCATCTTCAAAATGGACCCAGAATAGGTCTAACCACTCCATCCAAGGCCACCTGTTTGGTCCATAGTGTCTGAGTTCCTGGAAAAGCTTCGTCATTGACCTGCCTTGCCATCTTCAACCCTCTGTCATCTGTTCTCAACACTGTAGCCAGGATGGCCCAGTGAAACAGCGTCTCATGGGGTTATAGCCCTGGAATAGCTTTCTGTCACCCTCTGTCACCTCTCTGAGCTCATGTCCTAAGCTGTCTCCTGTGGCCACAGGGCCTTCTTGCTGCTCCTGGACATACCTGGAATTCTCCTGCCCCAGAGCCTTTGCACATGCTTTCCCTTCTGTTCAGAATGCTCTTGATTTGTTCTCACTCACCTTCGGAGAAGTCTGAATTGGAGTGACAGGGACAGAAGATGAGGCTGTGTGTGTTGGGTGAAGCTGGTGGCTCAGAAGAAGGTTCTCTGCCAGCTCTCCACCTGTGCCTCACTTGTCCTCAGCCAGGAACTTGCACACAGCCCTCACCTGTCACAAGTCTCACCCAGGAGACCCACAGCCACCCCTGGAGCCCACCCTGAACACACCCTGCTGCAGAATGCATTCAGCTCTCCTCTGGGACCCCTGTCAGCTTTACCCAGACCTGGAACTCCCCCCTGTCTCCTGCAAAGCTCCCGATTCCCCCGCTGCTTCCAAAATCACACTGGTGCAAGTTTTTCATGAGAGAGCTATAACGCTAATTAATGAAAGGTTCATACCTACTTTCCCCTTCTGTTTCTTTTCTCTCCACCTTCTTTCCTACCTGTGCAAACTGTAACATATCAGTGGAACACGAACATGCTCTGAGATCTGAATCTTTCATTGCAGCTTTCTGAGGACTCCTTATGTGATAAGACTCTATTGTATCCTACAACAGGGTGTTTTACATCTATCCTCTATAGAATAGTACAGCCCAAATCACTACAATTTTACCTCACTCTTCATGAAGCAGAACACTTTTTCCTTTCTTCTTTTACTTAAATTCCAGTTAGTTCACATGCCATGGAATATTTGCTTCAGGAGTAGGATTTAGTGATTCCTCACCTGCATACAGTACCCGGTGCTCATCACAAGTGCCCTCCTTAATACCCCTCACCCATTTAACACTTCCCCCCACACCCTTGCCCTGCAGCAACACTCAGTTTGTTCTCTACGGTTGAGTCTATTTCCTTGTTTGCCTCTCTCATCACCCCTCCACTCTGTTCATCTGTTTTTTTTCTGAAATTCCAGAACCGTGAGAGTATAGGATATTTGTCTTTCCTCACTGATTTTGCTTAGCTTAATACACTCTAGATCCATCCACATCCTTGCAAATTGTAAGATTTCATTCTTTTTGAAGCTGGGTCATATTCCATTATTTATATGTATCCCACATCTGCTTTATCCATTCATCAGTGCATGGACATTGGGATTCTCTCCATAGTTTGGCTACTGCGGACATTACAGCCATGAACATTATGGTGCATGGACCCCTTCGAATCTGCATTTCTGTATCCTTTGGGTAAATACCTAGGAGAGCAATTGCTGAATCATGTGGTTGTTCAATGTTTAACTTTTTGAGGAACCCCCAGACTTTTCCCAGACTGGCTGCACCACTTTGCATTCCCACCAATAGGATGGGAGGGTTCCCCTTTAAGCAGAACATTATCTGCGGGCAATTTAATAAGAGGAAACAAAACCTCTGGGAGATGCACCCAGGGTCAGGCAAGCAGTTGCAGACTTCACCCCAAGGCTCCTGACGCCAAGCCCCTTGAAGCCACCAGCATGCCACTATCCAAAAGAATTCCCAGACTCTCCTTCTGACTCCACCACCAAAGAAACTACAGAGAGAATATGGCACCTCAAAATATTGAGATAATACATTTAGTAAAACTAGAAAGTCAAGCTCAACTTTTAAACAGGAACAGGCCGCTTTGGATAATTTTCAATTTCCCCTCCACCCTAATTTTAACTCTTCTGGTGAATAAACTAATCAATGATGAAACATCACCTTTGTCAAATGACATCATCCAAGTCTGTATCAGATGAAAAAAAACCACCTAAATCTAGATGCTGGCCACTCAACCATATCTTAGGCCCAATTGAATAAACACTGTTAGATGAAGGAACAAATTAGATGTTACAAACAGGCACAGAGTGAATCTCACCTTCCCTTTCTAATTAAAGAGGGTTCCTAGGAAACAGATGGTCAAAATACATTTGTAAGCAATAAATGGACAGACAAATTGTGATCCCCTGCAAAGTTCTACCTGCAGGGAAACTAAGTAATTCTTGCACCAAACCCAGAATGCTGGCAGCTACTTCAATTTTACTTTGTGGCTCAACTAGAGAAAAGAGAAAAGCCCAGGAGGTTTTGGGATAATGAGAGGTTTTACCTCCAGCCCTGACATAGATAGGACATTTTGCCAAACATACCTGTGCTTTCTCTGAACACTGGCGTCCTGTGACAAGCTGCCTCGCTGACTCCGATGCTGACGTTCAAAACCTCGTGTGTCTTGGAGCCAGAGCAGAGAAGTGCCGTCAGCTGGGGAGAAGAAGGCACCTCTGACCTAAAGCCTGCACACCTGCTTCGGTTTCTGGGCAAAGGGGCAACACATACTTGTTGTTTAGCAGTAATTATCTTCATTCTCAATAGACCAATGTCCTTGCCTTTTCTGGAAAGCAGACTTACTCTTCTAAAGAAACCCTCAATTCGTCTATTCCCAATGCAAATAGAGTGGAACATTTATTTCTCACTTAAATAGAAAACACTGTTATTGTCGACACTGCGTGACTGAACTTTTAAAAACATTTTAGAGAGAAAGGAAGGGACCTTTATTCAAACCCAAGTCAGGACAGCTGCCTCAGAGACACAATCTTCACCAAGAAGTGAGTGCTCCGGAGAAGGAACATTTGGGGCAGGCTTATATATTTTTTTCTGTTTTGTTTTACGTACAGAGTTACACACCACAATGAGGATCTTCTTAGATTCCAGAAAGTGACAGACTCTTTCTTATGTTTTCAGTGTGTACATGTCAGTATGTCTTTAATCTTATGGGAGCCAAAGAGGTTCTTTTTTTTTTCTTATATTTATGTTGGCATTTTTTGGTTATTGTTTTCTTCTCGAAGCAGATGTACAACATGTGCTTGGGGAAGAAACAAGGCCCATGCTTTGAGGTTTTGCCCAGTCATTTTGAGCTGGGTAATTGTTAAAGGATAGCTTCCCTGGGAGCTCAGGATCAGGGCCCACAGATGATATACAATAAAAATTCCTTTTATCATTATAATTACTCCTAAATAGAGGAATTTGAGACAAAAGCACCTTTCACAAGAGTACCAAGAAATCAAAATGATGCCCACGGAATCCTGCGTGCTCCATGGTCAGCACATGTAACAGAAGTGTTCACAGTCTCTGGACTCCTGCCCTTCTCCTGACCAAATCTCTGAAGCACACAGACCACTTAAAATCAGAATTGTGGAACTGCTAGACACCTTAGAGATGTCTGGCACCATTCCCTTGGACTGCAGAATAAAACACAGTAGCTCATTGTCACAAACTAATTTCAACATGAAGTGACCCCTGGATGCACTAAGTTCTTTCTCTGCAAATGTTGACTAATGCAAGTCACAGTCATACCATATAAACACTAGGATGGCTGGGAAGTCATCGTAGGTAAGGGAATATTTTAGCCATGTTTATAAGCATTGGCTCACTTTGTAGAAGAGGCTGAGCTGAGTGTTTTTAAATACTATTTCAGACTTGTTTTACAGTACCCTCTGAACATACCAGAGCCTGAATCTACTAAAAAAGATAGTTGGTTTCAGTAACTTTAATACCAGGAAAATATTATACTGTCTGTATTCCTTAGGATCTTTGAGTATCTTACCCAGAGGTCCTCTACTGAGATAATGATCTTAATGATCACCATGGGCAGACGTGAAAAGGCCCGCTGAATTCATTCCAGTTGTCCACACGACAAGAAAATCCTGATACTTGATAGGTTTCCAGATCGAGAAGACCAGAGATAAGAGGGAAATAGTACCCTGTATGGAACAACAAGCGATTTGGAGTCAATTTGGGGATCCCATTTAGGTTTCTGACACTAAAATCCTCTGAGACTCATATCATCTGAGTCCCTTTCTAACCGTCTGAAAATGTGCCTAAAAATATCTACACCCTAGTTGAGAAGTTTAAGAGGCAGAATGCTACAAAGAGCCAGTATGATGTCTCTCAAGAACAGGTGCTCAGGAAGCCCTAATTGCTATTGGGTCTATTTCTTTTCCAGAAGAAAGAACACATGTTGAATCCATATTTCTAATAGATGACTCACCAGATGATTTTCAAACCTGAAGGAAGGCCAAGAAATCGCTCTTGTGTCATATTTCACTCAGAAATCATATTGTTGGACTGGTGAGGATGATACGATAGCAACGTCATCACTAAGAGTGGGGAGCTTCTAATTTCCATACGGCCATGTTGACCCCCTTAGCTCAGAGCCACCAGAATGGGCAGCTGGGGAGGGGGCACCATCATCACTATGAGTGGGGAGCTTCCCATTTACATATGGCCATGTTGACCCCCTTAGCTCAGGGCCGCCAGAAAGGACAGCTGAGGGGTACCACAGGCCAAGGCTGCCAGGTGTGGCTGGGGTAGGCAGAACTCTGACTTAAGGCTCAACTCCTGTCTAGGTTATTATAATGCTCTTCACAAAGAAAGTGCCATTGTGTGTGAGCCCTCATGTAGAAAAGGTTCAGAATTTCCATTGAGATTCCCTCTCTGACCTTTAGGATATGTAGCAAACTTCCATTTAATTTTAAACATTGAAGGACTTCCTGGTTTTCTTTTCGCTATTACTGTGGCTCAATTCCCCTGTGGTCTAAGAATAGAATCTAGTTAATTTCAGGGTTTAACATTTGTAGACTTGATTCGTGGCCCCACCTATCATCTATTTGGGTAAAGAGTCTATGACCACTTGAAAATAATGTATTCTGCACTTATTATGGAATGTTCCCTATATGTGAATTAGGTCACATTTGTTACCAATGTTTTGTCTGCTTTTTCTGTTAGATATTGAGAAAGGTATATTAAATCTTCAAACAATGCTGCACTATTCAACGTGGCATCAGAGAATCTACAAGTGTTTTATGGCGAGAGAAACAAAAAGTATAAGAATTGAGGGGATAATTGTGACTATTCACAGATAATACGATTGTGTACATAGAAAATCCAAAACTGTCTATAAATACCCTATTAGAATTAAAATGCAATTTATAAATTTGAGATGGATTGTAGCTTCCCATTGGACAGTTTCTGAAAGAAAATGCAGAACCTGTCAATCTTGGGGTAGGATATAGGGTGCACTAACCATTTAAAAGAATTCAGTGGGACTTCATAAAAATGTGACATTTCTCCTTATCTTATGACCATAAGAAAATGAAAAAGTGAACCACAGTCTGGGAAGTAAAGATTTGCAATATACACACTGACAAAGACTTGTCAATAAAGAATTCCTGCTCATCAACCATAAAAAGTCTATGTACAAACGAATACTTCACAAAAGATTGACTGATGGCCAATAAGAACAGGAAAGGGTGCTCTACAGTATTATTTTCAGGAACAGCAAGGCCTTTCCTAAAATGAAAACATACACACAAACCAGTATTCCCTAGATGGATGACGTCCTTATTTCTGAGGACAGCTTGAAGAACAGACTAGCATCAAAGTAAAGTGATGGAATTCCTGACACTCAGAGGTTGGATAATTGACCTCAAACTACAGTACAATTTCTAGGCATCATTGGGTCCTCTGAAGGCAGACAACTTCCACACCCCCTCCTACACCACACAGGTTGCTTCCCAACCCCTACCATAAAAGAACAAGATGAGAAACAGATAGGACTAGTAGGAAATAGCAAAAATCACATGTGGGGATTATCCTGAAACACACTGATCACATAACTAGTGTAAGGACGTGTAGGGAACTGACAAGGACAGAGACTCAAAAGGTACTTCTTTGGGAAATGCTGTCTGAAATCCTCACAAGTTGGTACCTGCTAATGAGGGCTCTGAGCATACCCTAGGGTTTGCACACAAGGGTCTGCAACACCATCGCTGAGGACTGAAACTCTTCAAGACCTCAAAGCTTGCCTGTTTGGACTAAGAGATTCCCATGTTCTGAGAACAGATACCAACTAATTGAAAGGTTCACCTGGGCTCTCTCGGAGGCCCTACAAGAAGCTGAACCATTCACTGAAAATCAATTACACACACACACACACACACACACACACACACACACACACACCTGTCATTTCACCAATTACTTAAACATTCAAGGTTCTTCCTACCTTTTCTTTTTCACATTGATATTTATACTCACATGAAATGTCATCATTTCTAATGAACACTGATGTCAAAATAGAGATCCATTGACACAATATTCACAAAATGGAACTTCCCTGCTATAATTTTCAATATAGCATTTTTTAAAGTTTATACATATTTTAGGTTTTTGGTAATTTATACAGGAGAAGATCAGCATTGAAAAACTCTGAATACTGACAATGAGGTTTAAGCCTAGAGAACAAAAATTGTCCAAATTCATAGTAATAAGGAACCAAAGGGAAAGCATGGACACTGTAGTCGAATAATTTTACACATGTTCATCCTCTATTATTCTACTACTGAGGGGCGTGTTTTATTACCAGTATACATTCATCATTTATCTTCCACGTGCACCTGCACAGGTATAATGAATTACTACAGTAGAATGAAATATCTGGGAACTACTTGGCGGCATCTATAATGAACAATGAAATTTCGATCTTATATTTGGTGAACTTCCACTGTCTGTCCCTTTAGACAATGGACCCTAAACAGAAGGGGGAATGAACCACGAGAGACTATGGACTCTGGGAAACAAACTGAGGGCTTCAGAGGGGAGAGGGGTGGGGGATTGGGATGGGCCAGTGATGGGTATTAAGGAAGGTACATATTGCATGGAGCACTGGGTGTTATATGCAAATAATGAATCACGGAACACTACATCAAAAACTAAGGAAATACTGTATAGTGACTAACATATCATAATAAAAAATTATTATTAGAAAAAAATTAAAGGTAAAAAAAAAACCAATACAGCTTTTCTGTCTCAAGAACAATCAGAATTGAGAAAAAACTAACTTCCAATCCCTAAAGCAAAACACAGACCAAATTCCATTTCACTCCCCTTCATTCACATTCTCTGTGGGTTCTAAGCTATTTCCCTACCTTCTTTCCTGCTGAGCAGGGAGCCTCGGCTCGATCCCAGAACCCTGGGATCATAACCTGAGCCAAAGGCACATGCTTAACTGGCTGAGCCAGCCAGGAGCCCCAGCCATGTTTTTCTTAAGCAAAAGGACACTTTCTCACAATGCCTTCACATGAATTCACATGGTACCAGACACCTGCATTTGCCTCTAGGAGGTTGCAGATGAAGGCAATTGCAAACTCTCACAGTGGTTTATCAAATACAATGACCTGCCTGGTGTCAGCGGAACTCTTATAAGCCCACGAGAGGGTGCTGTGACACTCAGCTGTGGCTGGGCTGGCACAGAGAACCAAATCCATTTCCCTGCCTGATGTCTGTGAGGAACAGATGCCCCCACTGTGAATGAGACCCTGCCATTGAGCTGTCCAGAGATGGCCATCCTCACGGAGGATGAGGATAAAGGACAATGCCTGAGGAGACCTCATCTGTCTCTTTTATCTTTTCATATTTTCGACAGTGGACAAATCACTGCCTAGAAGTCCCCAACTACCTTAGTCTCATCTGTGAATGACCAAGAGGTTTTACAAAACACTTAAGATTTTGACCTCACAAATGCCCACAACCACTTACCATAGGGATTCAACATTAAGCAAAGATACTGTTCGTTGGAAGAGAGGTCCTGCCCACTGTTGTTTCTCACTTATATGCTCATCTTCCTTACCTCATGGTAACATAACCACCTTGATTCCTGCTTCCGTCTTCAGGAAGGCTGAGGTGACTTGAAGGGCATTACCCTGACATCCTTTTTCTTAGCAATAAGATGTGGACGTTTCCCTAGTCCTACACACCCAAAGTTGAATCGGAATCAGGATTGAGGAGGCTGATGAGAGTTGAAGGTGTTTTCCTGTACACGATGGTTTATTACCAATAAGGATGGGTCAGAGTCCTCGAAATTCCAGAACCTTTTCATTAATGCTTCCTACTCGTGAAAGATGATGTACATTGGTCTTTCCCTGTACAGTGTGGTGACTCAGAGAAAAGTGCTTAGCCCTTTCGTCAGACTTCCACGAGTAATTTGGGGCTGGCTTCCATATTCAGAAAGGATGATGTTAGGGCTAAGAGGGTTCCTGTACACTGTTATTTCTTACAGATAAGTGTATGGCATTTTTGTTACATTGCCAGAGCCACTTAGCGCCAGGCTTGCCAGCCTCCTGGGGAAGAACCCTAACCCGAGGTCGGCCCCCGAGGGGCCCCTCCCAAGGAGCCTGGCACCACAATGCCAGGGATTTGGGACCCCCGAGCCCCAGTGCTGGACTCTGCCACCCCGCAAGCACCCAGGGTGCTACGGGCGTTGCCACTCATTCAAGAAGGGAGAACGGGCAAGGCCCTCCGATCCCCCTGTGACCTTCAAAGGCCCCCCGTGCAAAAACTCTGGCTCCCTCGCTCCTGCTTCCCAGCGCCCTAACCTCGGCCCACCCGTCCTCTCGTGGCAGAGCTGGCGGATCGGGCCTGTGGGATTCCTGGGGGCTAACCCTATGCCATGTCGCCCCCGAAGGGCCCCTCCCAAGTGGCCTGACGCTGCATGCCAGGGATTGGGGACCCCCAAGTCCCACCGCCGGACGCACCGTGCCGCCCTGCCGCCACATGGGGCACTAGGGGCGTCACCAGTCCTTCAGGGCGACAGAAGGGGCAGGACCCTGCAAGCCTCCTGTGACCTTCGAAGGCACCCCAAGCCAAAGCGTAAATGCTCTGGCCCACGCCCCCACTCGCCAGCATCCTCACCTCAACCCACACCTCCATTCACCGCACATGGGCGGAACGAGCCTGCCAGCCTCCTGGGGGCTAACCCTAACCCTAGGTCTGCCACCGAGGGGCCCGTCCCAAGGGGCCTGAGGCTGCAACGCCGGGTATTAGGGAGCCCCAATCCCCAGCGCCAGAGTCTCCCTGCCGCCCCATCACCACCCGGGCCGCTAGGGGTGCCGCTGGTCATTCAGGGCGGTAGAACGGGCAGGGCCCTCTGAGCCCGGGGCGAACTTCGAAGGCCCCCCCATCCAAAATGCTTGAGCCCACGCTCCTGCTCCTCAGCGCCCTCACCTCAGCCCGCCCCTCCGCTCGCCACAGAGCCGGCGGATGAGGCCTGCACTCCTCCTGGGGGCTACGCAGAACCCTAGGTTGTCCCCTGAGGTGCCCCTCCGAAGGGGCCTGGCACCGCAATGCCTGGGATTGGGGACCCCCGAGCCCCAGCGCCGGACTCACCGTGTCGCCCCCCCCGCCACCCAGGCCGCTAGGAGCACCGTAGGTCATTCAGGGAGGGAGAACGGGCAGATTCCTCCGAGCCCCTGATGACATTCGAAGGCCCCCCTGTGCCAAAACGCTTGGGCCCATGCTCCCGCTCGCCTGCGCCCTCACCTCGGTCCGCCCCTCCGCTCGCTGTAGAGCCAGTGGATCTGGACTGCAGGCCTCCTGGGTGTTACCCTAACCATTGGTGGGCCCCCGAGGGGCCCATCCCAGGTTCCTATTGCCGCAACACGAGGGATTGGGGACTCCCGAGCCCAAGCGCCTGACTCACCCTCCCGCCCTACCGCCACCTGGGCCGCTAGGGGCGCCGCCGTTCATTCAGGGAGGGAGAACAGGCAGGGCCCTCCGAGCAACCTGCAACCTTCGAAGGCCCCCCGCACCAAAACGCTTGGCCCCACGCTCCCGCTGGACAGCGCCCTTACCTCGGCCCTCCCCTCCACTCGCCGCACAGCTGGCGGATCGGGTCTGTGGGCCTTCTGGGGGCTAACCCTAAACCTATGTCGGCCCCCTAGTGGCCCCTCCCAAGGGGCCTGGTGCCGCAACGATGGGGAAAGGGGACTCCTGAGCCCCAGCACCGGACTCACCATGCCCCCCACTGCCACCCGGGTCACTAGGGGCACCGCCGGTCATTCAGGGCGGGAGAATGGGCAGGGCCCTCCGAGCCACCGGTGACATTTGAAGGCCCCCCGTGCCAAAATGCTTCGGCCCACGCTTCTGCTCACCAGTGCCCACACCTCGGCCAGCCCCTCCGCAAGCCGCACACCCAGCGGATCGGGCCTGGCAGCCTACTGGGGTCTAACCCTCACCCTAGGTTGGCTGTCGAGGGGCCCCTCCAAAGGGGTCTGGCACCAACACGCCGGGGATTGGGGACCCCCGAGCACCAGCGCCGGACTCACCCTGCTGCCCTGCCGAGACCCGGCCTGCTAGGGTCGCCATCCTCATTCAGAGTGGGAGAACTTGCAGGGCCCTCCGTGCCCCCTGTGACCTTCGAAGGCAACCCACGCCAAAACGCTAGGGCCCACGCTCCCGCTCACCATTGCCCTCACCTGGGACCCACCCTCCGCTCGCCACACAGCCGTCAGATCGGGCCTGCCAGCCTCCTGGGGGTTAACCCTAACCCTAGTTCAGCCCCTGAGGAGCCCCTCCCAAGGGGACTGGCGCCATCACGCCGGGGATTGGGGACAATCGAGCCCCAGTGCTGGACTTTCACTGCCACCCGGTCGCCACCCGGGCTGCTAGGGGCACCGCCAGTCCTTCGGGGCAGGAGAAGGGGCAGGGCCCTCCAAGCCCCCCGTGACCTTCGAAGGCCCCCTGCGCCAAAACGCTTGGGCCCACGCTCCCGCTCACCATTGCCCTCACCTCAGCCCGCCCCTCCGCTCGAACACACAGCTGGCGGATAGGGCCTGCTGGGCTCCTGGGGGCTAACCCTAAACCTAGGTCGGCCCCCGAGGGGCCCTTTCCAAGGGTCCTGGCTCCGCCACGCCGGGGATTGGGGACACATGAGCATGAGCACCAGACTCACCCAGCCGCCCCGCCGCCACCCGGGCTTCTAGGGGCGCCGCCACTCATTCAGGGCAGGAGAAGGGGCATGGATCTCTGAGCCCCCGGTGACTTTTGAAGGCCCCCCGCGCCAAAACGCTTGGGCCCACGCTCCCGCTCGCCAGCGCCCTCACCTCTGCCCACCACTCCTCTCGCCGCACAGCCGACAGAATGGGGCTGCCGGCCTCCTTTGGGCTAACCCTAACCCTAGGTAGGCCCCCAAGGTATCACTCCCAAGTGCCTGGCGACACCACGCTGGGGATTGGGGACCCACGAGCCCTAGCTCCAGACTCACCCTGCCGCCCCGCCATGACCCGGCCCACTAGGGGCAACGTCCTCACAGGGCGAGAGAATAGGCAGGGCCCTCTGAGCCTCCGGTGACCTTCGAAGGCTCCCCGTGCCAAAACGCTTGGGCCCTCACTCCCGCTCGCCAGCGCATTCACGTCAGCCCGCCCTTCCGCTCCATGCACAGCCAGCGGATCAGGCCGCCGGACTCCTGGGGATAACCCTAAAGCTAGGCAGGACCCAGAGGGGCCCCTCCCAAGGGGCCTGGCGCCACCAAGCCTGAGACTAGGACCATAGGCCCCATCGCCAGACTCACCCTGCCTCCCTGCTGCCACTCCGGCCACTAGGGGCGCCGCTGGTCATTCAGGGCACAAGAATGGACAGGGTCTTCCGAGCCACTGGCGACCTTCGAAGGCTCTCCGTGCCAAAACCCGGGTGCCCACGCTCCCGCTCCCCAGCGCCCTCACCTCAGCCCGCCCCTCTGCTCCCTGCACAGAGGGCGGATCCGGCATGCCGGCCTTGTGTGGGCTAACCCTAACCTTAGGTCGGCCCTCCAGGGTCCCTCCCAAGAATTCTGTTGCCTATACGCCAGGGATCTGGGACCCCAAGCCCCAGAACCAGACTCATGCTGCCACAACGCAGCCACCCAGGCCACTAGGGGCGCCGCCGCTCATGCAGGGCGGGAGAACGGACAGGGCCCTGGAGAAACCAGCAACATTTGAAGACTCCCGCGCAAAAATGCAGGGGCCCACGCTCCCGCTCACCAGCGCCTTTACCTCGACCCGCCCACCTCTCGCAGCCCAGCCAGAGGATTGGGCCTGCCGGCCTCCTGGGTGCTAACTCTAACCCTAGGTCGGCCCACGAGGAGCCCCTCCCAAGAGGCCTGGCCCTACAATGCTGGGGATTGGGGATCCCTGAGCCGCAGCTCAGGACTCACCCTGCAGCTCCACCACCAACGGAGCCGCTAGGGGCGCCGCTGGTTATTCAGGGCAGGAGAATGGGCAGGGCCCTTGGAGACATGGCAACATTCGAAGGCCCAGGGTGCCAAAACGCTGGGGCCCACGCTCCCGCTCTGCATCCCCCTCAACTCGGCCCACACCTCCACTCCTCGCACAGCCGGCGGATCGGGCCTGCCGGCCTCCTGGGTGCTAACCCTAACCCTAGGACGGCCCCTGAGGGTCCCTTCCTAAGGAGCCTTGCTGCGCAAAGCCGGGGATTGGCGACCCCCAAGCCCCAGGGCCGAGTGCACCCTGCCGCCCTGCCCCACACGGCCCGCTAGGGGCACTGCCATTCATTCTGGGTGGGAGAACTGGCAGGGGCCTCCGAACCCCCGCCCACCTTCAATGGCGCCCAGAACCAAAATGCTTGTGCCCAGGCTCATGTTCACCAGCATCCTCACCTCGGCCCAACTCTCCGCTCCACGCACAGGCAGTGTATAGGGCCTGCCAGCCTCCTGGGTGCTAACCGTAACTGTAGGTCGGCCCCCGAGGGGCCCTTCTCAAGTGGCCTGGTGCCCCAACGCCGGGGATGGGGCAACCGAGCCCAAGTGCCGGACTCACCCTGCTGCCCTTCAGCCACCTGAGCCACTAGGGGCCCCGCTGGTCATTCAGAGCGGGAGAATGGGCAGGTCCCTCCAGCCACCACCAACCTTCGAAGGCCCCCCACGCTAAAACGCTTGGGCTCATGCTCAGGCTCGCCAGCGCCCGCACCTCGGCCCACCCTGCCGCGTGCTGCACAGACGCTGATCTGGTCCACCGGTCTCCGGGGGGCTAACTGTAACCCTAGATCGACCACCGAGAGGCCCATCCCAAGGGGCCTGGCGCCGCAACGCCAGGGATTGGGGACCCTGAGCCTCAGCACCTGACTCACCCTGCCGCCCAGCCGCCACCCAGGGGCTTGGGGTGCTGCCATTCATTCAGGGCGGGAGAACGGGCAGGGCCCTCTGAGACACGGTGACTTTCGAATCCCCCCCGCGCCAAAACGCCCGAGCCCACGCTCCCAAACACCAGTGAACTCACCTCGGTCCGCCACTCCACTCTCCACACAGCTGGCGAATAGGACCTGCCGAGTTCCTAGGGGCTAAACCAAAACCTAAGTTGCATCCAAGGGGCCCCTCCCAAGGGGCCTGGCGCCTCATCGCTGGGGATTGGAGATACCTGAGCCGCAGGGCCTGACTCACCCTGCCACCCCTCAGGACCCGGGCCGCTAGGGGCGCCGCCGTTCCTGCAGGGTGGGAGAATGGGCAGAGCCCTTCGAACCCCCGCTGACCTTTGAAGGAGTTCTGAACCAAAACGCTTGGGCCCAGGCTCATGATCACCAGCATCCTCACCTTGGCCCAACTCTCCCCTTGATTCAGACCCATTGGATAGGGCCTGCCGGGCTCTTGGTTCTAATGAAAACCCTAGGTCGGCCCCGTGGGGCACATCCCAAGGGGCCTGGCTCTGCAACGCTGGGGATTGGTGACTCAGACCCCAGAGCCAGACTCACCCTGCCGCACTGTTGCCAACCGGGCCTCTAGGGGCGCCGCCGGTCATTCAGGGCGAGAGAAGGGCAGGGCCTTTGGAGTCCCCGGTGACCTTCAAAGGCTCACCACGCCGAAATGCTGGTGCCCACGCTCCCGCTCCCCAGCGCCCTCACCTTGACCCGCCCCTCCGTTTGCTGCAGAGCCAGTGGATAGTGCCTGCCGGGCTCCTGGGGGCTAACTGAAAACCTAGGTCGGCCCCGTGGGGCACATCCCAAGGGGTCTGGCTCTGCTATGCTTGGGATTGGTGACTCAGAGCCCCAGAGCCGGACTCGCCCTTCCACACTGTCGCCACCTGGGCAGCTAGGGGCGCCGCCGGTCATTCAGGGTGAGAGAAGTGGCAGGTCCTTCCGAGTTCCTGGTGACCTTCAAAGGCTCCTGGAGCCAAAACGCTGGTGCCCATGCTTCCACTCCCCAGCGCCCTCACCTCGGCCTGCCCCTCCGCTCCCCGCACAGCAGGCGGATCGGGCCTGCCAGCCACCTGGGGGCTAACCCTAACCCTAGGTCGGACCCGAGGGGCCCCTCCCAAGGGGCCTGACGCCACAATGCCGGGGATTGGGGACCCCAAGACTCAGCACCTGACTCACCTGCCGCCCAGCCGCCACTCGGGGGCTTGGGGTGCAGCCGTTCATTCAGGGCAGGAGAAGGGGCAGGGCCCTCAGAGACATGGCGACCTTCAAAGGCCCCGCACGCCAAAACGCCCAGGCCCACCCTCCCACTCACCAGCGCCCTCACCTAGGTCTGCCACTCTGCTCTCCACACAGCTGGCGAATAGGGCCTGCTGGCCTCTTAGGGGCTAAACCTAACTCTAGGTTGGCCCCCGAAGGGCCCCTCCCAAGGGGCCTGGTGCCGCAACACCAGGGATTGGGGACCCCCAAGCCCCAGCGCCCCATGCACCCTGCCGCCCCTCCCCACCTGGGCCGCTAGGGGCGCCGCTGTTCATTCACCTTGGAAGGATGGACAGGGCCCTCCGAATCCCCGCCAATTTTCGAAGGCGCCCCGAATCAAAACACTTGGGCCCAGGCTCATATTCACCAGCACCCTCACCTCAGCCCAACTCTCTGCTCGATGCCCAGGTGGTGTATCGGGCCTGCCGGCCTCCTGGGGGCTACCCCTAACCATAGTTCGGCCCCCGAGGGGCACTTCCCAGGGGCCTGGCGTGACAACGCTGCGGATGGGGACCCCGAGCCCAAGTGCCGGTCTCACCCTGCTGCCCTTCAGCCACCCGAGCCGCTAGAGACCACTGGTCAATCAGGGTGGGAGAATGGGCAGGGCCCCCGGAGTCCCCGCTGACCTTCAAAGGCGCCCCGCGCAAAAACATTGGCTCCATTCCTCCTGCTCCCCAGCGCCCTCAGCCTGGCCTGCCCCTCTGCTTGCTGCAGAGCCAGTGGATAGTGCCTGCAAGGGTCGTGGGGGCTAACTGAAATCCTAGGTAGGCATCGTGGGGCACAACCCAAGAGGCCTGGCTCTGCAACGCTGGGGATTGGTGATTCATAGCCCCAGAGCCAGACTCACCCTGCAGCACCATCGCAACCTAGGCCGCTTGGGGCGCCGCCGCTCATTCAGGGAGGGAGAATGGACAGGGCCTTGGAGAAACGAGTGACATTTGAAGCCTCCCGAGCCAAAATGCAGGGGCCCACGCTCCCGATCGCCAGCACCTTTACCTCGGGCCGCCCACCTCTCGCCGCCCAGCCAGAGGATTGGGCCTGCTGGCCTCCTGGGTGCTAACTCTAAACCTAGGTCCGCCCAAGAGGAGCCCCTCCCAAGAAGCCTGGCCCCACAACGCTGGGGATTGGGGATCCCCGAGCCGCAGCATGGACTCACCCTGCTGCTCCACCGCCAAGGGAGCTGCTAAGGGCGCCGCTGGTTATTCAGGGCAGGAGAACGGGCAGGGCCCTTTGAGCCATGGCAACAGTCGAGGGCCCAGGGCGTCAAAACGCTGGGGACCACGCTCCCGCTCTGCATCACCCTCAACTCGGCCCGCACCCCCGCTCTTCGCAGAGCCAGCGATCCGGCCTGCCGGCCTCCTGGGAGCTCACCCTAACCCTAGGACAGCCCCTGAAGGTCCCTTCCTAAGGGGCCTGGCGCCGCAACGCCAGGGATTGGGGGCCCCCAAGCCCCAGCGCGGGATGCACGCTGCCACCCCCAACCCACACAGGCCGCTAGGGGCGCCGCCATTCATTCAGGGTGGGAGAACTGGCAGGGCCCTCCGAACCCCTACCGACCTTCAGAGGCGCACCGAAACAAAACGCTTGGGCCCAGGCTCATGTTCACCAGCACCCTCACCTCGGCCCAACTCTCTGCTCAATGCACAGGTGGTGTATCGGGCCTGCGGGGCTCCTGGAGTCTAACCCTAACCATAGGTCGGCCACCGAGGGGCACTTCCCAAGGGGCCTGGCGTCGCAACGCTGGGGATGGGGACCCCGAGCTCATGTGCCGCACTCACCCTGCTGCCCTTCAGCCACCCGAGCCGCTAGAGGTCCTGCCGGTCAATCAGGGCAAGAGATCGGGCAGGGCCCTCCGAGCCCACGCTGACCTTTGAAGGCTCCCCGCGCAAAAACGTTGGCTCCCAGGATCCTGCTCGCCAGCGCCCTCACCTAGGCCCACCCCACCGCTTGCTTCAGAGCCGGTGGATAGGGCCTGCCGGGCTCCTGGCAGCTAACCAAAACCCTAGGTCGGCCCTGAGGGGACATCCCAAGCGGCCTGGCTCTGCAATGCTGGGGATTGGTGACTCAGAGCCCCAGAGCCGGACTCACCCTGCCGCACTGTCCCCACCTGGGCCGCTAGGGGCGCCGCGGGTCATAGAGGGCGAGAGAAGGGCAGGGCCTTCTGAGTCCCCGGTGACCTTCAAAGGCTCCCTGTGCCAAAACGCTGGTGCCCACGCTCCCGCTCCCCAGCGCCTTCACCTCGGGCCGCACCTCAGCTCGCCGCACAGTGTGCGGTTGGGCCTGACGGTCTCCTGGGGGCTAACCCTAACCCTAGGTCGGCGCCCCAGGGGCCCCTCCCAAGGGTTTTGGTGCCACTACGCCAGGGATCTGGAACCCCAAGCCCCAAAGCCAGACTCACCCTCCCACAACGCTGCCCCCCGGGCCGCGAGGGGCACCGCCGGTCATTCAGGGCGGGAGAACTGACAGGGCCCTGGAGAAACCGGCGACATTTGAAGCCTCCCACCCCAAAATGCAGGGGCCCACAATCCCGCACCCCAGCGCTTTTACCTCGGCCCGCCCACCTCTCACCGCCCAGCCAGAGGATCTGGCCTGCCGGCCTTATGGGGGCTAACTCTAACCCTGGGTTGGCCCACGAGGAGCCCCTCCCAAGGGGCCTGGCACCACAACGCCGGGGATTGGGGATCCCCGAACCGCAGCCTGGGATTCACCCTGCCGCCCCACTGCCAACGGAGCCGCTAGGGGCCTTGCTGGTTATTCATTGCAGGAGAAAGGGCAGGGCCCTCCGAGCCATGGCAACATTCAAAGGCCCAGGATGCCAAATCGCTGGGGCCCAGCTCCCGCTCGCCATCGCCCTCAACTCGGCCTGCATCTCCACTCCTCGCACAGCCGGCGGATCGGGCCTGCCGGCCTCCTGGGCGCTAACCCTAACCCTAGGACGGCCCCGAGGGTCGCTTCCTAAGGGGCCTGGCGCCGCAACGCCGGGGATTGGGAACCCCCAAGCCCCAGCGCTGGATGCACCCTGCCGCCCTGCCCCACACGTGCCGCTAGGGGCGCCGCCATTCATTCAGGGTGGGAGAACGGGCAGGGCCCTTCGAACCCCCGCCGACCTTCGAAGGCGCCCCGAACCAAAACGCTTGGGCCCGGGCTCATGTTCACCAGCACCCTCACCTCGGCCCAACTCTCCGCTCGACGCACAGGCGGTGTATCGGGCCTGCTGGCCTCCTGGGGGCTAACCCTAACTGTAGGTCGGCCACGGAGGGGCCCTTCCCAAGTGGCCTGGCGCCACAACGCCGGGAATGGGGACCCCAACCCAAGTGCCGGTCTCACCCTGCTGCCCTTCAGGCACCGGAGCCTCTAGGGGCCCCGCCGGTCATTCAGAGCGGGAGAACGGGCAGGTCCCTCCGAGCCCCCACTGACCTTCGAAGGCCCCCCGCACTAAAACGCTTGGGCATGAGCTCAGTCTCGCCAGCGCCCTCACCTCGGCCCAACCCTCCGCGTGCCGCACAGCCGCAGATCGGGTCCACCGGCCTCCTGGGGGCTAACCGCAACCCTAGATCGACCCCCGAGGGGCCCCTCCCAAGGGATCTGGCGCCGCAACGCTGGGGATTGGGGACCCCCGAGCCTCAGCACTGGACTCACCCTGCCAGCCAGCCGCCACCCGGGGGCTTGGGGTGGTGCCGTTCATTCAGGGCGGGAGCACGGGCAGGGCCCTCCAAGACACGGCGACCTTCAAAGGCCCCCCGCGCCAAAACACCCGGGCCCACGCTCCCGCTCACCAGTGCCCTCACCTCGGTCCGCCACTCCAGTCTCCACACGGCTGGCGAATAGGGCCTGCCGGCATCCTAGGGGCTAAACCTCACCCTAGGTCAGCCTCCGAGGGGCCCCTCCCAAGGGGCCTGGCGCCGCAACGCGGTGGACTGGGGACCCCCGAGCCCTATGCCCGGACTTACATGCCGCCCCGCCGCCACCTGGGCTGCTAGGGGCGCCGCCGGTCATTCAGGGAGGAGAATGGGCAGGGCCCGCCGAGTCCCCGGAGACATTCGAAGGCCCCCGGTGCCAAAACGCTTGGGCCCAGGCTCTTGCTCGCCAGCGCCCTCACCTCGGCCCGCCCCTCCGCTCCACGCACAGCGGGCGGATCCCGCCTGCCGGCCTCCCGGGTGCTAACCCTAACCCTAGGTCGGCCACCCAGGGGCCCCTCCCAAGGGTCCTGGTGCCGCTTCGCCGGGGATCGGGAACCTCAAGCCCCAGAGCCACACTCACCCTACCGCAACGCCGCCACCCGGGCCGCTAGGAGCACTGCGGGTCATTCAGGGCGAGAGAAGGGGCAGGGCCTTCCGAGCCCCCGGTGGCCTTCAAAGGCTCCCCGTGCCAAAACGCTGGTGCCCACGCTCCCGCTCCCCAACGCCCTCACCTCGGCCCCGCCCTCCGCTCCCTGGACAGTGGCCTGATCCCACCTGCCGGCCTCCTGGGGGCTAACCCTAACCCTAGGTCAGCCACCCAGGGGCCCCTCCCAAGGGTCCTGGTGCCGCTACACTGGGGATCAGGGACCCCAAGACCCAGAGCCAGACTCACCGTACCGCCACGTCGCCACCCGGGCTGCTAGTGGCGCCGCCCGTCATTCAGGGCGGGAGAAGGGACAGGGCCCTGGAGAAACCGGCGATATTTGAAGCCTCCTGCGCCAAAATGCAGGGGCCCATGCTCCCGATCGCCAGCGCCTTTACCTCGGGCCGCCCACCTCTCACCGCCCAGCCAGAGGATTGGGCCTGCTGGCCTCCTGGGTGCTAACTCTAAACCTAGGTCCGCCCAAGAGGAGCCCCTCCCAAGAAGCCTGGCCCCACAACGCTGGGGATTGGGGATCCCCGAGCCGCAGCATGGACTCACCCTGCCGCTCCGCCGCCAAGGGAGCTGCTAAGGGCGCCTCTGGTTCTTCAGGGCAGGAGAACGGGCAGGGCCCTTTGAGCCATGGCAACAGTCGAAGGCCCAGGGCGCCAAAACGCTGGGGACCACGCTCCCGCTCTGCATCACCCTCAACTCGGCCCGCACCTCCGCTCTTCGCAGAGCCAGCGACTCGGGCCTGCCGGCCTCCTGGGAGCTCACCCTAACCCTAGGACAGCCCCTGAAGGTCCCTTCCTAAGGGGCCTGGCGTCGCAACGCCAGGGATTGGGGGCCCCCAAGCCCCAGCGCCGGATGCACGCTGCCACCCCAACCCACACAGGCCGCTAGGGGCGCCGCCATTCATTCAGGGTGGGAGAACTGGCAGGGCCCTCCGAACCCCTGCCGACCTTCGAAGGCGCACCGAACCAAAACGCTTGGGCCCAGGCTCATGTTCACCAGCACCCTCACCTCGGCCCAACTCTCCGCTCGACGCACAGGTGGTGTATCGGGCCTGCGGGGCTCCTGGAGGCTAACCCTAACCATAGGTCGGCCACCGAGGGGCACTTCCCAAGGGGCCTGGCGTCGCAACGCTGGGGATGGGGACCCCGAGCTCATGTGCCGCACTCACCCTGCTGCCCTTCAGCCACCCGAGCCGCTAGAGGCCCCGCCGGTCAATCAGGGCAAGAGATCGGGCAGGGCCCTCCGAGCCCACGCTGACCTTTGAAGGCTCCCCGCGCAAAAACGTTGGCTCCCAGGATCCTGCTCGCCAGCGCCCTCACCTAGGCCCACCCCACCGCTTGCTTCAGAGCCGGTGGATAGGGCCTGCCGGGCTCCTGGCAGCTAACCAAAACCCTAGGTCGGCCCTGAGGGGACATCCCAAGCGGCCTGGCTCTGCAATGCTGGGGATTGGTGACTCAGAGCCCCAGAGCCGGACTCACCCTGCCGCACTGTCCCCACCTGGGCCGCTAGGGGCGCCGCGGGTCATAGAGGGCGAGAGAAGGGCAGGGCCTTCTGAGTCCCCGGTGACCTTCAAAGGCTCCCTGTGCCAAAACGCTGGTGCCCACGCTCCCGCTCCCCAGCGCCTTCACCTCGGGCCGCACCTCAGCTCGCCGCACAGTGTGCGGTTGGGCCTGACGGTCTCCTGGGGGCTAACCCTAACCCTAGGTCGGCCCCCCAGGGGCCCCTCCCAAGGGTTTTGGTGCCACTACGCCAGGGATCTGGAACCCCAAGCCCCAAAGCCAGACTCACCCTCCCACAACGCTGCCCCCCGGGCCGCGAGGGGCACCGCCGGTCATTCAGGGCGGGAGAACTGACAGGGCCCTGGAGAAACCGGCGACATTTGAAGCCTCCCACCCCAAAATGCAGGGGCCCACAATCCCGCACCCCAGCGCTTTTACCTCGGCCCGCCCACCTCTCACCGCCCAGCCAGAGGATCTGGCCTGCCGGCCTTATGGGGGCTAACTCTAACCCTGGGTTGGCCCACGAGGAGCCCCTCCCAAGGGGCCTGGCACCACAACGCCGGGGATTGGGGATCCCCGAACCGCAGCCTGGGATTCACCCTGCCGCCCCACTGCCAACGGAGCCGCTAGGGGCCTTGCTGGTTATTCATTGCAGGAGAAAGGGCAGGGCCCTCCGAGCCATGGCAACATTCAAAGGCCCAGGATGCCAAATCGCTGGGGCCCAGCTCCCGCTCGCCATCGCCCTCAACTCGGCCTGCATCTCCACTCCTCGCACAGCCGGCGGATCGGGCCTGCCGGCCTCCTGGGCGCTAACCCTAACCCTAGGACGGCCCCGAGGGTCGCTTCCTAAGGGGCCTGGCGCCGCAACGCCGGGGATTGGGAACCCCCAAGCCCCAGCGCTGGATGCACCCTGCCGCCCTGCCCCACACGTGCCGCTAGGGGCGCCGCCATTCATTCAGGGTGGGAGAACGGGCAGGGCCCTTCGAACCCCCGCCGACCTTCGAAGGCGCCCCGAACCAAAACGCTTGGGCCCGGGCTCATGTTCACCAGCACCCTCACCTCGGCCCAACTCTCCGCTCGACGCACAGGCGGTGTATCGGGCCTGCTGGCCTCCTGGGGGCTAACCCTAACTGTAGGTCGGCCACGGAGGGGCCCTTCCCAAGTGGCCTGGCGCCACAACGCCGGGAATGGGGACCCCAACCCAAGTGCCGGTCTCACCCTGCTGCCCTTCAGGCACCGGAGCCTCTAGGGGCCCCACCGGTCATTCAGAGCGGGAGAACGGGCAGGTCCCTCCGAGCCCCCACTGACCTTCGAAGGCCCCCCGCACTAAAACGCTTGGGCATGAGCTCAGTCTCGCCAGCGCCCTCACCTCGGCCCAACCCTCCGCGTGCCGCACAGCCGCAGATCGGGTCCACCGGCCTCCTGGGGGCTAACCGCAACCCTAGATCGACCCCCGAGGGGCCCCTCCCAAGGGATCTGGCGCCGCAACGCTGGGGATTGGGGACCCCCGAGCCTCAGCACTGGACTCACCCTGCCAGCCAGCCGCCACCCGGGGGCTTGGGGTGGTGCCGTTCATTCAGGGCGGGAGCACGGGCAGGGCCCTCCAAGACACGGCGACCTTCAAAGGCCCCCCGCGCCAAAACACCCGGGCCCACGCTCCCGCTCACCAGTGCCCTCACCTCGGTCCGCCACTCCAGTCTCCACACGGCTGGCGAATAGGGCCTGCCGGCATCCTAGGGGCTAAACCTCACCCTAGGTCAGCCTCCGAGGGGCCCCTCCCAAGGGGCCTGGCGCCGCAACGCGGTGGACTGGGGACCCCCGAGCCCTATGCCCGGACTTACATGCCGCCCCGCCGCCACCTGGGCTGCTAGGGGCGCCGCCGGTCATTCAGGGAGGAGAATGGGCAGGGCCCGCCGAGTCCCCGGAGACATTCGAAGGCCCCCGGTGCCAAAACGCTTGGGCCCAGGCTCTTGCTCGCCAGCGCCCTCACCTCGGCCCGCCCCTCCGCTCCACGCACAGCGGGCGGATCCCGCCTGCCGGCCTCCCGGGTGCTAACCCTAACCCTAGGTCGGCCACCCAGGGGCCCCTCCCAAGGGTCCTGGTGCCGCTTCGCCGGGGATCGGGAACCTCAAGCCCCAGAGCCACACTCACCCTACCGCAACGCCGCCACCCGGGCCGCTAGGAGCACTGCGGGTCATTCAGGGCGAGAGAAGGGGCAGGGCCTTCCGAGCCCCCGGTGGCCTTCAAAGGCTCCCCGTGCCAAAACGCTGGTGCCCACGCTCCCGCTCCCCAACGCCCTCACCTCGGCCCCGCCCTCCGCTCCCTGGACAGTGGCCTGATCCCACCTGCCGGCCTCCTGGGGGCTAACCCTAACCCTAGGTCAGCCACCCAGGGGCCCCTCCCAAGGGTCCTGGTGCCGCTACACTGGGGATCAGGGACCCCAAGACCCAGAGCCAGACTCACCGTACCGCCACGTCGCCACCCGGGCTGCTAGTGGCGCCGCCCGTCATTCAGGGCGGGAGAAGGGACAGGGCCCTGGAGAAACCGGCGATATTTGAAGCCTCCTGCGCCAAAATGCAGGGGCCCATGCTCCCGATCGCCAGCGCCTTTACCTCGGGCCGCCCACCTCTCACCGCCCAGCCAGAGGATTGGGCCTGCTGGCCTCCTGGGTGCTAACTCTAAACCTAGGTCCGCCCAAGAGGAGCCCCTCCCAAGAAGCCTGGCCCCACAACGCTGGGGATTGGGGATCCCCGAGCCGCAGCATGGACTCACCCTGCCGCTCCGCCGCCAAGGGAGCTGCTAAGGGCGCCTCTGGTTCTTCAGGGCAGGAGAACGGGCAGGGCCCTTTGAGCCATGGCAACAGTCGAAGGCCCAGGGCGCCAAAACGCTGGGGACCACGCTCCCGCTCTGCATCACCCTCAACTCGGCCCGCACCTCCGCTCTTCGCAGAGCCAGCGACTCGGGCCTGCCGGCCTCCTGGGAGCTCACCCTAACCCTAGGACAGCCCCTGAAGGTCCCTTCCTAAGGGGCCTGGCGTCGCAACGCCAGGGATTGGGGGCCCCCAAGCCCCAGCGCCGGATGCACGCTGCCACCCCAACCCACACAGGCCGCTAGGGGCGCCGCCATTCATTCAGGGTGGGAGAACTGGCAGGGCCCTCCGAACCCCTGCCGACCTTCGAAGGCGCACCGAACCAAAACGCTTGGGCCCAGGCTCATGTTCACCAGCACCCTCACCTCGGCCCAACTCTCCGCTCGACGCACAGGTGGTGTATCGGGCCTGCGGGGCTCCTGGAGGCTAACCCTAACCATAGGTCGGCCACCGAGGGGCACTTCCCAAGGGGCCTGGCGTCGCAACGCTGGGGATGGGGACCCCGAGCTCATGTGCCGCACTCACCCTGCTGCCCTTCAGCCACCCGAGCCGCTAGAGGCCCCGCCGGTCAATCAGGGCAAGAGATCGGGCAGGGCCCTCCGAGCCCACGCTGACCTTTGAAGGCTCCCCGCGCAAAAACGTTGGCTCCCAGGATCCTGCTCGCCAGCGCCCTCACCTAGGCCCACCCCACCGCTTGCTTCAGAGCCGGTGGATAGGGCCTGCCGGGCTCCTGGCAGCTAACCAAAACCCTAGGTCGGCCCTGAGGGGACATCCCAAGCGGCCTGGCTCTGCAATGCTGGGGATTGGTGACTCAGAGCCCCAGAGCCGGACTCACCCTGCCGCACTGTCCCCACCTGGGCCGCTAGGGGCGCCGCGGGTCATAGAGGGCGAGAGAAGGGCAGGGCCTTCTGAGTCCCCGGTGACCTTCAAAGGCTCCCTGTGCCAAAACGCTGGTGCCCACGCTCCCGCTCCCCAGCGCCTTCACCTCGGGCCGCACCTCAGCTCGCCGCACAGTGTGCGGTTGGGCCTGACGGTCTCCTGGGGGCTAACCCTAACCCTAGGTCGGCCCCCCAGGGGCCCCTCCCAAGGGTTTTGGTGCCACTACGCCAGGGATCTGGAACCCCAAGCCCCAAAGCCAGACTCACCCTCCCACAACGCTGCCCCCCGGGCCGCGAGGGGCACCGCCGGTCATTCAGGGCGGGAGAACTGACAGGGCCCTGGAGAAACCGGCGACATTTGAAGCCTCCCACCCCAAAATGCAGGGGCCCACAATCCCGCACCCCAGCGCTTTTACCTCGGCCCGCCCACCTCTCACCGCCCAGCCAGAGGATCTGGCCTGCCGGCCTTATGGGGGCTAACTCTAACCCTGGGTTGGCCCACGAGGAGCCCCTCCCAAGGGGCCTGGCACCACAACGCCGGGGATTGGGGATCCCCGAACCGCAGCCTGGGATTCACCCTGCCGCCCCACTGCCAACGGAGCCGCTAGGGGCCTTGCTGGTTATTCATTGCAGGAGAAAGGGCAGGGCCCTCCGAGCCATGGCAACATTCAAAGGCCCAGGATGCCAAATCGCTGGGGCCCAGCTCCCGCTCGCCATCGCCCTCAACTCGGCCTGCATCTCCACTCCTCGCACAGCCGGCGGATCGGGCCTGCCGGCCTCCTGGGCGCTAACCCTAACCCTAGGACGGCCCCGAGGGTCGCTTCCTAAGGGGCCTGGCGCCGCAACGCCGGGGATTGGGAACCCCCAAGCCCCAGCGCTGGATGCACCCTGCCGCCCTGCCCCACACGTGCCGCTAGGGGCGCCGCCATTCATTCAGGGTGGGAGAACGGGCAGGGCCCTTCGAACCCCCGCTGACCTTCGAAGGCGCCCCGAACCAAAACGCTTGGGCCTGGGCTCATGTTCACCAGCACCCTCACCTCTGCCCAACTCTCCGCTCGACGCACAGGCGGTGTATCGGGCCTGCTGGCCTCCTGGGGGCTAACCCTAACTGTAGGTCGGCCACGGAGGGGCCCTTCCCAAGTGGCCTGGCGCCACAACGCCGGGAATGGGGACCCCAACCCAAGTGCCAGTCTCACCCTGCTGCCCTTCAGGCACCGGAGCCTCTAGGGGCCCCGCCGGTCATTCAGAGCGGGAGAACGGGCAGGTCCCTCCGAGCCCCCACTGACCTTCGAAGGCCCCCCGCACTAAAACGCTTGGGCTCATGCTCAGTCTCGCCAGCGCCCTCACCTCGGCCCAACCCTCCGCGTGCCGCACAGCCGCAGATCGGGTCCACCGGCCTCCTGGGGGCTAACCGCAACCCTAGATCGACCCCCGAGGGGCCCCTCCCAAGGGATCTGGCGCCGCAACGCTGGGGATTGGGGACCCCCGAGCCTCAGCACTGGACTCACCCTGCCACCCAGCCGCCACCCGGGGGCTTGGGGTGGTGCCGTTCATTCAGGGCGGGAGCACGGGCAGGGCCCTCCAAGACACGGCGACCTTCAAAAGCCCCCCGCGCCAAAACACCCGGGCCCACGCTCCCGCTCACCAGTGCCCTCACCTCGGTCCGCCACTCCAGTCTCCACACGGCTGGCGAATAGGGCCTGCCGGCATCCTAGGGGCTAAACCTAACCCTAGGTCAGCCTCCGAGGGGCCCCTCCCAAGGGGCCTGGCGCCGCAACGCGGTGGACTGGGGACCCCCGAGCCCTATGCCCGGACTTACATGCCGCCCCGCCGCCACCTGGGCTGCTAGGGGCGCCGCCGGTCATTCAGGGAGAATGGGCAGGGCCCGCCGAGTCCCCGGAGACATTCGTTGGCCCCCCGTGCCAAAACGCTTGGGCCCAGGCTCTTGCTCGCCAGCGCCCTCACCTCGGCCCGCCCCTCCGCTCCACGCACAGCGGGCGGATCCCGCCTGCCGGCCTCCCGGGTGCTAACCCTAACCCTAGGTCGGCCACCCAGGGGCCCCTCCCAAGGGTCCTGGTGCCGCTTCGCCGGGGATCGGGAACCTCAAGCCCCAGAGCCACACTCACCCTACCGCAACGCCGCCACCCGGGCCGCTAGGAGCACTGCGGGTCATTCAGGGCGAGAGAAGGGGCAGGGCCTTCCGAGCCCCCGGTGGCCTTCAAAGGCTCCCCGTGCCAAAACGCTGGTGCCCACGCTCCCGCTCCCCAACGCCCTCACCTCGGCCCCGCCCTCCGCTCCCTGGACAGTGGCCGGATCCCACCTGCCGGCCTCCTGAGGCTAACCCTAACCCTAGGTCAGCCACCCAGGGGCCCCTCCCAAGGGTCCTGGTGCCGCTACACTGGGGATCAGGGACCCCAAGACCCAGAGCCAGACTCACCGTACCGCCACGTCGCCACCCGGGCTGCTAGTGGCGCCGCCCGTCATTCAGGGCGGGAGAAGGGACAGGGCCCTGGAGAAACCGGCGATATTTGAAGCCTCCTGCGCCAAAATGCAGGGGCCCATGCTCCCGATCGCCAGCGCCTTTACCTCGGGCCGCCCACCTCTCGCCGCCCAGCCAGAGGATTGGGCCTGCTGGCCTCCTGGGTGCTAACTCTAAACCTAGGTCCTCCCAAGAGGAGCCCCTCCCAAGAGGCCTGGCCCCACAACGCTGGGGATTGGGGATCCACGAGCCGCAGCATGGACTCACCCTGCCGCTCCACCGCCAAGGGAGCTGCTAAGGGCGCCGCTGGTTCTTCAGGGCAGGAGAACGGGCAGGGCCCTTTGAGCCATGGCAACAGTCGAAGGCCCAGGGCGCCAAAGTGCTGGGGACCACGCTTCCGCTCTGCATCACCCTCAACTCGGCCCGCACCTCTGCTCTTTGTAGAACCAGCGACTCGGGCCTGCCGGCCTCCTGGGAGCTCACCCTAACCCTAGGACAGCCCCTGAAGGTCCCTTCCTAAGGGGCCTGGCGCCACAACGCCAGGGATTGGGGGCCCCCACTCCCCAGCGCCGGATGCACGCTGCCACCCCAACCCACACAGGCCGCTAGGGGCGCCGCCATTCATTCAGGGTGGGAGAACTGGCAGGGCCCTCCGAACCCCTGCCGACCTTCAGAGGCGCACCGAACCAAAACGCTTGGGCCCAGGCTCATGTTCACCAGCACCCTCACCTCGGCCCAACTCTCCGCTTGACGCACAGGTGGTGTATCGGGCCTGCGGGGCTCCTGGAGGCTAACCCTAACCATAGGTCGGCCACCGAGGGGTACTTCCCAAGGGGCCTGGCGTCGCAACGCTGGGGATGGGGACCCCGAGCTCATGTGCCGCACTCACCCTGCTGCCCTTCAGCCACCCGAGCCGCTAGAGGCCCCGCTGGTCAATCAGGGCAAGAGATCGGGCAGGGCCCTCCGAGCCCACGCTGACCTTTGAAGGCTCCCCACGCAAAAACGTTGGCTCCCAGGATCCTGCTCGCCAGCGCCCTCACCTAGGCCCAGCCCACCGCTTGCTTGAGAGCCGGTGGATAGGGCCTGCCGGGCTCCTGGCAGCTAACCAAAACCCTAGGTCGGCCCTGAGGGGACATCCCAAGCGGCCTGGCTCTGCAATGCTGGGGATTGGTGACTCAGAGCCCCAGAGCCGGACTCACCCTGCCGCACTGTCCCCACCTGGGCCGCTAGGGGCGCCGCGGGTCATAGAGGGCGAGAGAAGGGCAGGGCCTTCTGAGTCCCCGGTGACCTTCAAAGGCTCCCCGTGCCAAAACGCTGGTGCCCACGCTCCCGCTCCCCAGCGCCTTCACCTCGGGCCGCACCTCAGCTCGCCGCACAGTGTGCGGTTGGGCCTGACGGTCTCCTGGGGGTTAACCCTAACCCTAGGTCGGCCCCCCAGGGGCCCCTCCCAAGGGTTTTGGTGCCACTACGCCAGGGATCTGGAACCCCAAGCCCCAAAGCCAGACTCACCCTCCCACAACGCTGCCACCCGGGCCGCTAGGGTCGCCGCCGGTCATTCAGGGCGGGAGAAGGGACAGGGCCCTGGAGGAACCGGAGATATTTGAAGCCTCCAGTGCCAAAATGCAGGGGCCCACAATCTTGCTCCCCATCGCCCTCACCTCAGCCCACTCCTCCGCTCGCCCCACAGCCATCTTATTGGGCCTGCCGGCCTCCTGGGGGCTAACCCTTACCACAGGTCGGCCCCCGAAGGGCACTCCCAAAGGGCCTGGCGCCACGATGCTGGAGATTGAGGACCCCCAAGCCCCAATGATGTACTCAACCTGCCCCTCCGCCGCCACCCGGGCCACTTGGGGCGCCACTGGTCATTCAGGGTGGGGGAACGCGCAGGGCCCTCCGAGCCCCCAGCGACATTTATAGGTCCCCTGCGCCAAAACGCTGAAGCCCATGCTCCCGCTCTACAGCGCTCTCACCTCAACCCACCCCTGCTCTAGCCACACAGCTGGTGGATCTGGCCTCCCGGGCTCCTCAGGGCTAATTGTAACCCTAGATGGGCCCCAGAGTGGCCCCTCCCAATAGGCTTGGTGCCACAACGGCAGGGATTGGGGACCCGCAAGGCCCAGCGCCGGGCCACCCTGCCGCCCTGCCGCCACGCGGGCCTCTAGGAGCGACTCCGGGCATTCAGGGCGGGATAACCGGCAGGGCCCTCCGAGCCTCCGGTGAAATAAGAAGGCCCCCCACGCCAAAACACTGGGTACCACGCTACTGCTCAACTGCGCCCTACCACGGTCAATCCCTCCTCCGCTCCCTGCACAGCCTGCGGATCCGGACTGCTGGCCTCCTGGGGGTTAACCTAACCCTAGGACAGTCCCAGAGGGGCCCCTCCCAAGGGGCCTGGCGCCGCAACGCTGGGGATTGGGAAACCCAAGCACCAGTGCAGGACTAACCGTGCCACCCCCGCTGCCACCCGGGGAGCTAGGGGCGTCGCCGGTCCTTCATGGCGGGAGAAGGAGCAGGGCCCTCCGAGCCCCCTGCGACATTTGAAAGCCCACCGAGCCAAAATGTTGGGGCCCACGCTTCCGTTCGCCAGCGACCTCACCTTGGTCCACCCCCCCATTCACCACAGAGCCGGTGGATTGAGCCTGCCGGCCTCCTGGGGGATAACCCTAACCCTAGGTCGGCCCCCAAGGTGCCCCTCCCAAAGGGACTGCCGCCGAACGCCAGGGATTGGAGACCCCCGAGTCGCAACGCTGGACTCACCGTTCCGCCCCGACCACACCCGGGCCGCTAGGGTACCGCCAGTCATTCAGGGCGGGAGAACGGGCAGGGCCCTCCCTGCCCCGGTGACCTTCGAAGGCCCCCAGCGCCAAAACGCTGGGGCCCACTCTCTTGCTCGCCAGCGCCCTGATCTTCGACCACACCTCCATTCGCCCCAGACTGTGGATCGTGCCTGCCGGCCTCCAGGAGCTAACCTTTACCCTAGTTCGGCCCCCAAGGGGCCCCGCCCAAGGGGCCTGGTGCCGCAACGCCTGGCATTGGGGACCCCCGAGCCTCAGCACCAGACCCACCCTGCAGCCCCGCCACCACTCGGGTTGCTAGGGGAGCCGCCACTCATTCAGGGCGGGAGAACGGGCAGGGCCCTCCGAGTCCCCGGCGACATTCGAGGGCCCCTGGTGCCAAAACTTTGGGTACCACCTTCCAGCTCGCCAGGGCACTCACCTCGGCCCGCCCCTCCGCTCGCTGCACAGCTGGCGTATTGGGCCTGCCGGCCTCCTGGGGGCTAACCCTAACCCTAGGTTGGCCCCTGAGGGGCCCCTCCCAAGGGGCCTGTCCCGCAACACCGGGGATTGATGACCCCCAAGCCCCAGCGCCGGACTCACCCTGCCACCCCGCTGGCACGCAGGCCACTAGGAGCGCCACCGGTCATTCAGGTCGGGAGAATGGGCAGGGCCCTCCGAGTCCCGGTGAACATCTAAGGGCCCACGCACCAAAATGCTTGGGCTGATGCTCCCGCTCACCAGCGCCCTCACCTCGACCCGCCCCTCTGCTCACCAAACAGCCAGCGGATCGGGCCTCCAGCCCCCTGGGGGCTAACCCTAACCTTAGGTTGGCCCCCAAGGGGAACCTCCCAAGGGGCCTGGCGCAGCAACGCCAGGGATTGGGGACCCCCGAGCCCCAGCGCCATACTCACCGTGCTGCCCCGCCACGACCCGGGTCGCTAGGGGCGCCTCTGGCCATTCAGGGCGGGAGAACCGGCAGGGCCATCCAATCCCCAGGCGACCTTCCAAGGCCCCCGCGCCAAACTGCATGGGCCCACGCCCCAGCTCGCCAGCGCCCTCACCTTGGCCTGGCCCTCCGCTACTGCACAGCTGGCGGATCATGTCTACCGGACTCCTGGGTGCTAACAGTAACCCTAGGACGGCCCCAGGGGCCCCTCCCAAGGGCCCTTGCGCTGCAACGCATGGCATTGGGGACCCCCAAACCGCAGTGCCAGACTCACACTGCCATCCCGCCACGACCCAGGCCGCTAGGGGCGCCGCCGGTCATTCAGGGCGGGAGAATGGGCAGGGCCCTCCGAGCCAGGAGTGGTGTTCAAAGGTCCCCTGTGCCAAAACGCGGGATACCATACTCCAGCTCGCCAGCACCCTCAATCGTCCCACTCCTCCACTCGCCGCACAGCCGGCGCATCGGTCCTGCTGGCCTACTGGGGTCTAACCCTAACCCTAAATAAACCCTAAGCCCTAACCTTAAACCCTAAACCTTAACCCCTAATCCTAACCCTAACCCCTAACACTTACCCTAACCCTAACCCTACCCTAAACCTAACCCTAAACCCTAATCCTTAAACCCTAAACCCTAACATTAACACTAAACCCTAAACCCTAACCCCTAACCCTAATCCCGAAACCCTAAACACTAAACCCTAACCTTAACCACTAACCCCAAAACCTAACCCTAAACCCTAACCCAACCCCGACACCTACCATACCCCTAACCCTACCCCTAACCCTACCCCTTCAGCTAACCCTACCCCTAAACCGTAACCTAAACCTAAACCTAACCCTAACCCGTACCCTAACCCTAACCCTAACCTATACCCTAACCCTAACCGAAACCCTAACACGTACTCTAACCCGTACCCTAACCCTAACCCTAAACTATATCCTAACCCGTAATTTAAACCATACCCTAAACCTAACCGTAACCCTAACAAGTACCCTAACCCATACCCTTACTTTAACACTAAACCCTAAACCCTGACCCTAACCCATATCCTAACTCGTACCATGACCCGTACCCTAACCCTACCTGTACCCTAACCCTAACCAGTACCCTTACCTTAACCTGAACCCATACCCTTACCTTAACGTTAACCCATACCCTAACCCGTACCCTAACCCATACCCTAACCCGTACCCTATCTCTAACCCGGACCCTAACCCATAGCCTAACCCATACCTAACCCTAACCTGTACCCTAACCCGTACCCTAACCCATACCCTAACCCTAAACCGTACCCAATCCCTATCCCTAACCCGTTCCCTAACCCGTACCCTAACCATAACCCGTACCCTAAGCCGTACCCAAATCCGTACGCAAACACTTACCCTAAACCGTACCCTAACCCGTACCCTAAACCGTACCCTAATGCGTACACTAACCCATACCCTAACCCTGACCCGTACCCTAAACCTAACCCGTACTCCAACCCAAACCCTAACCCTAAACCCAAACCCTAAACCCTAACCCGTACCCTAAACCCTAATCTGTACCCTAACTCATAACCTCTAACCTGTAACCCCTAAACCCAACCCTAACCCGTACCCTCTCCTTACCCTAACCCTAACCCCTACCCTCACCCATGCCCTAACCGTAACCCATACCCTAACCTTAACCCATACCCTAATCCGTACCCTAACCCTGGGGATTGGGTACACCTGAGCCCAACCACGGGACTAAGCCTGCCACCCCTCAGGAAACCATGCCCCTTGGGGCGCCGCAGAGCATCCTGTGCAGAAGAACTGGTAGGGCCCCCCTGAGCCACCAGCGATCCTCGGCAGCCCCCTACACCCCAACCCTGAGGCCCATGCTCATCCTGCCCCACGCCTTCCCTTCAGCTTGCCACCGACCTCGACGCAGAGCCGGCAGATCAGGCCTGCCAGGTTCCTGAGGCCTAGACCTGACCCTAGGTCCGCTGGGTAGGGCCCCTCCCCTGGGGCCCAGTGCCGCAGCACCAGGGCCTGGGGACACCTGAGCCCCACTGCAGGACAAAGCCTGCCAGCCCGCAGGAAACCGTGCCACTTGGGAGGCTGTAGAGCATTCAGGGCGGGAGAACCAGGAGGGCCCCCAGAGCCCCCGGCGAACTTCGGCGATCCCTAAACCCACCATTGAAGCCCATGCTCACCCCATCCCGCACCCTCACCTCAGGCCGCGGCGGAGCTCGCCACATACTGGGCAGATCTGGCCTGCGGGGTTCCTGGGCCCCAACCCTAACCCTAGTTCATCTGTGGAGGGGCCCCTCCCCAGGAGCCTGGAGCTGCAGCCGCGGGGATTCGGGACACCTGAGCCCCACAGCAGGACTCAGTCTGCCACCCCGCAGGAAACCGTGCACCCTGGGAGGCCATAGAGCATTCAGGGCAGGAGAACCAGTAGGGCCTTCCTGAGACACCAGCGAACTTCGGTGGCCTCCCGCACCCCAACCCTGAGGCCCACGCTCACCCTCCCCCACACTCATCATGTTGCCCCGCCGCCACCTGGACCGCTAGGAGCACTGTCGGTCATTCATGGAGGGAGCACAGGCAGATCCCTCCAAGCCCCTGGTGACATTCGAAGGCCCCCCGCGCCAAAACGCTTGGGCCCATGCTCCCGCTCGCCTATGCCCTCACCTCGGTCCGCCCCTCCATTCGCAGCACAGCCAGTGGATTGGGACTGCCATCCTCCTGGGTGTTACCCTAACCTTTGGTGGGCCCCCGAGGGGCCCATCCCAGGTTCCTATTGCCCCAACACCGGGAATTTGGGAATCCCGAGCCCCAGCGCCCGACTCACCCTCCTGCCCTACCGCCACCTGGACTGCTAGGGGCACCGCCGGTCATTCAGGGAGGGAGAAGGGGCAGGGCCCTCCAAGACTCCAGCGACCTTCGAAGGCCCCCCGCACCAAAACGCTAGGGCCCACGCTCCTGCTCGCCAGCGCCCTTACCTCGGCCATCCCCTCAGCTCGCCACACAGATGGCGGATCGGGCCTGTGGGCCTTCTGGGGGCTAACCCGAACCCTAGGTCGACTCCCTAGTGGCCCCTCCCAAGGGGCCTGGCGCCGCAATGAGGAGGATTGGGGACTTCTGAGCCCCAGCGCCAGACTCACCATGCCTCCCACCACCACCCGGGCCACAAGGGGCACCACCAGTCATTCAGGGCGGGAGAACGGCAGGGCCCTCCGAGCCCCCAGCGACTTTCGAAGGCCCCCTGCCTCAAAGCGCTTGGGAACACGCTCCCATTCGCCATCGCCCTTACCTCGGCCTGACCCTCCTCTCGCCGTACAGCCCACGGATCAGGCCTCCCAGCCTCCTGGGGGCTAACCCTAACCCTAGGTAGGCCCCCCAGGGGCCCATCCCAAGGGGCCTGGCGCAGCAACGCCGGGATTTGGGACTACTGAGCCCCAGCGCCGGACTCACCCTGCAGCTCAGCCACCACCCGGGCTGCTAGGGGAGCCGCCGGTCATTCAGTGCGGGAGAACCGGTAGGGCCCTCTGAGCCCCCGGAGACCTTTGAAGGCTCCCCACGACAAAACGCTTCGGCCCACGCTCCCACTCGCCAGCGCCCTCACCTCGGCCCACCCCTTCGCTGCACACCCGGCTGATAGGGACTGCCGACCTCCTGGGGCCTAAGCCTAACCCTAGGTCGGCCCTCCAGGGGCCCGTCCCAAGGGGCCTGGCGCCGCAACCCCGGGTATTGGGGACCCCCGAACCCCAGCGCTGGACTCACTGTGTTGCCCTGCCGCCACCCGGGCCGCTAGGAGCACTGTCGGTCATTCAGGGAGGGAGTACGGGCAGATCCCTCCGAGCCCCTGGCGACCTTCGAAGGCCCCCCCACGCCAAAACGCTTGGGCCCATGCTCCCACTCCCTGTGCCCTTACCTCGGTCCGCCCCTCCGCTCGCTGCACAGCTTGTGGATCGGGACTGCCAGCCTCCTGGGTGTTACCCTAACTTTGGTGGGCCCCCGAGGGGCCCATCCCAGGTTCCTATTGCCACAATACCGGGGATAGGGGACTCCCGAGCCCCAGCGCCGGACTCACCCTCCCGCCCTACCGCTCCCTGGGCCGCTAGGGGCACCGCCAGTCATTCAGGGAGGGAGAACGGGCAGGGCCCTCCGAGCCACCGGCGACTTTTGAAGGCCCCCCGCACTAAAACGCTTTGGGCCCATGCTCCCGCTCACCTGTGCCCTTACCTCAGTCCGCCACTCCGCTCGCCGCACAGCTGACGGATCGGGCCTCCCAGACTCCTGGTGGATAACCCTAACCCTAGGTAGGCCCCCTAGGGGCCCATCCCAAGGGGCATGGCGCCGCACCGCCAGGGATTGAGGACTCCCGAGCCCCAGCACTGGACTCACCCTGCAGCTCCGCCACCACCCAGGCCGCTAGGGGAGCCGCCGGTCATTCAGTGCGGGAGAACGGGTAGGGCCCTCTGAGCCCCCGGAGACCTTTGAAGGCTCCCCATGACAAAATGCTTCGGCCCACGCTCCCACTCGCCAGCGCCCTTACCTCGGCCCTCCCCTCCACTCGCCGCACAGCTGGCGGATCGGGCCTGTGGGCCTTCTGGGGGCTAACCCGAACCCTAGGCCTACCCCCTAGTGGCCCCTCCCAAGGGGCCTGGCACCGCAATGACGAGTATTGGGGACTCCTGAGCCCCAGCGCCAGACTCACCATGCCCCCCACCGCCACCTGGGCCACAAGGGGCACCACCGGTCATTCAGGGCGGGAGAACGGCAGGGCCCTCCAAGCCCCCAGCGACTTTCGAAGGCCCCCCGCGCCAAAGCGCTTGGGACCACGCTCCCACTCGCCATCGCCCTTACCTCGGCCTGCCCCTCCGCTCACCGCACAGCCAGCGGATTGGGCCTCCCAGCCTCCTGGGGGCTAACCCTAACCCCATGTAGGCCCCCTAGGGGCCCATCCCAAGGGGCCTGGAGCCGCAACACAAGGGATTGGGGACAACTGAGCCCCAGCGCCAGACTCACTGTGCCGCCCCACTGCCACCCAGGCCCCTAGCTGCACCGCCGGTCATTCAGGGCATGAGAACAGGCAGGGCCCTCCGAGCCACGGGCGACCTTCAAAGGCACCCCGCATCAAAACGCTTGTGCCCACGCTACCGCTTGTCAGCGCCCTCACCTCGGCCCGCCCCTCCACTCACCGCAAAGCTGGCTGATCTGGCCTGACGGCCTCCTGGGGGCTAACCCTAACCCTAGATTGGCCCACGAGGGGCCCCTCCCAAGGCACCTGCTGCTGCAATGCCGGGGATTGTGGACCCCTGAGCCCCAGCACCGGACTCACCTTGCTTCCCCGCCACCAACCGGGCTGGTAGAGGCGCTGCTGGTCATTCAGGGAGGGAGAACAGGCAAGGCCCCCTTAGCCCCTGGCGACCTTCGAAGGCTACTCGCGCCAAAACGCTTGGGCCCATGTTCCCGCTCGCCAGCACCCTCATCTCGGCCCGCCCCTCCGCTCGCCACACAGCCGGCAGATCGGGCCTGCCGGCCTCCCGGGGGCTAAACCTAACCCTAGGTCCGTCCCCAAGGGGACCCTCCCAAAGGCCCTGGCGCCACAAAGCCGGGGATTGGGGAACCCCGAGCCCCAGTGCCACACTCTCCCTGCCGCCCCGCTGCCAACTGGGCCACAAGGGACGCCGTCGGTCATTCAGAGCAGGAGAATGGGCAGGGCCCTCCAAGCCCCTGGTGACCTTTGAAGGCGCCTCGTGCCAAAATGCTTGGGCCCACATTCCCCGCTGGCCAGTGCTCTCATCTCAGCCCGCCCCTCCGCTCGTCGCACAGCTGGCAGATCGGGCCTACTGGCCTCCTGGGGGTAACCCTAACCCTAGGTCGACCCCCGAGCAGGCCTTCCCAAGGGGCCTGGCGCAGCAACGCCGGATTTTGGGGACCCCCGAGCTCCAGCGCTGGACTCACCCTGCCGACCCGACACCACCGGAGCCGCTAGGGGCACCACCAGTCATTCAGTGCGGGAGAACAGGCAGGGACCTTCAAGCCCCTGGCGACATTTGAAGGCCGCACTTGCGAAAATGCTTGGGCCCACGCTCCTGCTCCCCAGCATCCACATCTTAGCCCACTCCTCCACTTGCCGCACAGGCTGCAGATCAGGCCTGTCGGCATCCTGGGGGCTAACCCTAACACTTGGTCGGCCCACGAGGGGCCCCGCCCAAGGAGCCTTGCGCCGCAACACCGGGGATTGGGGACACCCGAGCCCCAGCGCCAGACTCTCCCTGCTGCCCCACCAACTGGGATGGTAGGGGCACCACCGGTCATTCAAGGAGGGAGAAGGGGCAGGGCCCTCTGAGCCCCAGGCAACCTTCGAATACCTCCCTCGCTAAAACGCTTGGGCCCAACTTCCCCATCGCCAGCACCATCACCTTGGCCCTCCCCTCCGCTCACCGCACAACCGGCTGATGAGGCCTGCAGGCCTCCTGTGGGCTAACCCTAACCCTAGGTCGGCCCTCGAGGGGCCCGTCCGATGGGGCCTGGCGCCACAACGCCTGGGATTGCTGACACCCGAGCCCCAGCGCTGGACTAACCGTGCCACCCTGCCACCACGCGGGCCGCTAGTGGCGCTGCCGGTCATTCAGGGTGGGAGTACGGGCGGGGCCCTCCGAGCCCCCAGCGACTTTCGAAGGACCCCATGCCAAAACGCTTGGACCAATGCTGCCGCTCGCCAGCGCCCTCACCTCGGCCCGCCCCTCCGCTCTCCAAACAGTGGGAGGATCGGGCCTGCTGGACTCCTAGGGGCTAACCCTAACCATAGGTCGGCCCCCGAGGGGCATATCCCAAGGGGCCTGGCTCCGCAACACAGGGCATTGGGGACCCCCGAGCCCCAGTGCCGGACTCACCGTGTCACCCCGCTGCTACCCGGGCCACTAGGGGTGCCGCCGGTCATTCAGGGCGGGAGAACGGGCAGGGCCCTCCGAGCCTCCGGCGACCTTTGAAGGCCCCCCGCGCCAAAACGTTTGGACACACGCTCCCACTTGCTAGCGCCCTCACCTCGGCCCACCCTTCGCTGCACACCCGGATGATAGGGACTGCCGACCTCCTGGGGCCTAAGCCTAACCCTAGGTCGGCCCTCGAGGGGCCCATGCCAAGGGGCCTGGCGCCGCAACCCCGGGTATTGGGGACCCCCGAACCCCAGCGCTGGACTCACTGTGTTGCCCTGCCGCCACCCGGGCCGCTAGGAGCACCGTCGGTCATTCAGGGAGGGAGTAAGGGCAGATCCCTCTGAGCCCCTGGCGACCTTCGAAGGCCCCCCCGCGCCAAAACGCTTGGGCCCATGCTCCCGCTCCCTGTGCCCTTATCTCGGTCCGCCCCTCCGCTCGCTGCACAGCTTGTGGATCGGGACTGCCAGCCTCCTGGTGTTACCCTAACCTTTGGTGGGCCCCCGAGGGGCCCATCCCAGGTTCCTATTGCCACAATACCGGGGATAGGGGACTCCCGAGCCCCAGCGCCAGACTCACCCTCCCGCCCTACCGCCCCCTGGGCCGCTAGGGGCACCGCCAGTCATTCAGGGAGGGAGAACGGGCAGGGCCCTTCGAGCCACAGGCGACTTTTGAAGGCCCCCCGCACCAAAACGCTTTGGGCCCACGCTCCCGCTCACCTGTGCCCTTACCTCAGTCCGCCACTCCGCTCGCCGCACAGCTGGCGGATCGGGCCTCCCAGACTCCTGGTGGATAACCCTAACCCTAGGTAGGCCCCCTAGGGGCCCATCCCAAGGGGCATGGCGCCGCAACGCCAGGGATTGAGGACTCCTGAGCCCCAGCGCCGGACTCACCCTGCTGCCCCGCCACACCCGGGCCACTAGGGGAGCCAATTGTCATTCAGGGCAGGAGAACAGATAGGGCCCTCTGAGCCCCTGGAGACCTTTGAAGGCCCCCCGTGACAAAATGCTTCGGCCCACGCTCCCGCTCGCCAGCGCCCTCACTCGGCCCACCCCTCCACTCGCCGCACAGCTGGCGGATGGGACCTGCCGGCCTCCTGGGGGCTAACCCTAACCCTAGGTCGTCCCCCGAGGGGCCAGTCCAATGGGGCCTGGCACGACAACGCCTGGGATTGCTGACCCCTGAGCCACAGAGCCAGACTCACCATGCCGCCCCCCCGCCACACGGGCCGCTAGCGGCACCATTGGTCATTCAGGGCGTGAGAACAGGAAGGGCCCTCCGAGCCACGGGCGACCTTCGAAGGCCCCCCTCAACAAAACGCTTGTGCCCACACTCCCACTTGTCAGCGCCCTCACCTCGGCCTGCCCCTCCGCTCACCGCAAAGCTGGCCGATCGGGCCTGCTGGCTTCCTGGGGGCTAACCCTAACCATAGGTCAGCCCACGAGGGGCCCCTCCCAAGGCACCTGGCGCCGCAACGCCAGGGATTGTGGACCCCCAAGCCCCAGCGCCAGAGTCACCCTGCTGCCCCGTTGCCACACGGTCCGCTAGGGGTGCCATTGGTCATTCAGGGCGGGAGAAGGGGCAGGGCCCTCTGAGCCCCAGGCAACTTTCGAAGGCCCCCCGCGCCAAAACGCTTGGGCCCATGCTCCCATGCGCCAGCGCCCTCACCTTGGCCCGTCCCTCCGCTAGACTCACAGCCAGCGGATCGGGCCTGCCGGCCTCCTGGGGACTATCCCTATTCCTAGCTTGGCCCACTAGGGGCCCTTCCCAAGGGGCCTGGCGCAGCAATGCTGGGGATCGGGAACCCCCGATCCCCAGCGCCAGACTCACCCTACTGCCCCGCTGCCACCCGGGCTGGTAGGGGCGCCGCCGGTCATTCACAGCGACAGAATGGGCAAGGCCCTCCGAGCCCCCAGCAACCATCGAAGTCCCCCCACGCCAAAACACTTGGGCCCTCGCTCCCGCTCTCCAGAGCCCTCACCTCGGCCCACCCCTCCGCTCAACGCACAGCTGGCGGATAGGGCCTGCTGGCCTACCGGGGGCTAACCCTAACCCTAGTTCTGTCCTCAAAGGGCCCCTCCCAAGGGGCCTGGCGCCATAACGCCGGGGATTGGGGAACCCCGTGCCCCAACGCCGGACTCACCCTGCCGCCCCGCCGCCACCCGGGCCGCTAGGGTTGCCGCTGGATATTCAAGGCTGGAAAACGGGCAGGGCCCTTTGAGCCCCCGGCGAACTTCAAAGATACCCCGCGCCAAAACGCTTGAACCCAGGCTCCCGCATGCCAGCGCCCTCACTTTGTCCTGCCCCTCAGCTCACCGGATAGCCAGTGGATCAGGCCCGCCGGCCTTCTGGTGGCTAAACCTAACCCTAGGTCAGCCCCCGAGGGGCCCCTCTGATGGGGCCTGGCGCCACAACGGCTGGGATTGCTGACCCCGAGCCCCAGCGCGGGACTAACCGTGGCACCCCGCCGCCACCCCGGTTGCTAGGAGCACCATCAGTCATTCAGGGCGGGAAAACAGGCAGGGCCCTCCAAGGCCCTGGTGACCTTCGAAGACCCCCGTGCCAAAACGATTGGGCCCAAGCTCCTGCTCGCCTGTGCCCATACCTCGGACCACCCCTCCGCTCGCCGCATAGCTGGCGGATCAGGCCTGTGGGCCTCCTGGGGGCTAACTTAACCCAAGGTCGACCCCCAAATGGCCCTTCCCAAGGTCCTGGCGACACAACGCCGGGCATTGGGGACCCCCGAGACCCAGTGCCAGACTCACCCTGCTGCCCCGCTGCCACCAGTACTGCGAGGGGCACCGTCGGTCATTCAGGGAGGGAGAACGGGCAGGACCCTCTGAGCCCCTGGCGACCTTCTAGGACCCTCCCTCTAAAACTTTGGTCCCACATTCCCACTCGCCAACGCCCTCATCTCAACCTGCCCCTCCGCTCGCCACACAGCCGGCAGACCGGGCTTCCCGGCCTCCTGGGGGTAACCCTAACCCTAGGTCGGCACCTGAGGGGGCCCTCCCAAGAGGCCTGGGGCTGCAACGCTGGGAATTGGTGACCCCCGAGCAGCAGCGCCGGACTCACTTTGCTGCTCCACTGCCACCGGGGCCGCTAGGGGCCCCTATGGTCATTTAGGGCGGGAGAACAGGCAGGGCCCTCCAAGTCCCCAGCGACCTTCGAAAGCCCCCCCAGGCAAAACGCTTCACCCAACACTTCTGTTCCCCAGTGCCCTCACCTCGGTCCGCCCCTCCGCTCGCCGCACAGCCGGTGGATTGGGTCTGCCGGCCTCCTGTGGGCTAACAGTAATGCTTGGTCGGCCCCCTAGAGCCCTTCCGAAGGGGACTGGCACCCCAACGCCGAGGACTGGGGACCCCGAGCCCCAGCGCCAGACTCACCCTACCACCCCTCCTCTAACTGGGCCGCTAGGGTAGCCGCCTGTCATTCAGGGCGGAAGAACGTGTACGGCACTTCGAGCACTCGGCAACCTTCGAAGGACCCCCCCGCGAAAACTCCTGGGCCCGGGCTCCTGCTTGCCAGTGGCCTCACCTCCACCCGACACTCCGCTCCCCGTACAGCTGGCGAATCGGGCCTGCCGGCCTCCTGGGTGCTAACCCTAACACTAGGTCGCACCCAAGGGGCCCCTCCCAAGGGGCCTGGCGCTGCAACAACGGGGATTGGGGACCCCCGAGCCCTAGCGCCGGACTCACACTGCTGCCCCTCTGCAACCCGGGCCGCTAGGTGTGCCGTCGGGCATTCAGTGTGGTAGAAAGGGGAAGGACGCTCTGAGCCCCCGACTACTTTCGAATTCCCCCCCACGCCAAAACGCTTGTGCCCATGCTTCCGCTCGACAGCGCCCTCACCTCAGCCTGCCCCTCTGCTCGCCACACAGCCGGCAGATCAGGTCTGCCGGCCTTCTGGGGGCTAACAGTAATGCTTGGTCGGTCCCCTAGAGCCCTTCCGAAGGGGCCTGGTGCCCCAACGCCGAGGATTGGGGACCCTGAACCCCAGCGCCTGACTCATCCTACTGTCCGTCCTCTACCCGGGCTGCTAGGGTAGCCACCAGTCATTCAGGGCGGAAGAACGTGCAGGGCCCTCTGAGCCCCCGGCGACCTCTGAAGGCCCCCGGCACCAAAACGCTTGACTCAAGCACCTGCTCGCCAGCACCCTCATCTCGGACCACCCCTCTGCTCCTTGCGGAGTGGGCGGATCAGGACTGCTGGCCTCCTGGGGGCAAACTCTAACCCTAGGTCGGCCACCGAGGGGGCCATCCCAAGGTGCTTATCGCCGCAACGCCTGGGATTGGGGACCCCCGAGCCCCAGCGCCAGACTCTACCCTGCTGCCCTGCCACAACCCGGGCCGCTAGGCGTGCTGCCGGACATTCATTCAGGGAGAACGGGCAGGGCCCTCCGAGCCCCTGGCGACCTTCGAAGGCTGCCTGCGCCAGAACACTTGGGTCCACGCTCCGGCTCACCAGCGGCCTCCACTCGGCCAACACTTCCGCTCTCCACACAGCCGGCGGATCCGGCCTGAGAGCCTCCTGGGGGCTAACCCTAACCCTAGGTCAGTTCCCAAGAGGCCTGGCACCGCAACGCCGGGGATTGGGTACCCACGAGCCCCAGCGCTGGACTCAACTTGCCGCCCCCAGGCCACCCGAGCTGCTAGGGTCGCCGCCGGTCATTCAGGGCAAGAGAACGGGCAGGGCCCTCCGAGCCACTGGTGACCTTCGAAGGCACCCGTGCCAAAATGCCTGGGCCCACACTCCCGCTCGCCAGCGCCCTCACCTCAGCCTGCCCCTCTGGACGCCACACAGCCGGCGGGTCGGGCCTGCCGGCTTCCTGGGGACTTACACTAACCCTAGGTTGGCCCCGGAGGGGCCCCTCCCAAGGTGCTGGTGCCACGACGCTGGGGATTTGGGACCCCCAAGCCCAAGCACCAGACTCACCCTGCCCCCCCCTTCCACCCAGGCCCCTAGGATAACCGAGGATCATGCAGGGCGAGAGAACCGGCAGGGCCCTCAGAGCCCCCGGGAAATTTCGAACGCCGCACGCGCCAGAACGCTAGGGCCCACGCTCCCGCTCACTAGCGGCCTCACCTCGGCCAGCGCTTCCGCTCTCCACACAGTCGGCGGATCGGGCCTGCCAGCCTCCTGGGGACTAACACTAACCCTAGGTCGGCCCACGAGGGGACCCTCCCAAGGGGCCTGGGACCGCAACGCCGGGTTGGGGACCCCGAGCCCCAGTGCCGGACTCACCCTGCGCCCCACCACCACCCAGGCTGCTTGGGGCGCCACCGGTCATTCAGGGCGGGAGAACGGGCAGGGCACTCTGAGTCTTCGGCGACCTTTGAAGGCCCCCCATGCCAAAATGCTTGGGCCCACGCTCCCGCTCGAAGCGCCCTCACCTCGGGCCACCCTTCCACTCGCCGCACAGCAGGCGGATCGGGCCTTCTGGCATCCTGGGTGCTAACCCTAAACCTAGGTCGACCCCTGAGGGGCCCCTCTTAAGTGGCCTTGCACCGCAACGCCGGGGATTGAGAACCCATGAAACCCAGTGTCGGACTCACCACGCCTCCCCATCGCCACCTGGGCCGCTATGGGCGCCGTCGGTCTTTCAGGACGGAAGGACGGGCAGGGCCCTCCGAGCCCCTGGCGACCTCGAAGGCCCCCCAAGCCAATACGCTTGGGTGCATGCTCTCGCTCGCCAGCGACCTCATCTCGGCTCACCCCTCCATTCACCTCACAGCCAGCGGATCAGACCTGCAGGCCTCCTGGGGGCTAACACTAACCCTAGTTGGCCGCAGAGGGGCCTCTCCCAACAGGCCTCGTGCCGGAACGCCCGTGATTTTGGACCCCCGAGCCCCAGCGCCAGACTCACCCTGCCGCCCCGCCTCCACCTGGGCCGATAGGGGCGCCGCCGGTCATTCAGGGTGGGAGAACGGGCAGGGCCCTCTGAGCCCCCTGCAACATTCAAAGGCCCCCCGCCCCAAAACGCTTAGGCCCATGCTCCTTCTCGCCAGCGCCCTCACCTCTGCCCGTGCCTCTGCTCGCGGCACAGCTGGTGGATCAGGCCTGCTGGCCTCCTGGGGGTTAAACCTAACCGTATGTTGGCCCACGAGGGCCCCTCCAAAGGGGCTTGGCGCTGCAAAGTGGGGATTGGGGACCACCGAGCCCCTGTGCAAGACTCAACGTGCCGCCCCTCCTCCACCCTGGCCTATAGGAGCACTGCCGGTCATTCAGGGCGGGAGAACGGACAAGGCCCTCAGAGCACCCGGAGACCTTCGAAGGCTCCCCACGCCAAAATGCTTGGGCCCATGCTCCCACTCGCCAGCAGCCTCACCTCGGCCCGCCCCTCCGCTCGACGCACACCTGGCTGATCGGGCCTGACGGCCTCCTGGGAGCTAACCCAAACCATACGTCGCCCCTTGAGGGGCCCCTCCCAAGGGGCCTGGCACCGCCACGCCGGGGCTTGGGGACCCCCGAGCACCAGTGCAAGACTCACCCTGCCTCCTCGCCGTGACCCTGCCCGCTATTAGCGCCGTCCTCATTCAGGGCGGGAGAACAGGCAGGGGCCTCCGAGCCACCAGCGACTTTCGAAGCCCCCCCGTAACAAAACGCTTGTGCCCACGTTCCCGATGGCCAGTGCCCTCACCTTGGCCCACCACTCCGCTTGCAGCACAGCTGGCGAATTGGGCCTACCGGCCTCCTTTGGGCTAACCCTACCCTAGATCGGCCCCCGAGGGACCACACCCAAGTGCCTGGCGCCACCACACCGGGGATTGGGGACCCCTCCCCAGTGCCGGACTCACCTTGACGCCCCGTCACCAACCGGGCCGCTACGGGCTTTGCCGGTCATTCAGGGCAGGAGAACGAGCAGCGCCCTCTGAGCCTATGGCGACTACGAAGGCCATCCGCGCCAAAATGCTTGGGCCGACGCTCCTGGTCGCCAGCACCCTCAACTCAGCACGCCACTTCAATTGGCACAGAGCTGGCGGATTGGGCCTGCCGCCCTCCTGGGGGCTAACCCTAACCCAAGTTGGGCCCCAGAGGGACCCCTCCCAAGGGGACTGGCACCGCAATGCCGGGGATTGGGGAAGCCGAGCCCCGACTGCGGTCTCACCCTGCCCCCATGCCACCACCCGGGCTGCTAGGGGTGCCCCCGGTCATTCAGGGGGGCAGAACTGGCAGGGCCCTCCAAGCCCCTGGCGACCTTTGAAGGCCCCCATGCCAAAACGCTTGGGCCCACGATCCCACTCACCAGGGCGCTCACCTCGGTCCACCCCTCTGCTCGCTGGACAGCCAGCAGATAGGGCCTGCTGGTGTCCTGGGGGTTAACCCTAACCCTAGGGCGGCACCCAAGGAGCCCCTCCCAAGGGGCCTGGCGCAGCAACCCCAGGGATTAGGGACCCCCGAGCCCCAAGGCTGGACTCAACATGCCGACCTGCCACCACCGGGGCCGCTAGGAGAGCTGACAGTCATTCAGGGCGGGAGAACGGGCAGGGCACTCCAAGCCCCTGGTGACATCCGAAGGACCTCCGCGCCAAAACGCCTGGGCCCATACTCCCGCTCGCCAGCGGCCTCACCTCCGCCCGCCCCTCCACTCGCCGCATAGCTGCCAGATCTGGCCTGCCGGCCTCCTGGGGTCTAACCCTAACCATAGATCGGCCCCCGAGGTACCCGCCCAAGGGACCTGGAGCCGCAACACCGGGGATTTGGGAACCCCGAGTCCCAGCGCCGGAATCACCCGGATGCCCCGCCGCCATGCGCGACGCTAGAGGCGTCGCCAGTCTTCAGGGCAGGAGAATGGACAGGGCCCTCCGAGACCCCGGCGACATTCGAAGGCCCCCCGCACCAAAACGTTTGGGCCCATGCTCCCACTTGCCAGCCCCCTCACCTCAGCGCGCCCATCCGCTCTCCACACAGCCATGGGATTGGGCCTGTCGGCCCCCTGGGGGCTAACCCTAACACTAGGTCGCACCCGAGGGGCCCCTCCCAAGGGGCCTGGTGCTGCCACACCGGGGATTGGGGACCCCCGAGCCCCAGCGCCGTACTCACCATGCCATGCCGCCACCACCTGGGCGGCTAAGGGCGCCTCTGGCCATTCAGGGCGGGAGGACCGGCAGGGCCCTTGAATCCCCCGGCGACCTTCCAAGGCCCCCCGCGCCAAAATGCTTGGGCCCACGCTCCAGCTTGCCGGCGCCTTCACCTTGGCCCGGTCCTATGCTACCACACAGCTGGCGGATCATGCCTGTTGGACTCCTGGGAGCTAACACTAACCCTAGGAGGGCCCCAGAGGTGCCCCTCCCAAGGGGCCTGGCGCTGCAACACACGGCATTGGGGACCCCCAAACCGTAGTGCCAGACTCACATTGCCACACTGCCACCACCCGGGCCGCTAGGGGCACCGCTGGTCATTAAGGGCGGGATAACGGGCAGGGCCCTCCAAGCCTCTAGCGACTTTCAAAGGCCCCCGGCGACAAAACGCTGGATACCATACTCCCGCTCGCCATCGCCCTCACCTTGGCCCACTCCTCCACTTGCCGCACAGCCGGGGCATAGGTCCTGCTGGCCTACTGGGGTCTAACCCTAACCCTAAACCCTAATGCCTAACCTTAAACCCAAACCTTAACCGCTAATCCTAAACATAACGCTAACCCCTAACCCTTACCCTAAACCTAACCCTACCCTAAACCTAACCCTAAACCCTAATCCTTAAACCCTAAACCCTGACATTAACACTAAACCCTAAACCCTAACCCCTAACCTTAATCCGGAAACCCTAAACATGAAACCCTAACCTTAACCACTAACCCCAAACCCCAAACCCTAACCCTAAACCCTAACCCTACCCAGACACCTACCATACCCCTAACCCTACCCCTAACCCTACCCCTTCAGCTAACCCTACCCCTAACCCATAACCTAACCCTAAACCTAACCCTAACCCGTACCCTAACCCGTACTCTAACCCTAACTCTAACGCGTACCCTAAACCTAACCCTAACCTGTACCCTAACCCTAACCGTAACCCTAACACGTACTCTAACCCATACCCTAACCCATACCCTAACCTTAACCGTAAACTGTATCCTAACCCGTAATTTAAACCATACCCTAAACCTAACCATAACCCTAACAAGTACCCTAACCCATACCCTAACCTTAACCCTAAACCCTGACCTTAACCCATACCATAACTCGTACCATAACCCGTACCCAAACCCTACCCGTACCCTAACCCTAACCCGTACCCTAACTGTAACCCTAAACCCTAAACCGTAACCCATACCCTAACCCTAACCAGTACCTTTACCTTAACCTTAACCCATACCCTAACTCGTGCCCTATCCCTAACCCGGACCCTAACCCATACCTAACCCTAACCTGTACCCTAACCCGTACCCTAACCCATAACCTAACCCTAAATCGTACCCTATCCCTATCCCTAACCCGTTCCCTAACCCGTACCCTAAGCCTAAACCTAAACCGTAACCTAACCTGTACCATAACCCTAAACTGTACCCTAACCCTAACCGGTACCCTAACCCTAACCCGTACCCTAAACCGTACCCAAATCGGTAGGCCAATACTTACCCTAAACTGTACCCTAACCCGTACCCTAAACCGTACCCTAATGCGTACCCTAACCCGTACCCTAACCCTAACCCGTACCCTAAACCTAACCCGTACTCCAACCCTAACCCTAAACCCTAAACCCTAACCCGTACCCTAAACCCTAATCTGTACCCTAACCCATAACCTCCAACCTGTAACCCCTAAACCCAACCCTAACCCGTACCCTCTCCTTACCCTATCCCTAACCCATATCCTAACCGTAACCCATACCCTAACCTTAACCCGTACCCTAATCCGTACCCTAACCCCGGGGATTGGGTACACCTGAGCCCCACTACGGGACTCAGCCTGCCACCCCTCAGGAAACCATGCCCCTTGCGGCGCTGCAGAGCATCCCCTGCAGGAGAACTGGTAGGGCCCCCCTGAGCCCCCAGCAATCCTCGGCGACCCCCTACACCCCAACCCTGAGGCCCACTCTCATCCCGCCCCATGCCTTCCCTTCAGCTTGCCACTGAGCTCGTGGCAGAGCCGGCAGATCAGGCCTGCCGGGTTCCTGGGGCCTAGCCCTGACCCTAGGTCGGCTGGGTAGGGCCCCTCCCCTGGGGCCCGGTGCCAAAGCCCCAGGGACTGGGGACACCTGACCTCCACTGCAGGACAAAGCCTGCCAGCCTGCAGGAAACCGTGCCCCTTGGGAGGCTGTAGAGCATTCAGGGTGGGAGAACCAGGAGGGCCCCCAGAACCCCGGTGAACTTCGGCGATCCCTAAACCCAACCTTGAAGCCCATGCTCACCCCACCCTGCACCCTCACCTCAGCCCGCGGCGGAGCTCGCCACATAGTGGGCAGACATGGCCTGCGGGGTTCCTGGGCCCCAACCCTAACCCTAGTTCATCTGTGGAGGGGCCCCTCCCCAGGAGCCTGGAGCCACAGCTGCGGGGATTCGGGACACCTGAGCCCCACAGCAGGACTCAGTCTGCCACCCCGCAGGAAACCGTGTGCCTTGGGAGGCCATAGAGCATTCAGGGCGGGAGAACCAGGAGGGCCCTCCTGAGCCACCAGCGAACTTCAACGGCCACCCGCACCCCAACCCTGAGGCCCACGCTCACCCTCCCCACACCCTCACCTCAGCCCGTGTAGCTCGCCATACAGCCAGCAGATCCAGCCTGCGGGGCTCCTGGGGCCTTACGCTAGCCCTAAGCCGGCTGCGGGTTTGGGGGTCTCCCCAGGAGCCTTATATCGCAGACCCGGGGAATTGGGATATCTGTGCCCCACCGCAGGACTCAGCTTGCCACCCGACAGGAAACCATGCCCCTTGGGGTTCTACGGAGTCTACAGGGCATGAGAACTTGGGGAGGCCCCTGGAGCCCATCCCCATCATTGGCAGCCCCCCGTTCCCCAACCCTGAGGCCCATTCTCACCCTCCCCCATGGCCTCCTCTCAGCCATCCACAGAGCTCGCCCCACAGCCTAAAGATTGTCCCTGCCGGGCTCCTGGACCCTAACCCTTACCCTAGGTTGGCCACAGAGAGGTCCCTCCCTAGATTCCTGGCACCACACTCCGGGGGATTGGGGAAACCCAAGCCCCACCGTAGGACTCAGCCTGCAGCCCACAGTAAACTGCACCATTTTGGGGAACAAGAGAGCATTCAGGGCAAGAGAATTGGGGCACACCCTGAGAGCCCCTTCTGGTGAACCCCGACCTTTGTGGGCGCTTCCGGATGAAACCCCAAGGCTCACACTCACCCACCCTTGTGCCCTCATCTCACTCGGCCTGGGAGTTCTCTGAGCACTGGGCAGTTCGGACCTGCTGTCTCTTGAGGTCTAACCTAACCCTGGGTCCTCTGCTGAGTGTCCCTCCCCATTTGCCTGCCTCCAAGGCACCAGGCATTGGGCTCACCTCTGCACGACAGAGGACTCAGCCTGCCCCACAGCAGGAAACTGTCCATTTGGGGCTGCAGCAAGAATTCATAGGAAAATCGGAGGGCCCCCCTCAGCCCATCCCAGGCAACCCCCACTTTCAGAGATCTCCCCGGATCCAATTAGTAGCTTCACACTGACCTTTAAACTTGCTCTCCATGGAGAACTTTTGAAATTCTCCACACTTCCAACCGATGGCATCATCCAGCTTCAGAGACTTACCCAGCTTTAGGTCTTGAGATGGATTAAAATGGGAAGTCACTTCACTTATGACGACGTACTGGTGACCAAAAGATACATGCATAAATGCTTCATATCACTTGGCTTCAGGGAAATGCAAATCTAAACCCCTATAAATGCCATATTACACGAGGCCGAATATATAAAAATAAGAAGACATGAAACTATACATGTTGGAGAGGATGTGGAGAAATGGGAACCCTCTTACACCCCTGTACGAATGCAGTCCGGTACAGCCACTCTTGAAAATGGTACGGAGTATCCTCAAGAAATTATAAATAAAGCTACCGATGTCCCAGCAATTGCACTACTGGGTATTTACCCCCAGAGACAGAGGTAGTGAAGACGGGACACATGCACACCAGTGTTCATAGCAGCAATATCCATAATAGACAAACTGTGGAAGGAGTGCAGATGACCATGGATAGATGAATGGATAAAGAAGATGTAGATCATATATATAATGGAATATTACTCAGCCATCAGAAAGGATGAATACTTACCATCACACCGACCTGGGTGGAGCTGGAGGGTATTATGCTGAGTGGAATAAGTCAATGAAAGAAAGACAATGATCATATGCTTTCACTCCTATGTGGAATATCAGAAACAAGGAAGAAGACCATAGGGGAAGGAAGGGAAAATAGAATGGGAAGTCATCAGAGAGGGAGAAAACCCATAATGGACGCTTAACTATCGCAAGAAACTGATGATTGTTGGAGGAGAAGTTGGGGGGGGGGTAACTGGGTGAGTAGCATTAAGGAGGTCACACGATACAATGAGCACTGGGTGTTACACATGACTGAAAATTTATTGAAGACTACATCTGAAACGAATGATGTACTGTAAGTTGGCTAATTGAATTTAAATTAAAGAACAAAAGACCTCGAATAAACAATCCTACACATTTGTATGGAACCACTAAAGATACTGAACAGCCAGTGCAATGTGGAAAAGAAAAAGAAAGCTGGAGGACTGACAATTTCAGATTTCAGGTTATACTACAAAGCTGCAGTCATCCTAACAAGACAGTACGGCACAAAAATAGACACAGCCACCAAAGGAACAGGATACAAGTTCAGACAGAAACCCACAATTATGTGGTCCATGAATCTTCCACAAAGCAAGCAACGATATCAAAAGGGAAAAGGACAGTCTCTACAACAAATGGTATTGGGAAAACTAGACAGCTATGCACAAAAGAATGAAATTAGACTGCTTTCTTACACAATAAAGACAAACACAAAACAGTTTCAAGACCTCAATATGAGACCTGAATCCATAAAAATCCTACAGGAGGGAAGACAGTAACTTCTTGATATGGACCATACCAACGTTTTTCTAGACTGTCTCCTGAGGCAAAGGAAATGAAAACAAAAATAAACTATTGGGAATACAGCAAAATAAAAAGTTTCCACACGGCAGAAGAACAATGAAAACGTAAAAATAATAAGACAACCTACTCAAAGGGAGAAGATATTTGCAAAGATCATATGCAATAAAGGGATAGTGTCCAAAACATATACAAGTGATTCTACTCAACCCCCCAAAAACAAATAATTCAGTTAAAAAATAGGCAGAAGACATGGACAGACATTTCTCCAAAGAAGAAATACAAATGGCCAACAGTCCCGTGAAAAGATGTTCACCATCATCCATCATCAGGAAAATGTAAACCCAAAGGACAGTGAGGTAATACCTCAAACCTGTCAGAATGGCTAACATCAAAAGCACAACAAAGAGCAGGTGTTGGGAGGATGTGGATAAAGGGGAATCCTCACGAACTGTGGGTGGGAATGCAAACTGTGGTGGCCACCGTGGAAAACAGTATGAAGGTTCCTCAAAAAATTAAATATAGAACTACCCTACGATCCAACAATCACACTACTCGTATTTACCCAAAGAATAGGAAAACAGTAACTTAAAAGGATATGTGCACCCCTATGTTTCTTGCACCATTATTCACAATATCACAATATGGAAGCAACCCAAGTGTCTGTAGAAAAATTGACAAATGAGATGATAGATGTGTGTATTCACACACACACACACACACACACACACACACACACACACACACACAATGGAGTATTACTCGGCTTGAAAAAGAATGAAACCTTGCCATTTGCAGACACATGGATGGAGCTAGAGAGTATTATCCTAACTAAAATCAGTCAGTCAGAGAAAGACAAATCCCATACGATGTCACTCTAATGGGGAATTTAAAAAACAAACAAAAATAAATAACTAAAAGAGAAAAAGGAGACACACCAAAATACAAACTCTTAACAATAGAGAACAAACGGATGGTTACCAGAGAGGAGGTGGATAGAGGGATGAGTGAAATAGATGAAGGGGATTAAGAGGACGCTTTTCTTGATGACTACTGAGTAATATATAGAATTACTGAATCACTCTATTGTACACCTGAAACGAATGTAACACTGTATGTTAGTTTTACTGGAATTAAAATAAATTTTAAAAAAGATTTTTCTTTCAGGAAGCTCTTTGAAAAAGCTTTTCCTGTGCAATGTGCATAAGCCCTACTTGGGAGGATTCACTCTACAATAATTATTCACTCCATGCCTCAAATTCAGATTTCACTGAGTTTTTGCCGTGGATTCCAGGCCACGGAAGACATGGTCCTTTTCAGTCCAGGCTCAGCACCTATGCATTCAAGATTGTAAGTAGAGACACATGACACTTCACAGTCCAGAAAGCTACTATTGTTTCTGTTTCAGTGTGAGAGAGTCACAGACTTTGGGACAGGTTTCAGAGCAGGTTTATTATGGATCCTGGATCTCTACTTCAATGTTCATTGCCAGGATCCATTTGGCTAATAGGTTCCCTGTGGATGGGCTTGCTTCCAAGCACATACATAGAAGATGCAAAGGTGGGTGGGCTTGGTGCGGGACAGGAAGAAGACCAAAAACAGACAAGGGTCCGACCCCTCCCCTGATGCAGGAACTGATACGGGAGAGGGTACGGGAGGTAGAATCGATGCGAAACTCCAAGGTCACCAGCTGAACACAGGAGGCATAGGTCAAGGGATCTGGAGATGCAGGGGTTGAAGGCTTCTCTGAGCTACCTCTGGGAGGAAGGGAGGGAAGGAATGAGAAGGAGACACTGCCTGCCCCTGGCCCATGCCAGCTGCCCACCAACACGCATCAGTCTATGAGCTGACACAGCCTGTGCTCAGGATGGGTTGGCTCGGGTTCTTCAATCCTCACTGGAATAGCTGGCCCCAGGGCTCAGAGACATGCTGAGGGAGATGAGAGGGAAAGCTACCCCACCCACGTCATCCCCTCCTTGATCAGACAGCCCTTCAGAACTGCTAAAAAAGAAAAAAACCCACTAACGGGGTTGAAAGACATGCCATGGATGAACTAAGGCATAGAGATATGTAAAATAACATTCATTTTTAAGTTCAGAGCTGTCAGCTCAGGAAGTGGGGAGAGCTTCCCTGAAGAAGACTGAGGGGAGGGCAGGCCATGCTGAAAAGGGAGACATGGCTGTCCTGATTGGGGACCTGCAGGCCCCTTCCAGGGCAGGGCATCATCCTCGCATCACAGGAGATCCATGGAAGTGTTCCATCAGGGCCAGATATTTGTCTCAAGAAGGCTACCCTGGCATCGGACTGCACAGGGCACCAGGGACGAGGGCCAGATGGAGGACGGACAATACCCCGGAGGCCATGGGGCAAGAGCAGAGGCACATGACCTTGAAGATGATGATGAAAAGCAGGAGGTGGCAGCATGGAGCTGGCCCGAAAGTACCAAGGGAGCAGTGCCCACAGCTACACTGACTTGGTGCCTTCTGTTCCTTGTGTGGCTGACTTCAGTGGGCTCCAGACTAGTCCTGACCACAACTCTAGGAAGTGTGCACCACCCCCGGCCTCCTCTCCCCTTGCAGCTGCTAGGAATCACAGTCACAGACCCTGGTCAGCTTTCGGGGAAACCAAGCAGTGGCTCCACCGCACGCTGTATTTCTGGTGGTGGTCCAGTGCGACCTTCGTGCCTGGCCAGACACTGATGTCTACCTGTATCCACACAAATCCACAGACAGGAGGGTGTCCCTGAATTCCACAGCACCTGATGAGACAGATCCACATAACCCAACACCCAGTGGGTCACTCGGGACCTCACCTATGGTCATGGAGCTCACCATATCTTATTTCTGTCACTTCCCACAGAAAGCCTGTTTCTGATCCCCCACAGTACCATACATCCTGGTTGCTGAACCCACATGGCACCTTTCTTTAAGTGAAGACTATGCCTACACCTCCTAGAAAATATTTCTAATGAAGTACAAGTCCATCAGGACTATGATGTGAACGGTAGCACACAGCCTGCATGGTAGTAGTCAGTAATTCTAACAAGGGTTATCCCCACCCCCCATCTCATAAAACCTTCCTCCTGCCCACTGAACTCGTGGTCTGCCCACAGAAAACCCTCCAGGAAACAAACCTTTCATCTGAATGCTCTCTTCACCTTCTGCTTCAAATCTTATCCAACCACAATGATATGAAACTAGAAATCAGTCTCAAGAAAAAAATGGGACTGTCAAAAATAGGTGGAGATTTTTGGGGCCTGGGTGGCTCAGTCGTTAAGGATCTGCTTTCAGCTCAGGTCGTGATCCCAGGATCCTGGGATCTAGCCCCGAATCAGGCTCCTTGCTCAGTGGGAAGCCCGCTTCACCCTCTCCCACCCCGCTGCTTGCATTCCCTCTCTCGCTGTCTCACTCTCTGTCAGATACTTAAAGAATCTTAAAAAATATGTGGAGATTTAACATCATGCTACTGAACAACCAACAGTCAAAGAAGAAATCAAAAAAATTTTAGAAGTACCTTGACGCTGATGAAAAAGACAACCTACAAAAACTTATGGGATGCAGCAAAAGTGGCTTTATGGAGGACATTCATAGAAATTCAAGTGTTCATCAATCCATGAGAATGCTCTCCAATAAACAACCTGATTTATGTGGTAAAGAATTGGAAAAAAAAAAAAAAACAACCAACAAAGCCCCAAATTAGTAGAAATAAGGAAATAACAAAAAGGAAGGCATAAATAAATCCAACAAAGACTAAAAAGACAAAAAAAAAACCCAATGAAAATGAGAGCTGCCTTTTTTGGAAAGATAAACAAACTGACAAACTTAGCTAGACTCACCAAGAAAGACAGAGGACTCAAATACAATCAGGAAAGAAAGATAATGGATTCCTGTCTCATATCAAAATCAAAAGAACTCTTCAACTTTGGACACAACAATTCTTGCAAGCCACGTCTCTAAAGGCAAAGGAAATAAAAGCAAAAATGAACTATTGGCACTTCATCAGGATAAAAAGCTTCTGCTCGGCAAAGCAAACAATCAACAAAACAAAAGGCAACCTATGGAATTGAAGAAGATATCTGCAAATGATATTACAGATAAAGGGCTGGTATCCAAGATCTATAAAGAACTCCTCAAACTCGACACCCAAAAAATGGGCAGAAGACACAAAGAGATACTTCTCCAGAGAAGACATACAAATGGCCGACAGACACATGAAAAAATGCTCCACATCACTTGCCATCAGGCAAATACAAATCAAAACGACAATGAAATACCACCTTACACCAGTTAGAATGGTTAAAATTAACAAGACAGGGGGCACCTGGGTGGCACAGTGGTTAAGCATCTGCCTTCGGCTCAGGGCGTGATCCTGGCATTATGGGATCGAGCCCCACAACAGGCTCCTCCGCTGTGAGCCTGCTTCTTCCTCTCCCACTCCCCCTGCTAGTGTTCCCTCTCTCGCTGGCTGTCTCTATCTCTGTTGAATAAATAAATAAATTCTTTAAAAAAAAAGGAGGGCACTTGTCATAATGAGCACTAGGTGTTATATGCAAACAATGAATCATGGAACACTACATCGAAAACAAATGAAGTACTGTAGGGTGAATAACAATTTTTAAAAAAAGAGAAGATATTAAATCCATACAGGAAAACTGGCACAATTTGCAAATGACATAAAATCCCGAAAGATTCCACAAAAAAAAAAAAACTGTTAGAATAAAAAAATTCAAACAAGCTGCAGGATATAAAGTCAATATGCAGAGACCTGTTGTCATTATTTTTCAAATATTATTTATTTATTTGACAGGAAGAGAAAAAGCACGAGCAGTGGGAGTGTCAGAAAGAGGGAAAAGCAGACCCTCGCTAATCAGGGAGCCCAACACGGGGCTCGATCCCAGAACTCTGGGATCATGACCTGAGCTGAAGGTAGACGCTTCACTTATGGAGCCACCCAGATGACCCAACTTCTTGCATTTCTGTATACTTATGACACACTTTCGCAAAGAGAAATTAAAAAAGCAACGCCATTTAAAATTGCATCAAAAAAAATCTAGGAATAAAAGTAACCAAGAATGAGAAAGACATAGTACACTCAACACATGGCAGAAAAGAAATGAAAAATATGTGTGTCCAGGGGGGCAGAATGTATGGGTCAAAGATTTGGAAGGGAACACAAACAAATGGTAGCATACGCCATGCTCCTTAACTGGAAGAGTTAATTATGTGAACATGTCCATCGTACCCAAAGCAATCGACAGATGTGATGAAATCCCTATCTGAATTCCTGTGTCATTATTCGAGGAAATAGAAAACAGTCCTCAAACTTGTATGGAATCACAAAAGACACCAAATCCGCAAAGCAACCTGGAGAAAGAGGTGCAGTCAACACACTCCTGGATTTCAAGCTGGATTATAAAGCTGATGTCATCAAAACAGGATGGTACTGGCATAAACAAAGACACCAGGTCAGTGGAACAGTACAGAAAGCTCAGAAACTTACCCACACGTAGATGATCCTCACTTACGACACAGCAGCAGAAGATATGCCATGAGGGAAGGACTGTCTCTTCAGTGAGCGGTAACAGGCAAAGGGGACACTAAATGCAGAAGAATATAACTGGGTCACTTTCTTACACCACACACAAAATTTTTAATGGATGAATGATTTGAACATAAGACCTGAATCCATAAACCTCCAAGAAGACACAGGTACTAAGTCTATTGACATTAGTTTTGGCAAAGAGTCTTCAGATCGGACACCAAATGCAAAGGCAACAAAAGCAAAAATAAACAAGTGGAACAACATCAAACTGAAATCTTCCACACGGCAAAAGAAACCATCAAAAACTTAAAAGGCCTCTGACCCAATAAGAAAAACATATCTGCGAATCATATGTGTGAGAAGAGGCTAATATCCAAAATACACACAACACTCATACAAATAAAAAAAAAACTATATAAAAAATGGGAGGAATATGTGAATAGATACTTTCCAAAGATGGCACACAGGTGCCAACAGACAGAAAAAGTTGTTCGACATCACTAATCATCGTTAGGGAAACATCAGTCAAACCCACAATCGGCTATCCTCTCACAACTGTTGGAATAGCAATTGTCCCAGAGACAGACACCAGGTGGGGTCTGGGTGTGCAGACGAGGAAACACTGTGCACTGTTGGTGGGAATGGAAATTGGTGCAGCCACTGTGACAAATGGTATGGAGGTTCCTGAAAAAATAAATACAACTACCCCATGACCCAGTAATGGCTCTACTGAGTATTGATTTAAGAACACAAAAATGCTGCCTCAAAAAGACAGATGCACTCCCACGTTCACTGCAGCATTATTCACAAGAACCAGACATGGAAACACAGACCTTGGGGGCCTTATGCCAAGTAACTCAGACACAGAAAGACCAATACCAGATGCTCTCATGTACATTCAACGTGGAATAAACAAATACTGAACGCATAGATACTGAGAGCAGGTTGGTAGGTGCCAGATTCGGGGATGCGGTGGTAGAAAAGGGTGAAGATGGTCAAAGTCTCAATGTTTGAGTGAGAAAATCCTAGTCATGAAATGGTCTGTCAGGCATGGAGACTAAAACTAACCCCGCAGCATGGGGTATAGGTTTCCCTGCTCTTTGAAAGTACAGGGCTTCTGAGAAACCTTGCACAGAAGAAATGGTGTCAAGAAGGAATGACCATTAATTTACACGAACAATTAGACAGTGTGCTCAGACTCCAAAATTCCTTCTCTTTGGCTTTTCTTAGGCCTCAGCACACAAGTTTCTAACGGAGGCCCAGCATAAATGAAGATGAAGCACAGCAGAGGCTCACAGACACAATTCAAAGTGCTAGTGGCTGGAAGCGGAGAGCGGTTGACAGAGGAAGGAGCTGGTTGGGGTGCACGCCGCCTCGGTCGTGCTTCCCCCCAGAACAGATGCTGAACGCGATTCTCACTGTTCACCTTTTTTCATAAGATTGAAATCCTCTTCAGGTGTCTTCCTTTTACTGAAGCTGGGTAATAACGTAGTTCTTTCAAGAAAGCCCAGTGTCTTACTGTGAACGTTTAAAAAGTGGGGGATACTTGTACTTGAGCATTGCTGAGGGAAGAGATGTGAAAGGTCCTCCCAGACACAAACCTCAGCAGATCCACTGGGAAAGGCACCTTCCTCAGCATGCTGAACACCGACTACCTCCTACCCCCTGAGAAACCCTCTCCTTCCTCTCGATCAGGACAACCCACAACACCTGAGAGTTACCCCAATTCCTCTGTTCTCCTGCTCCTAATAGCTAACCCATCAGCAAATCCTGTGAGCTCCATCTTCAAAATGGACCCAGAAGAGGTCTAACCACTCCATCCAAAGCCACCTGTCCGTTCCACGGTGCCTGAGTTCCTGGAAAAGCTTCATAATTGACCTGCTTTGCCATCTTCAACCCTCTGTCATCTGTTCTCAACACTGTAGCCAGTATGGCCCAGTGAAACAGCTTCTCATGGGGTTATAGCCCTGGAATAGCTTTCTGTCACCCTCTTTCACCTCTCTAAGCTCATGTCCTAAGCTGTCTCCTGTGGCCACAGGTCCTTCTTGCTGCTCCTGGAAATAACTGGAATTCTCCTGCCCCAGAGCTTTTGCACATGCTTTCCCTTCTGTTAAGAATGCTCTTGATGTATTCTCACTCACCTTCGGAGAAGTCAGAATTGGAGTGACAGGGACAGAAGATGAGGTTGTGTGTGTTGGGTGAGGCTGGTGGCCCAGAAGAAGGTTCTCTGCCAGCTCTCTGCCTGTGCCTCACTTGTCCTCAGCCAGGAACTTGCACACAGCCCTCACCTGTCACAACTCTCACCCAGGAGACCACAGCCACCCCTGGAGCCCACCCTGCCCACACCCTGCTGCAGAATGCATTCAACACTCCTCTGGGACCCCTGTCAGTTTACCCAGACCTGGAACTCCCCTATCTCCTGCAAAGCTCCCGGATTCCACCGTTTCTTCCAAAATCACACTGGCGCAAGGCTTTCATGAGAAAGCTATAACACTAACTAATGAAAGGTTCACACCTACTTTCCCCTTCTGTTGCCTTTCTCTCCACCTTCTTTCCTACCTGTGCAAATTGTAACATATCAGTGGAACATGAACATGCTCTGAGATCTGAATCTTTCATTGCAGCTTTCTGAGGACTCCTTATGTGATAAGAAACTAGTGTATCCTACAACAGGGTGTTCTACAACTCTCATCTATAGAAGAGTACAGCCCAAATCACTACAACTTTACCTCGCTCTTCATGAAGCAGAACACTTTTTCCTTTCTTCTTTTACTTAAATTCCAGTTAGTTCACATGCCATGGAATATTCGCTTCAGGGGTAAGATTTAGTGATTCCTCACCTGCATACAGTACCCGGTGCTCATCACAAGATTCCTCCTTAATACCCCTCACCCATTTAACTCTTACACCCACGCCCATGTCCTGCAGCAACACTCAGTTTGTTCTCCAAGGTTGAGTCTATTTCCTTGTTTGCCTCTCCATCACCCCTCAACTCTGTTCATCTGTTTTTTTTTTCTGAAATTCCACAAGCGTGAGAGCATAGGATATTTGTCTTTCCTCACTGATTTTGCTTAGCTTAATACACTCTAGATCCATCCACATCCTTGCAAATGGTAAGATTTCATTCTTTTTGAAGCTGGGTCATATTCCATTATATATATGTATCCCACATCTGCTTTATCCATTCATCAGTGCATGGACTTTGGGATTCTCTCCATAGTTTGGCTACTGTGGACATTGCTGCTATAAACATTATGGTGCATGGACCCCCTTCGAATCTGCATTTCTGTATCCTTTGGGTAAATACGTAGGACAGCAATTGCTGGATCATGTGGTTGTTCAATGTTTAACTTTTTGAGGAACCCCCACACTGGTTCCCAGACTGGCTGCACCACTTTGCATTCCCACCAACAGGATGGGAGGGTTCCCCTTTAAGCAGAACATTATCTGCCGGCAATTTCATAGGAGGCAACAAAACCTCTGGGAGATGCACCCAGGGTCAGACAAGCAGTTGCAGACTTCACCCCAAGGCTCCTGACGCCAAGCCCCTTGAAGCCACCAGCATGCCACTATCCAAAAGAATTCCCAGACTCTCCTTCTGACTCCACCACCAAAGAAACTACAGAGAGAATATGGCACCTCAAAATATCGAGATAATACATTTAGTAAAACTAGAAAGTCAAGCTCAACTTTTAAACAGGAACAGGCCGGTTTGGATAATTTTGAATTTTCCCTCCACCCTAATTTTAACTCTTCTGGTGAATAAACTAATCAATGATGAAACATCACCTTTGTCAAATGACATCATCCAAGTCTGTATCAGATGAAAAAAGCCACCTAACTCTAGATACTGGCCACTAAACCATATCTTAGGCCCAATTGAATAAACACTGTTAGATGAAGGAACAAATTAGATGTTACAAACAGGCACAGAGTGAATCTCACCTTCCCTTTCTAATAAAAGAGGGTTCCTAGGAAACAGATGGTCAAAATACATTTGTAAGCAATAAATGGACAGAAATTGTGATCCCCTGCAAAGTTCTACCTCCAGGGAAACTAAGTAATTCTTGCACCAAACCCAGAATGCTGACAGCTACTTCAATTTTACTTTGTGGCTCAACTAGAGAAAAGAGAAAAGCCCAGGAGGTTTTGGGATAATGAGAGGTTTTACCTCCAGCCCTGACATAGATAGGACATTTTGCCAAACATACCTGTGCTTTCTCTGAACACTGGCGCCCTGTGACAAGCTGCCTCGCTGACTCCGATGCTGACGTTCAAAACCTCGGGTGTCTTGTAGCCAGAGCAGAGAAGTGCTGTCAGCTGGGGAGAAGAAGGCACCTCTGACCTATAGCCTGCACACCTGCTTCGGTTTCTGGGTGCAGGGGCAACACATACTTGTTGTATATCAGTAATTATCTTCATTCTCAATAGACCAATGACCTTGCCTTTTCTGGAAAGCAGACTTACTCTTCTAAAGAAACCCTCAATTCGTCTATTCCCAATGCAATTAGAGTGGGGTCTGGTTTACGCCCTCCTTCAGGCCCCCACCTGGAGGATTTTCCTGCATGATTCTAATAGCCAATTACCACTAACCTGGGGGCACACGGGGCATAATGCTGAAGTTGGGGGACGGCTCTGGGGCTTGCTATGGCCACACCTGTGCCTGGGGGACCAGGGCACACCCTGCTGAACTTGAGGTACTTCTCAAGATGCATCACCTGCACAGTGTCAGAGAACCGTGGGACACATCACTGAAGGTGGGGACTCTGTGAGGTCCTTACCCGCACTCTTCCCGGGGAACAGGGGAAACCCTGAAATTCTGCAACCAATCCCACAAAAGCTCAGGTGAGTGGGCGCCCTGGAGTTCACAGGTATGGGGAATAAGGCCAGTTGAGAACATGGGGCAGAAGAGACTTTAAAAGGAAAAAGAAAACTCACCTGAGTTCCCACAATGAACCCTCTCCAGGTGCCCTTCCAGAACCCTGCCTCCCACCTGGGGCGCACCCTACCCCCAGACCCCCCCACCCACGGTGCACGCTGCTCTCTAACCTGCCGGGACCTCCGCAGGGCAACTCTCTCTCTCCCAGTTCCCCTTCTTCTGTCCCAGGTTTGCACCCCACTGCAACTCTGGAACAGCCCACAGAGACGTAGCTCCACTCCCAAGAGGTGATTTGTCAGGGAGGGTGGTGCCCCAGCCCCTGGGAAGCCAGGCAAGCCGCCCTCAAGCCCCTGGAACCCTGAAAGTGCAGGGGGTCCAAGAGGTGCCTCCTCTACCCAACACCCAGCATAGGCATAGGTGGGGTCCTGGGCTGGGCTCCCCACACACACCTGGCCCATTCCAGGGACCCCTCTAGCTGCAGACCACCCTCAGAGTCCTGCCCCTTCCCTTTCTGCACCAGACCTCCCTGCTGGGGTGTGCCTGGTTCTGGGCAAGATCAGTGGCTCTCAGACCCTCCAAGGCTTGGGCTTTAGGAAATGCAATGATTTCATGCATGTTCAGTATGTACATGTCAGTATGACTTTAATCTTATGGGAGCCAAAGAGGTTCTTTATTTTTTCTTATCTTCATGTTGGCATTTTTGGTTATTGTTTTCTTCTTGAAGCAGATGTACAACATGTGCTTGGGGCAGAAATAGGGCCCATGCTTTGAGGTTTTGCCCAATCATTTTGAACCGGGTAAAATGTTAAAGGATAGCTTCCCTGGGATCCCAGGATCAGGGCCCACAGATGATATAAGATAAAAATTACTTTCATCATTATAATTACTCCTAAATGGAGGAATTTGAGACAAAAGCACCTTCACAAGAGTACCAAGAAATCAAAATGATGCCCACAGAAAGCTACCTGCTCCATGGTCAGCACATGTAACAGAAGTGTTCACAGTCTCTGGACTCCTGCCCTTCTCCTGACCAAATCTCTGAAGCACACAGACCACTTAAAATCAGAATTGTAGAACTGCTAGAACTCCTTAGAGATGTCTGGCACCATTCCCTTGGACTGCAGAATAAAACACAGTAGCTCGTTGTCACAAACTAATTTCAACATGAAGTGCCCCCTGGATGCACTAAGTTCTTTCTCTGCAAATGTTGACTAATGTAAGTCACAGTCATACCATATAAACACTACGATGGCTGGGGAGTCATCGTAGGTAAGGGAATATTTTAGCCATGTTTATAAGCATTGGCTCACTTTGTAGAAGAGGCTGAGCTGAGTGTTTTTCAATACTATTTCAGACCAGTTTTACAGCACCCTCTGAACATACCAGAGCCTGAATGGACAAAAAAAAGATAGTTGGTTTCAGTAACTTTAATACCAGAAAAATATTATACTGTCTGTATTCCTAAGGATCTTTGAGTATCTTACCCAGAGGTCCTCCACTAAGATAATGATCTTAATGATCACCATGGGCAGAGGTGAAAAGGCCCGCTGAATTCGTTCCATTTGTCCACATGACAAGAAAATCCTGATACTTGATAGGTTTCCAGATTGAGAAGACCAGAGATAAGAGGGAAATAGTACCCTGTATGGAACAACAAGGGATTTGGAGTCAATTTGGGGATCCCACTTAGGTTTCTGACACTAAAATCCTCTGTGACTCATATCATCTGAGTCCCTTTCTAACCGTCTGAAAATGTGCCTAAAAATATCTACACCCTAGTTGAGAAGTTTAAGAGGCAGAATGCTACAAAGAGCCAGTATGATGTCTCTCAGGAACAGGTGCTAAGGAACACATAATTGCTATTGGGTCTATTTCTTTTCTAGAAGAAATAACACATGTTGAATCCATATTTCTAATAGATGACTCACCAGATGATTTTCAAACCTGAAGGAAGGCCAAGAAGTCGCTCTTGTGTCATGTTTCACTCAGAAATCATGTTGTTGGACTGGTGAGGACAATACGATAGCAACGTCATCACTAAGAGTGGGGAGCTTCTAATTTCCATACGGCCATGTTCACCCCCTTAGCTCAGGGCCACCAGAAAGGACAGCTGAGGGGGACCACAGGCCAAGGCTGCCAGGTGTGGCTGGGGCAGGCAGAATTCTGACTTAAGGCTCAACTCCTGTCTAGGTTATTATAATGCTCTTCACAAAGAAAGTGCCATTGTGTGTGAGCCCTCATGTAGAAAAGGTTCAGAATTTCCATTGAGATTCCCTCTCTGACCTTTTGGATATGTAGCAAAGTTCCATTTAATTTTAAACATTGAAGGACTTCCTGGTTTTCTTTTCGCTATGACTGTGGCTCAATTCGCCTGTGGTCTAAGAATAGAATCTAGTTAATTTCACGGTTTAACATTTGTAGCATTGATTCGTGGCCCCATCTGTCATTTATTTGGGTAAAGAGTCTATGACCACTTGCAAATAATGTATTCTGCACTTATGATGGAATGTTCCCTATATGTCAATTAGGTCACATTTTTACCAATGTTTTGTCTGCTTTTTCTGTCAGATATTGAGAAAGGTATATTAAAATCTTCAAACAATGTTGCTCTATTCAACATGGCATCGGAGAATCTACCACTGTTAGAAGGCAAGGGAAACAAAAAGTATAAGAATTGAGGGGATAATTGTAACTATTCACAGATAATATGATTGTGTACATAGAAAATACAAACCAGTCTATAAATACCCTATTAGAATTAAAAATGCAATTTATAAATTTGAGATGGATTGTAGCTTCCCATTGGACAGTTTCTGAAAGAAAATGCAGAACCTGTCAATCTTGGGGTAGGACATATGGTGCACTAACCATTTAAAAGAATTCAGTGGGACTTCATAAAAATGTGACATTTCTCCTTATCTTATGACCATAAGAAAATGAAAAAGTGAACCACAGTCTGGGAAGTAAAGATTTGCAATACACACACTGACAAAGACTTGTCAATAAAGAATTCCTGCTCATCAACCATAAAAAGTCTATTTATAAAGGAATACTTCACAAAAGATTGACTGATGTCCAATAAAACCCAGAAAGGGTACTCTACAGTATTATTTTCAGGAACAGAAAGGCCTTTCCTAAAATGAAAACATACACACAAACCAGTATTCCCTAGATGGATGACGTCCTTACTTCTGAGGACAGCTTGAAGAACAGACTAGCATCAAAGTAAAGTGATGGAATTCCTGACACTCAGAGGATGGACAATTGACCTCAACCTACAGTACAATTTCTAGGCATCATTCGGTCCTCTGAAGGCAGACAACTACCACACCCCTTCCTACACCACACCGGTTGCTTCCCAACACCTACCATAAAAGAAGAACATGAGAAACAGATAGGACTAGTAGGAAATAGCAAAAATCACATGTGGGGATTATCCTGAAACACACTGATCACATAACTAGTGTAAGGAAGTGTAGGGAACTGACAAGGACAGAGACTCAAGAGGTACTTCTTTGGGAAATGCTGTCTGAAATCGTCACACGTTGGTACCAGCTAATGAGGGCTCTGAGCATACCTAGGGTTTGCTCACAAGGGTCTGCAACACCATCGCTGAGGACTGAAACTCTTCAAGACCTCAAAGCTTGCCTGATTGACTATTGGACTAAGAGATTCCCATGTTCTGAAAACAGATACCAACTCATTGAAAGGTTCACCTGGGCTCTCTCGGAGGCCCTACAAGAAGCTGAACCACTCACTGAAAATCAATTACACACACACACACACACACACACACACACACACACACACACACACCTGTCATTTCACCAATTACTTAAACATTCAAGGTTCTTCCTACCTTTTCTTTTTCACATTGATATTTATACTCACATGAAATGTCATCATTTCTAATGAACACTGATGTCAAAATAGAGATCCATTGACACAATATTCACAAAATGGAACTTCCCTGCTGTCATTTTCAATATAGCGTTTTTTAAAATTCATACATATTTTAGGTTTTGGTAACTTATACAGGAGAAGATCAGCATTGAAAAACTCTAAATACTGACAATGAGGTTTAAGCCTAGAGAACAAGAATGGTCCAATTTCATAGATAATAAGGAACCAAAGGGAAAGCATGGAAGCTGTAGTCGAATAATTTTACACATATGCATCCCCTATTATTCTACTACTGAGGGGCGTGTTTTATTACCACTCTGCATGCATCAATTGTCTTCCACGTGCACCTGCACAGGTATAATGAATTACTACAGTAAAATGAAATGTCTGGGAACTACTTAGCGGCATCTATAATGAACAATTCAATTTCGATCTTATATTTGGTGAACTTCCACTGTCTGTCCCTTTAGACAATGGACCCTAAACAGAAGGGGGAATGAACCACGAGAGACTATGGACTCTGGGAAACAAACTGAGGGCTTCAGAGGGGAGAGGGGTGGGGGATTGGGATGGGCCAGTGATGGGTATTAAGGAAGGTACATATTGCATGGAGCACTGGGTGTTATATGCAAATAATGAATCACGGAACACTACATCAAAAACTAAGGAAATACTGTATAGTGACTAACATATCATAATAAAAAATTAATATTAGAAAAAAAATAAAGGTAAAAAAAATCCAATACAGCTTCTCTGTTTCAAGAACAATCACAATTGAGAAAAAACTAACTTCCAATCCCTAAAGCAAAACACAGACCAAATTCCATTTCACTCCCCTTTATTCACATTCTCTGTGGGTTCTAAGCTATTTCCCTAACTCCTTTCCTGCTGAACAGGGAACCCGGGCTCGATCCCAGAACCCTGAGAACATAACCTGAGCCAAAGGCACATGCTTAACTGGCTGAGCCAGCCAGGAGCCCCAGCCATGTTTTTCTTAAGCAAAAGGACAATTTCTCACAATGCCTTCACATGACTTCACATGGTACCAGACACCTGCATTTGCCTCTAGGAGGTTGCAGATGAAGGCGATTGCAAACTCTCACAGTGGTTTATCAAATACAATGACCTGCCTGGTGACAGTGAAACTCTTATGAGCCCACGAGAGGGTGCTGTGACACTCAGCTGTGGCTGGGCTGGCACAGAGAACCAAATCCATTTCCCTGCCTGATGTCTGTGAGGAACAGATGCCCCCACTGTGAATGAGACCCTGCCACTGAGCTGTCCAGAGATGGCCATCCTCACGGAGGATGAGGATAAAGGACAATGCCTGAGGAGACCTCATCTGTCTCTTTTATCTTTTCATATTTTTGACAGTGGACAAATCACTGCCTAGGAGTCCCCAACTACCTTAGTCTCATCTGTGAATGGCCAAGAGGTTTTACAAAACACTCAAGATTTTGACCTCACAAATGCCCACAACCACTTACCATAGGGATTGAACATTAAGCAAAGATACTGTTCCTTGGAAGAGAGGTCCTGCCCACTGTTGTTTCTCACTTCTATGCACATCTTCCTTACCTCATGGTAATATAACCACCTTGATTCCTGCTTCCGTCTTCAGGAAGGCTGATGTGACTTGAAGGGCATTACCCTGACATCGTTCTTTCTTAGCAATAAGATGTGGACATTTCCCTAGTCCTACACATCCAAAGTTGAATGGGAGTCAGGATTGAGGAGACTGATGAGATTTGAAGGTGTTTTCCTGTACAGGGTGGTTTATTACCAATAAGGATGGGTCAGAGTCCTCGAAATTCCAGAACCTTTTCATTAATGCTTCCTACTCGTGAAAGAAGATGTACATTGGTCTTTCCCTGTATAGTGTGGTGACTCAGAGAAAAGTGCTTAGCCCTTTCGTCAGACTTCCACGACCACTTTGGGGCTGGCTTCCATATTCAGAAAGGATGATGTTAGGGCTAAGAGGGTTCCTGTACACTGTTATTTCTTACAGATAAGTGTATGGCATTTTTGTTACCTTGCCTGAACCACTTAGCGCCGGGCTTGCCGGTCTCCTGGGGACGAACCCTAACCCTAGCTCGGCCCCCGAGGGGCCCCTCCCAAGGGGCCTTGTGCCACAACGCCGGGGATTGGGGCCCCCGAGCCCAGCACCGGAGTCAGCCTGCTGCCCCGCGGCAACCCGGGCTGCTAGGGGCACCGCCAGTCTTTCAGGGCAAGAGAACGGGCAGGGCCCTCCAAGCCCCCGGCGACCTTCGAAGGCCCCTGTGCCAAAATGCTTAGGCCCACACTTCCTCTCGCCAGCGCCCTCACCTCGGCCTGCCCCTCCGCCTGCTGCAGAGCTGGCGGAACGGGCCTCCTAGACTCCTGGGGGCTAGCACTTACCCTAGGTCACCCCCGAGGGGCCCCTCCCAAGGATCCTGGCACCGCAATGCCGTGGATTTGGGACCCCCGAGCCCCAGTGCTGTACTCACTCTGCCACCCCATAGGCACCGAGGGCACTAGGGTCGTTGCCATTCAGGAAGGGAGAACGGGCAGGGCCCTCCGATCACCCTGCGACATTCGAAGGCCCCCCACGCAAAAACTCTGGCTCCCACACTCCTGCCCGCCAGCGCCCTAACCTCGGCCCACCCCTCCACTCGCTGCAGAGCTGGCGGATCGGGCCTGCTGGCTTCCTGGGGGCTAACCCTATCCCTAGGTCGCCCCCAAGGGGCCCCTCCCATGTGGCCTGGCGCCGCATGCCAGGGATTGGGAACCCCCAAGTCCCAGCGCCGGAAGCTCCCTGCCACCCCACCGCCACATGGGGAACTAGGGGCGTCGCCAGTCCTTGAGGGCGACAGAACGGGCAGCACCCTCCGAGCCACCTGGGACCTTCGAAGGCACCCCAAGCCAAAGCCAAAATGCTCTGGCCCACACTCCCACTCACCAGCTACCTCACCTCAACCCACACCTCCATTCACCGCACATGGTGGAACGAGCCTGCCAGCCTCCTGCGGGCTAACCCTAACCCTAGGTCGGCCCCCGAGGGGCCCGCCCAAGGGGCCTGGCGCCGCAACGCTGGGTATTAGGGACCCCCGAGCCCCAGCGCCGGACTCACCCTGCCGCCCCGCTGCCACCCGGGCCGCTAGGGGTGCCGCTGGTCATTCAGGGCGGGAGAATGGGCAGGGCCCTCCGAGTCCATGGCGACACTCAACGGCCCCCCCATCCAAAACGCTTGAGCCCATGCTCCTGCTCCTCAGTGCCCTCACCTTGGCCCACCCCTCCACTCGCTGCAGAGCCGGTGGATGAGGCCTGCCCTCCTCCTGGAGGCTACCCATAACCCTAGGTTGGCCCCTGAGGGGCCCCTCTGAAGGGGCCTGACACCACAATGCCTGAGATTGGGGACACCCGAGCCCCAGCGCCGGACTCACCGTGTCGCCCTGCCACCACCCAGGCCACTAGGAGCACTGTCGGTCATTTAGGGAGGGAGAACGGGCAGATCCCTCCAAGCCCCTGGCAACATTCGAAGGCCCCCCGTGCCAAAACGCTTGGGCCCACACTCCCGCTCGACAGCGCCCTCACCTAGGCCTGCCCCTCTGCTCAACACACAGCCGGCAGATCGGGTCTGCCAGCCTCCTGGGGGCTAACAGTAATGCTTGGTCAGCCCCCTAGAGCCCTTCCGAAGGGGCCTGGCACCCCAACGCCGAGGACTGGGGACCCCGAGCCCCAGCGCTAGACTCACCCTACCGCCCCTCCTCTAACCGGGCCGCCAGGGTAGTCGCCTGTCATTCAGGGCGGAAGAACGTGAACGGCCCTCTGAGCACCTGGCGACCTTCGAAGGACCCCCCCTCGAAAACTCCTGGGCCCATGCTCCTGCTCGCCAGCGGCCTCACCTCCGCCCGACCCTCCGCTCGCCACACAGCTGGCGAATCGGGCCTGAGGGCCTCCTGGGGGCTAACCCTAACACTAGGTCGCACCCGAGGGGCCCCTCCCAAGGGGCCTGGCGCTGCAACACCGGGGATTGGAGACCCCTGAGCCCTAGCACCGGACTCACACTGCTGCCCCTCTGCAACCCAGGCCGCTAGGTGCGCCGTCGGGCATTCAGGGCAGAAGAACGTGCAGGGCCCTCCGAGCCCCCGGCGACCTTTGAAGGCCCCAGCACCAAAACGCTTGGGTCCACGCTCCTGCTCGCCAGCGCCCTCATCTCAGCCCACCCCTCCGCTCCTTGCAGAGCGGGTGGATCCGGACTTCCAGCCTCCTCGGTGCAAACTCTAACCCTAGGTCGGCCACTGAGGGGCCCATCCCAAGTCGCCTATCGCCGCAACACCTGGGATTGGGGACCCCAAAGCCCCAGCGCCAGACTCTACCCTGCTGCCCTGCCGCAACCCGGGCCACTAGGCGTGCTGCCGGTCTTTCAGGGTGGGAGAACGGGCAGGGCCCTCCGAGCCCCCGGCGACCTTCAAAGGCCGCCTGCGCCAGAACGCTTGGGCCCACGCTCCCACTCCCCAGCGCCCTCACCTTGGCCCGCCCCTCCGGTCGCTGCACAGCCGGCACATCAGGCCTGCCCGCCTCCTGGGGGCTAACACTACCCCTAGGGTGGCCTATGAGGGGCCCTTTCGAAGGGGCCTGGTGCCTCAGTGCCAGGGATTGGTGACCCCCGAGCCCAAGCCAGGACTCACTTTGCCGTCCCGCTGCAAACCAGGCCACTAGGCGTGCTGCCGGTCTTTCAGGGCGGGAGAACGGGCAGGGCCCTCCGAGTCCCAGTGAACTTCTAAGCCCCCATGCGCCAAAATGCTTGGGCCCATGCTCCTGCTCACCAGCGCCCTGACCTCGGCCCGCCCCTCTGCTCACGCACAGCCAGCGGATCGGGCCTGCCAGCCTCCTGGGGGCTAACCCTAACCCTAGGTTGGCCCCCGAGCGGAACCTCACAAGGGGCCTGGCACAGCAACGCCAGGGATTGGGGACCCCCGAGCCCCAGTGCTATACTCACCGTGCCGCCCTGCCACCACCCGGGCCGCTAAGGGCGCCTCTGGCCATTCAGGGCGGGAGAACCGGCAGGGCCCTCCAATCCCCCGGCGACCTTCCAAGGCCCCCCCGTGCCAAAATGCTTGGGCCCACGCTCCAGCTCGCTGGCATCTTCACCTCGGCCTGGCCTTCTGCTACCGCACAGCTGGCGGATCATGCCTGCCGGACTCCTGGGTGCTAACACTAACCCTAGGACGGCCCTAGAGGGGCCCCTCCCAAGGGGCCTTGAGCTGCAACGCACAGCATTGGGGACACCTAAACCGCATTGCCAGACTCACACTGCCACCCCGCCACCACACGGGTCGCTAGGGGCGCCTCCGGTCATTCAGGGCGGGAGAACGGGCAGGGCCCTCCGAGCCTCTAGTGACGTAAAAGGCCCCTCGCGCCAAAACACTGCATACTATTCCCTCGCTCGCCAGCGCCCTCACCTCGGCCCACACCTCCGCTCGCCGCACAGCTGGCGCATCAGTCCTGCTGGCCTACTGGGGTCTAACACTAACCCTAAACCCTAACCCATAACCTTAAACCCTGAACCTTAAACCCTAATCCTAACCGTAACTCTAACCCCTAACCCTTACCCTAACCCTAACCCTACCCTAAACCTAACCCTAAACCTTAATCCTTAAACCTTAAACCCTAACATTAACACTAAACCCTAAACCCTAAGCCCTAACCCTAATCCCGAAACCCTAAACATGAAACCCTAACCCTAACCACTAACCCCAAACCCCAAACACTAACCCTAAACCCTAACCCTACCCCGACCCCTACCATACCCCTAACACTACCCCTCACCCTACCCCTTCAGCTAACCCTACCCCTAACCCGTAACCTAACCCTAAACCTAACCCTAACCCGTACCCTCACCCGTACCCTAACCCTAACCCTAACCTGTACCCTAACTCTAACCGTAACCGTAACACGTACTCTAACCCATACCTTAACCCGTACCCTAACTTTAACCCTAAACTGTACCCTAACCCATAACTTAAACCATACCCTAACCTTAACCGTAACCCTAACAAGTACCTTAACCTGTACCCTAACCTTAACCCTAAACCCCAAACCCGGACTCTAACCCATACCCTAACTCGTACCATAAACCGTACCCTAACCCTACCCGTACCCTAACCCTAACCTGTACCCTAACCGTAACCCTAAACCCTAAACTGTAACCCGTACCTTAACCCTAACCAGTACCCTTACCTTAACCTTAACCCATACCCTAACCCGTACCCAAACCCATACCCTAACCCGTGCCCTATCCCTAACCCGGACCCTAACCCATACCTAACCCTAACCTGTACCCTAGCCCGAACCCTAACCCATACACTAACTATAAACCATACCCTATCCCTATCCCTAACCCGTTCCCTAACGCGTACCCTAACCCCAACCCTAAACCGTAACCTAACCTGTACCATAACCCTAAACTATACCCTAACCCTAACCCGTACCGTAACCCTAACCCGTACCCTAAACCATACCCAAATCCGTATGTCAACACTTACCCTAAATCATACACTAACCCGTACCCTAAACTGTACCCTAACGCGTACCCTAACCCGTACCCTAACCCTAACCTGTACCCTAAACCTAACCCGTACTCCAACCCTAACCCTAACCCTAAACCCAAACCCTAAACCCTAACCCATACCCTAAACCCTAATCTGTACCCTAACCCATAACCTCTAACCTGTAACCCCTAAACTCAACCTTAACCCGTACCCTCTCCTTACCCTAACCCTAACCCCTACCCTCACCCGTACTCTAACCGTAACCCATACCCTAACCTTAATCCATACCCTGATCCGTACCCTAACCCCGGGGATTGGGTACACCTGAGCCCCACCACGGGACTCAGCCTGCCACCCCTCAGGAAACCATGCCCCTTGGGGCGCCACAGAGCATCCCGTGCAAGAGAACTGGTAGGGCCCCCCTGAGACCCAAGCGATCCTCGGTGGCCCCCTACACCCCAACCCTGAGGCCCACGCTCATCCCGCCCCACGCCTTCCCTTCAGCTTGCCACCGAGCTCGTCGCAGAGCTGGCAGATCAGGCCTGTCGGGTTCCTGGGGCCTAGACCTGTCCTTATGTCGGCTGGGTAGGGCCCCTCCCCTGGGGCCCGGTGCCACAGCCCCAGGGACTGGGGACACCTGAGCCCCACTGCAGGATAAAGCGTGCCAGCTCACAGGAAACAGTGCCCCTTGGGAGGCTGTAGAGCATTCAGGGCGGGAGAACCAGGAGGGCTCCCAGAGCCCCAGGCGAACTTCGGCGATTCCTAAACCCAACCTTGAAGCCCATGCTCACCCCACCCCGCACCCTCACCTCAGACCGCGGTGGAGCTCGCCACATAGCGGGCGGATCTGGCCTGCGGGGATCCTGGGCCCCAACCCTAACCCTAGTTCATTTGTGGAGGGGCCCCTCCCCAGGAGGCTGAAGTCGCAGCCGCGGGGATTCGGGACACCTGAGCCCCACAGCAGGAATCAGTCTGCCACCACGCAGGAAACCGTGCACCTTGGGAGGCCATAGAGCATTCAGGGTGGGAGAACCAGGAGGGCCCTCCTGAGCCACCAGCGAACAACGGCGGCCTCCCGCACCCCAACCCTGAGGCCCACGCTCACCCTCCCCACACCCTCACCTCAGCCCGGGTAACTAGCCATACAGCCAGCAGATCAGGCCTGCGGGGTTCCTGGGGCCTAACCCTAGCCCTAGCTCGGCCGTGGGTGTGGGGGCCTCCCCAGGAGGCTTACACTGCAGCCCTGGGGAATTGGGATACCTGTGCCCCACCGCAGGACTCAGCTTGCCACCCGACAGGAAACCGTGCCCCTGGGGGCTCTACGGAGCCTACAGGGCACGAGAATTTGGGGAGGCCCCCGGAGCCCGTCCCCACTTTTGGCAGTCCCCCGTGCCCCAACCCTGAGGCCCATGCTCACCCTCCCCCATGGCCTCCTCTCAGCCCTCCACAGAGCTCGCCGCACAGCCTGCAGTATGTCCCTGCCGGGCTCCTGGACCCTAACCCTTACCCTAGGTTGGCCACAGAGGGGTCCCTCCCCAGGGTCCTGGCACCCCACTCTGGGGGATTGGGGACACCCAAGCCCCACCGTAGGACTCAGCCTGCAGCCCACAGTTAACTGCACCATTTTGGGGAACAGAGCATTCAGGGCAAGAATTGGGGCAACCCCTGAGAACCCCTTCTGGTGAACCCCGACCTTTGTGGGCCCTTCCGGATGAAACCCCAAGGCTCACACTCACCCGCCCTTGTGCCCTCATCTCACTCGGCCTGGGAGCTCTCTGAGCACTGGGCAGTTCAGACCTGCTGTCCTTGAGGCCTAACCTAACCCTGGGTCTTCTGCTGAGGGTCACTCCCCGTTTGCCTGCCTCCAAGGCACCAGGCATTGGGCTCACCTCTGCACGACTAGAGGACTCAGCCTGCCCCACAGCAGGAAACTGTCCATTTGGGGCTGCAGCAAGGATTCATAGGAAAATCGGAGGGCCCCCCTCAGCCCATCCCAGGCAATCCCCACTTTCAGAGATCTCCCCAGGTCCAATTAGTAGCTTCACACTGACCTTTAAACTTGCTCTCCATGGAGATCTTTTGAAATTCTCCACACTTCCAACCGATGGCATCATCCAGCTTCAGAGACTTACCCAGCTTTAGGTCTTGAGATGGATTAAAATGAGAAGTCACTTCACTAATGATGAGGTAGCGGTGACCAAAAGATACATGCATAAATGCTTCATATCACTTGGCTTCAGGGAAATGCAAATCTAAACCACTATAGATGCCATATCACACGAGGCCGAATATCTAAAAATAAGAAGAAATGAAACTACACATCTTGGAGAGGATGTGGAGAAACGGGAACCCTCTTACACCCCTGTGCGAATGCAGTCCGGTACAGCCACTCTTGAAAATGGTACGGAGTTTCCTCAAGAAGTTATAAATAAAGCTACCCTATGTCCCAGCAATTGCCCTACTGGGTATCGACCCCAAAGAGACAGAGGTAGTGAAGATGGGACACATGCACCCCAGTATTCATAGCAGCAATATCCATCATAGACAAACTGTGGAAGGAGTGCAGATGATCATGGACAGATGAATGGATAAAGAAGATGTGGATCATATATATAATAGAATATTACTCAGATATCAGAAAGGATGAGTACTTACCATCACACCGACCTGGGTGGAGCTGGAGGGTATTATGCTGAGTGGAATAAGTCAATGAAAGAAAGGCAATGATCATATGCTTTCACTCCTATGTGGAATATCAGAAACAAGGAAGATGACCATAGGGGAAGGAAGGGAAAATAGAATGGGAAGTCATCAGAGAGGGAGAAAACCCATGATGGACTCTTAACTATCGCAAGAAACTGATGATTGCTGGAAGAGAAGTTGGGAGGGGTAACTGGGTGACTAGCATTAAGGAGGTCACACGGTACAATGAGCACTGGGTGTTACACACGACTGAAAATTTATTGAAGACTACATCTGAAACTAATGATGTACTGTAAGTTGGCTAATTGAATTTAAATTAAAGAACAAAAGACCTCGAATAAACAATCCTAAACATTTGTATGGAACCACTAAAGATTCCGAACAGCCAGTGCAATGTGGAAAAGAAAAACAAAGCTGGAGGACTCACAATTTCAGATTTCAGGTTATACTACAAAGCTGCAGTCATCCTAACAAGACAGTACGGCACAAAACTGGACACAGCGACCAAAGGAACAGGACACAAGTTCAGACAGAAACCCATAATTATGTGGTCCATGAATCTTCCACAAAGCAAGCAACGATATCAAAAGGGAAATGGACAGTCACTACAACAAATGGTGTTGGGAAAACTAGACAGCTACGCACAAAAGGATGAAATTAGACTGCTTTCTTACACAATACAGACAAACACAAAACAGTTTCAAGACCTCAATATAAGACCTGAATCCATTAAAATCCTACAGGAGGGAAGACAGTAACTTCTTGACATGGACCATACCAACGTTTTTCTAGACTGTGTCCTGAGGCAAAGGAAATGAAAGCAAAAATAAACTATTGGGAATACAGCAAAATAAATAGTTTCCACATGGCAGAAGAACAATGAAAACGTAAAAATCATAAGACAACCTACTCAAAGGGAGAAGATATTTGCAAACATCATATGCAATAAAGGGATAGTGTCCAAAACATATAGAACTGATACTACTCGACCCCCAAAAAACAAATAATTCAGTTAAAAAATAGGCAGAAGACATGGACAGACATTTCTCCAAAGAAGAAATACAAATGGCCAACAGTCCCGTGAAAAGATGTTCACCATCACCCATCATCAGGAAAATGTAATTCCAAAGGACAATGAGGTAATACCTCAAACCTGTCAGAATGGCTAACATCAAAAGCACAACAAAGAGCAGGTGTTGGGAGGATGTGGATAAAGGGGAATCCTCGCAAACTGTGGGTGGGAATGCAAACTGTGGTGGCCACCGTGGAAAACAGTATGATGGTTCCTCAAAAAATTAAAAATAGAACTACCCTATGATCCAACAATCACACTACACATATTTACCCAAAGAATAGGAAAACAGTAACTTAAAAGGATACGTGCACCCCTATGTGTCTTGCACCATTATTTACAATATCACAATATGGAAGCAACCCAAGTGTCTGTAGAAAAATTTACAAATGAGATGATAGATGTGTGTATTCACACACACACACACACACACACACACACACACACACACACACACAGAGACACACACACATACACACACAATGGAGTATTACTCGGCTTGAAAAAGAATGAAACCTTGCCATTTGCAGCCACATGGATGGAGCTAGAGAGTATTATCCTAACTAAAGTCAGTCAGTCAGAGAAAGACAAATCCCATACGATGTCACTCTAATAGGGAATTTAAGAAACAAACAAAAATAAATAACTAAAAGAGAAAAAGGAGACACACCAAAATACAAACTCTTAACAACAGAGAACAAACGGATGGTTACCAGAGAGGAGGTGAATAGAGGAATGAGTGAAATAGATGAAGGGGATTAAGAGGACGCTTTTCTTGACGACCACTGAGTAATATATGGAATTACTGAATCACTATTGGACACCTGAAACGAATGTAACACTGTATGTTAGCTCTACTGGAATTAAAATAAATTTTAACAAAAGATTTTTCTTTCAGGAACCTCTTTGAAAAAGCTTTCCCTGTGCACTGTGCATAAGCCGTACTTCGGAGGATTCACTCTACAATAATTATTCACTCTATGCCTTGAATTCAGATTTCACTGAGTTCTTACCATGGATCCCAGCCCACGGGAGCCATGGTCCTTTTCTGTCCAGGCTCAGCACCTATGCATTCAAGATTGGAAGTAGAGACACATGTCACTTTACAGTCCAGAAAGCTATTATTGTTTCTGTTTCAGTGTGAGAGAGTCACAGACTTTGGGACAGGTTTCAGAGCAGGTTTATTATGGATCCTGGATCTCTACTTCAATGTTCATTGCCTGGATCCATTTGGCTAATAGGTTCCCTGTCATGGGCTTGCTTCCAAGCACATACATGAAAGATGCAAAGGTGGGTGGGCTTGGTGCGGGACAGGAAGAAGACCTAAAACAGACAAGGGTCCGACCCCTCCTCTGATCCACGAACTGCTACAGGAGAGGGTACAGGAGGTAGAATCCATGGGAAACTCCAAGGTCACCAGCTGAACACAGGAAGCACAGGTCAAGGGATCTGGAGATGTAGGGGTTGAAGGCTGCTCTGAGCTACCTCTGGGAGGAAGGGAGGGAAGGAATGAGAAGGAGACACTGCCTGTCCCTGGCCCATGCCAGCTGCCCACCGCTCCAACACACATCTGTCTATGAGCTGACACAGCTTGGGCTCAGGATGGGCTGGTTCGGGTCCCTCAATCCTCAGTGGGACAGCTGGCCCCAGGGCTCAGAGACATGCTGAGGGAGATGAGAGGGAAAGCTGCCCTGCCCAGGTCATCCCCTCCTTGAGCAGACAGCCCTTCAGAACTGCTAAAAAAAAACCCCACTAACGGGGTTGAAAGACATGCCATGGATGAACTAAGGCATAGATTTATGTAAAATAACATTCATTTTTAAGTTCAGAGCTGTCATCTCAGGAAGTGGGGAGAGCTTCCCTGAACAAGACTGAGGGGTGGGCAGGCCATGCTGAAAAGGGATACATGGCTCTCCTGATGGGGATCTGCAGCCCCCTTTTAGGGAAGGGCATCATCCTAGCATCACACGAGATCCATGGAAGTGTTCCATCAGGGCCAGATGTTTGTCTCAAGAAGGCTACCCTGGCATCGGACTGCACAGGGCACCGGGGAAGAGGGACAGATAGAGGACGGACAATACCGCGGAGGCCATGGGGCAAGAGCAGAGGCACATGACCTTGAAGATGATGATGAAATGCAGGAGGTGGCAGCATGGATCCGGCCCGAAAGTACCATGGGAGCAGTGCCCACAGCTACACTGACTGGATGCCTTCTGTGCTCGGTGTGGTTGACTTCAGTGTGCTCCAGACTAGTCCTGAACACAAGTCTAGGAAGTGTGCACTACCCCCGGCCTCCTCTCCCCTTGCAGCTGCTAGGAATCATGGTCACAGACCCTGGTCAGCTTTCGTGGAAACCAAGCAGTGGCTCCCCTGCACGCTGCACCTCTGGTGGTGGTCCAGTGCAACCCTCGTGCCTGGCCAGACACTGATGTCTACCTGTCTCCACACAAATCCACAGAGAGGAGGGTGTCCCTGAATTCCACAGCACATGATGAGACAGATCCACAGAACCCAACACCCAGTGGGTCACTCGGGACCTCACCTATGGTCATGGAGCTCACCATACCTTATTTCTGTCACTTCCCACAGAAAGCCTGTTTCTGATCACCCACAATACCATACATCCTTGTTGCTGACCTGGGGTCATGCCATGAACCCACATGGCACCTTTCTTTAAGTGAAGGCTATGCCTACACCTCCTAGAAAATATTTCTAATGAAGTACAAGTCCATCAGGACTATGGTGTGAACATTGGCATACAGCCTGCATGGTACTAGTCAGTAATTCTAACAAGGGTTAACCCCACCCCCGTCTCACAAAACCTTCCTCCGTCCCACGGAACTCATGGTCTGCCCGCAGAAAACCCTCCAGGAAACAAACCTTTCATCTGAATATTCTCTTCACCTTCTGCTTCAAATCTTGTCCAACCACAATGATATGAAAATAGAAATCAGTCTCAAGAAAAAAATGAGACAGTCAAAAATAGGTGGAGATTTTTGGGGCCTGGGTGGCTCAGTCGTTAAGGATCTGCTTTCAGCTCAGGTCGTGATCCCAGGATCCTTGCTCAGTGGGAAGCCCGCTTCTCCCTCTCCCACCCCCGTGCTTGCGTTCCCTCTCTTGCTGTCTCACTCTCTGTCAGATACTTAAAGAATCTTAAATAAATATGTGGAGATTTAACAACATGCTACAGAACAACCAACAGTCAAAGAAGAAATCAAAAAAATTTGAGAAGTACCTTGACCCTGATGAAAAAGACAACCTACAAAACTTATGGGATGCAGCAAAAGTAGCTTTATGGGGGACATTCATAGAAACTCAAGTCTTCATCAATCCATATGATGCTCTCCAAAAAACAACCTGATTTATTTGGTAAAGAAGTAGAAAATAAAACAACAAACAAAGCCCCAAATTAGTAGAAATAAGGAAATAACAAAAAGGATGCATAAATAAATCCAACGGAGACTAAAAAGACAAAAAAAAAAAAAAAACAAACAAACAATGAAAATGAGAGCTGCCTTTTTTGGAAAGAGAAACAAAACTGACACTTAGGTAGACTCACCAAGAAAGACAGAGGGCTCGAATACAATCAGGAAAGAAATATAATGGATTCCTCTCTCATATCAAAATCAAAAGAACTCTTCAACCTTGGACACAACAACTTCTTGCAAGCCACGTCTCTAAAGGCAAAGGAAATAAAAGCAAAAATGAAGTATTGGAACTTCATCAGGATAAAAATATTCTGCTCGGCAAAGCAAATGATCAACAAAACAAAAAGGCAACCTATGAAATCGAAGAAGATATCTGCAAATGATATTACAGATAAAGGGCTGGTATCCAAGATCTATAAAGAAGTCCTCAAACTCAACACCCAAAAAATGGGCAGAAGACACAAAGAGATACAAATGGCCAACAGACATATGAAAAAATGCTCCACATCACTTGCCATCAGGCAAATACAAATCAAAACGACAATGAGATACCACCTTACACCAGTTAGAATGGTTAAATTTAACAAGGCAGGGGGCACCTGGGTGGCACCGTGGTTAAGCGTCTGCCTTCGACTCAGGGCGTGATCCTGGCATTATGGGATTGAGCCCCACATCAGGCTCCTCCGTTATGAGCCTGCTTCTACCTCTCCAACTCCCCTGCTTGTGTTCCTTCTCTTGCTGGCTGTCTCTATCTCTGTCGAATAAATAAATAAATTCTTTAAAAGAAAAAAGGAGGGCACGTGTCATAATGAGCACTAGGTGTTATATGCAAACAATGAATCATGGAACACTACATCAAAAACAAATGAAGTACTGTAGGGTGAATAACAATTTTTAAAAAAGGGAAAGATATGAAATCCATAAGGAAACTGTCACAATTTGCAAATGACAGGAAATCCGGAAAGATTCCTCAAAAAAAAAAAAAAAACCTGTTAGAATAAACAAATTCAAGAAAGCTGCAGGATATAAAGTCAATATACAAAGATCTGTTGTCTTTATTTATTTCAGATTTTATTTATTTATTTGACAGGAAGAGAAAAAGCATGAGCAGGGGGAGTGTCAGAAAGAGGGAGAAGCAGACCCTCACTAAGTGGGGAGCACAACACGGGGCTCAATCCCAGAACTCTGGGATCATGACCTGAGCTGAAGGCAGACGCTTCACATATGGAGCCACCCAGATGACCCAACTTCTTGCATTTCTGTATACTGATGACACACTTTCGCCAAGAGAAATTAAAAAAACAATGCCATTTACAATTGCATCAAAAAATCTAGAAATAAAAGTAACCAAGAATGAGAAAGACATAGTACACTCAACACATGGCAGAAAAGAAATGAAAAATATGTGTGTCCAGGGGGGCAGAATGTATGGGTCAAAGATTTGGAAGGCAACACAAACAAATGGTAGCATACGCCATGCTCCTTAACTGGAAGAGTTAATTATGTGAACATGTCCATCGTACCCAAAGCAATCGACAGATGTGATGAAATGTCTGTCTGAATTCCAGTGGCATTACTCGAGGAAATAGAAAACAGTCCTCAAACTTGTATGGAATCACAAAAGACCCCAAATACCCAAAGCAACGTGAAGAAAGAAAGGTGCAGTCAACACACTCCTGGATTTCAAGCTACATTACAAAGCTGTTGTCATCAAAACAGGATGGTACTGGCAGAAACACAGACACCAGGTCAGTGGAACAGTAGAGAAAGCTCAGAAACTTACCCACACGTAGATGATCCTAACTTACGACACAGCAGCAGAAGATATGACATGAGGGAAGGACTGTGTCTTCAGTGAGCGGTAACAGGCAAACTGGACACTAAATGCAGAAGAATATAACTGGGTCACTTTCTTACACCACACACAAAATTTTTAATGATGAATGATTTGAACATAAGACCTGAATCCATAAACTTCCAAGAAGACACAGGTACTAAGTCTCTCGACATTGGTTTTGGCAAAGAGTCTTCAGATCGGACACCAAATGCAAAGGCAACAAAAGCACAAATAAACAAGTGGAACAACATCAAACTGAAATCTTCCACACAGCAAAAGAAACCATCAAAAGCTTAAAAGGCCACTGACCCAATAAGAAAAAATTATCTGTGAATCATATGTGTGAGAAGAGGCTAATATCCAAAATACACACAACACTCATACAAATCAAAACAAAAAAACTATTAAAAAAAATGGGAGGAATATGTGAATAGATACTTTCCAAAGATGGCACACAGGTGCCAACAGACAGAAGGAGTTGTTCGACATCACTAATCATCGTCAGGGAAACATCAGTCAAACCCACAATCGGCTATCCTCTCTCAACTGTTGGAACAGCAATTGTGCCAGAGACAGATACCAGGTGGGGTCAAGGGTGTACAGACGTGGAGACACTGTGCACTGTTGGTGGGAATGGAAATTGGTGCAGCCTCTGTGACAAATGGTATGGAGGTTCCTGAAAAATTTAATGCAACTACCCCATGACCCAGTAGTGGCTCTACTGAGAATTGATTTGAAGAACACAAAAATGCTGCCTCAAAAAGACAGATGAACTCCCACGTTCACTGCAGCATTATTCACAAGAACCAGACATGGAAACACAGACCTTGGGGGCCTTATGCCAAGTAACTCAGACACAGAAAGACCAATACCAGATGCTCTCATGTACATTCCACGTGGAATAAATAAATACTGAACGCATAGATAATGAGAGCAGATTGGTAGGTGCCAGATTCGGGGATGGGGTGGTAGAAACGGGTGAAGGCGGTCAAAGTCTCAATGTTTGAGTGAGAAAATCCGACAGTCATGAAATGTTCTGTCCAGCATGGAGACTAAACTAACCATGCAGCATGGGGTATAGGTTTCCCTGCTCTTTGAAAGTACAGGGCTTCTGAGAAACCATGCACACCAGAAATGGTGTCAAGAAGGAATGACCATTAATTTACACGAACAATTAGACAGTGTGCTCAGACTCCAAAATTCCTTCTCTTTGGCTTTTCTTAGGCCTCAGCACACAAGTTTCCAATGGAGGCCCAGCATAAATGAAGATAAAGCACAGCAAAGGCTCACAGACACAATTCAAAGTGCTGGTGGCTGGATGCGGAGAGCGGTTCCCAGAGGAAGGAGCTGGTTGGGGTGCACGCTGCCTCTGTTGTGCTTCTTCCCAAAACAGATGCTGAACGCGATTCTCACTGTTCACCTTTTTTCATAAGAGGGAAATCCTCTTCAGGTCTCTTCCTCTTACTGAACCTGGGTAATAATGTAGTTCTTTCAAGAAAGCCCAGTGTCTTTGTGAACGTTTAAAAAGTGGGGGATACTTGTACTTCAGCATTGCTGAGGGAGTAGATGTGAAAGGTCCTCCCAGACACAACCCTCAGCAGATCCACCGGAAAGGCACCTTCCTCAGCATGCAGAACACGGACTACCTCCTACCCCCCGAGAAACCCTCTCCTTCCCCTTCATCAGGACAACACACAACAGCTGGGAGTTACCCCAATTCCTCTGTTCTCCTGCTCCTAATAGCTAACCCATCAGCAAATCCTGTGAGCTCCATCTTCAAAATGGACCCAGAATAGGTCTAACCACTCCATCCAAGGCCACCTGTCTGGTCCATAGTGTCTGAGTTCCTGGAAAAGCTTCGTCCTTGACCTGCCTTGCCATCTTCAACCCTCTGTCATCTGTTCTCAACACTGTAGCCAGGATGGCCCAGTGAAACAGCGTCTCATGGGGTTATAGCCCTGGAATAGCTTTCTGTCACCCTCTGTCACCTCTCTGAGCTCATGTCCTAAGCTGTCTCCTGTGGCCACAGTGCCTTCTTGCTGCTCCTGGAAATAACTGGAATTCTCCTGCCCCAGAGCCTTTGCACATGCTTTCCCTTCTGTTCAGAATGCTCTTGATGTGTTCTCACTCACCTTCGGAGAAGTCTGAATTGGAGTGACAGGGACAGAAGATGAGGCTGTGTGTGTTGGGTGAAGCTGGTGGCCCAGAAGAAGGTTCTCTGCCAGCTCTCCGCCTGTGCCTCACTTGTCCTCAGCCAGGAACTTGCACACAGCCCTCACCTGTCACAACTCTCACCCAGGAGACTCACAGCCACCCCTGGAGCCCACCCTGAACACACCCTGCTGCAGAATGCATTCAGCTCTCCTCTGGGACCCCTGTCAGCTTTACCCAGACCTGGAACTCCCCCCTGTCTCCTGCAAAGCTCCCGATTCCCCCGCTGCTTCCAAAATCACACTGGTGCAAGTTTTTCATGAGAGAGCTATAACGCTAACTAATGAAAGGTTCACACCTACTTTCTCCTTCTGTTTCTTTTCTCTCCACCTTCTTTCCTACCTGTGCAAACTGTAACATATCAGTGGAACACGAACATGCTCTGAGATCTGAATCTTTCATTGCAGATTTCTGAGGACTCCTTATGTGATAAGACTCTATTGTATCCTACAACAGGGTGTTTTACATCTATCCTCTATAGAATAGTACAGCCCAAATCACTACAATTTTACCTCACTCTTCATGAAGCAGAACACTTTTTCCATTCTTCTTTTACTTAAATTCCAGTTAGTTCACATGCCATGGAATATTTGCTTCAGGAGTAGGATTTAGTGATTCCTCACCTGCATACAGTACCCGGTGCTCATCACAAGTGCCCTCCTTAATACCCCTCACCCATTTAACACTTCCCCCCACACCCTTGCCCTGCAGCAACACTCAGTTTGTTCTCCACGGTTGAGTCTATTTCCTTGTTTGCCTCTCTCATCACCCCTCCACTCTGTTCATCTGTTTTTTTTCTGAAATTCCAGAAGCGTGAGAGTATAGGATATTTGTCTTTCCTCACTGATTTTGCTTAGCTTAATACACTCTAGATCCATCCACATCCTTGCAAATGGTAAGATTTCATTCTTTTTGAAGCTGGGTCATATTCCATTATTTATATGTATCCCACATCTGCTTTATCCATTCATCAGTGCATGGACTTTGGGATTCTCTCCATAGTTTGGCTACTGCGGACATTACTGCCATGAACATCATGGTGCATGGACCCCCTTCGAATCTGCATTTCTGTATCCTTTGGGTAAATACCTAGGAGAGCAATTGCTGGATCATGTGGTTGTTCAATGTTTAACTTTTTGAGGAACCCCCAGACTTTTCCCAGACTGGCTGCACCACTTTGCATTCCCACCAATAGGATGGGAGGGTTCCCCTTTAAGCAGAACATTATCTGCGGGCAATTTAATAAGAGGAAACAAACCCTCTGGGAGATGCACCCAGGGTCAGGCAAGCAGTTGCAGACTTCACCCCAAGGCTCCTGACGCCAAGCCCCTTGAAGCCACCAGCATGCCACTATCCAAAAGAATTTCCAGACTCTCCTTCTGACTCCACCACCAAAGAAACTACAGAGAGAATATGGCACCTCAAAATATCGAGATAATACATTTAGTAAAACTAGAAAGTCAAGCTCAACTTTTAAACAGGAGCAGGCTGCTTTGGATAATTTTCAATTTTCCCTCCACACTAATTTTATCTCTTCTGATGAATAAACTAATCAATGATGAAACATCAACTTTGTCAAATGACATCATCCAAGTCTGTATCAGATGAAAAAAAGCCACCTAACTCTAGATGCTGGCCACCCAACCATATCTTAGACCCGATTGAATAAACACTGTTAGACGAAGGAACAAATTAGATGTTACAAACAGGCACAGAGTGAATCTCACCTTCCCTTTCTAATAAAAGAGGGTTCCTAGGAAACAGATGGTCAAAATACATGTGTAAGCAATAAATGGACAGAAATTGTGATCCCCTGCAAAGTTCTACCAGCAGGGAAACTAAGTAATTCTTGCACCAAACGCAGAATGCTGACAGCTACTTCAATTTTACTTTGTGGCTCAACTAGAGAAAAGAGAGAAGCCCAGGAGGTTTTGGGATAATGAGAGGTTTTACCTCCAGCCCTGACATAGTTAGGACATTTTGCCAAACATTCCTGTGCTTTCTCTGAACACTGGCGTCCTGTGACAAGCTGCCTCGCTGACTCCGATGCTGACGTTCAAACCTCGGGTGTCTTGGAGCCAGAGCAAAGAAGTGCTGTCAGCTGGGGAGAAGAAGGCACCTCTGACCTAAAGCCTGCACACCTGCTTTGGTTTCTGGGCAAAGAGGCAACACATACTTGTTGTTTACCAGTAATTATCTTCATTCTCAATAGACCAATGAGCTTGCCTTTTCTGGATAGCAGACTTACTCTTCTAAAGAAACCCTAAATTCGTTTATTCCCAATGCAACTAGAGTGGAACATTTATTTCTCACTTAAATAGAAAACACTGTTATTGTCGACACTGCATGAATGAACTTTTAAAAACATTTTAGAGAGAAAGGAAGAAACCTTTATTCAAACCCAAGTCAGGACAACCGTCTGGGAGACACAATCTTCACCAAGAAGGGAGTGCTCCGGGGAAGGAACATTTGGGGCAGGCTTATATATTTTTTTCTGTTTTGTTTTACATACAGAGTTACACACTACAGTGAGGATCTTCTTAGATCCAGAAAGTGACAGATTCTTTCTTATGTTTTCAGTATGTACATGTCAGTATGACCTTAATCTTATGGGAGCCAAAGATGTTCTTTATTTTTTCTTATCTTTATGTTGGCATTTTTGGTTATTGTTTTCTCCTCGAAGCAGATGTACAACATGTGCTTGGGGCAGAAATAGGGCCCATGCTTTTAGGTTTTTGCCCAGTCATTTTGAGCCGGGTAAAATGTTAAAGGATAGCTTCCCTGGAAGCCCAGGATCAGGGCCCACAGATGATATAAGATAAAAATTACTTTCATCATTATAATTACTCCTAAATGGAGGAATTTGAGACAAAAGCACCTTTCACAAGAGTACCAAGAAATCAAAATGATACCCACGAAAGGCTGCCTGCTCCATGGTCAGCACAGGTAACAGAAGTGTTCACAGTCTCTGGACTCCTGCCCTTTTCCTGCCCAAATCTCTGAAGCACACAGACCACTTAAAATTAGAATTGTAGAACTGCTAGACAACTTAGAGATGTCTGGCACCATTCCCTTGGACTGCAGAATAAAACACAGTAGCTCGTTGTCACAAACTAATTTCAACATGAAGTGCCCCCTGGATGCAGTAAGTTCTTTCTCTGCAAATGGTGACTAATATAAGTCACAGTCATACCATATAAACACTACGATGGCTGGGAAGTCATCATAGGTAAGGCAATATTTTAGCCATGTTTATAAGCATTGGCTCACTTTGTAGAAGAGGCTGAGCTGAGTGTTTTTAAACACTATTTCAGACCTGTTTTACAGCACCCTCTGAACATACCAGAGCCAGAATGGACTAAAAAAGATAGTTGGTTTCAGTAACTTTAATACCAGAAATATATTATACTGTCTCTATTCCTAAGGATCTTTGAGTATCTTACCCAGAGGTCCTCCACTGAGATAATGATCTTAATGATCACCATGGGCAGAGGTGAAAAGGCCCGCTGAATTCGTTCCAGTTGTCCACATGACAAGAAAATCCTGATACTTGATAGGTTTCCAGATCGAGAAGACCAGAGTTAAGAGGAAGATAGTACCCTGTATGGAACAACAAGGGATTTGGAGTCAATTTGGGAATCCCACTTATGTTTCTGACACTAAAATCCTCTGTGACTCATATCATCCGAGTCCCTGTCTAACCACCTGAAAATGTGCCTAAAAATATCTACACCCTAGTTGAGAAGTTTAAGAGGCAGAATGCTACAAAGAGCCAGTATGATGTGTCTCAAGAACAGGTGCTCAGGAAGCCATAATTGCTATTGGGTCTATTTCTTTTCAGAAGAAAGAACACATGTTGAATCCATATTTCTAATAGATGACTCACCAGATGATTTTCAAACCTGAAGGAAGGCCAAGAAGTCACTCTTGTGTCATAGTTCACTCAGAAATCATGTTGTTGGACTGGTGAGGATGATACGATAGCAACGTCATCACTAAGAGTGGGAAGCTTCTAATTTCCATACGGCCATGTTGACCCCCTTAGCTCAGAGCCACCTGAATGGGCAGCTGGGGAGGGGGCACCATCATCACTATGAGTGGGGAGCTTCCCATTTCCATATGGCCATGTTGACCCCCTTAGCTCAGGGCCGCCAGAAAGGAGAGCTGAGGGGCACCACAGGCCAAGGCTGCCAGGTGTGGCTGGGGCAGGAAGAACTCAGACTTAAGGCTCAACTCCTGTCTAGGTTATTATAATGCTCTTCACAAAGAAAGTGCCATTGTGTGTGAGCCCTCATGTAGAAAAGGTTCAGAATTTCCATTGAGATTCCCTCTCTGACCTTTAGGATATGTAGCAAAGTTCCATTTAATTTTAAACATTGAAGGACTTCTTGATTTTCTTTTCGCTATGACTGTGGCTCAATTCCCCTGTGGTCTAAGAATAGAATCTAGTTAATTTCAGGGTTTAACATTTGTAGACTTCATTCGTGGCCCCACCTATCATCTATTTGGGTAAAGAGTCTATGACCACTTGAAAATAATGTATTCTGCACTTATTATGGAATGTTCCCTATATGTCAATTAGGTCACATTTGTTACCAATGTTTTGTCTGCTTTTTCTTTCAGATATTGAGAAAGGTATATTAAAATCTTCAAACAATGCTGCTCTATTCAACGTTGCATCGGAGAATCTACCAGTGTTAGAAGGCAAGAGAAACAAAAAGTATAAGAATTGAGGGGATAAATGTGACTATTCACAGATAATACAATTGTGTACATAGAAAATCCAAAACAGTCTATAAATACCCTATTAGAATTAAAAATGCAATTTATAAATTTGAGATGGATTGTAGCTTCCCATTGGACAGTTTCTGAAAGAAAATGTAGAACCTGTCAATCTTGGGGTAGGACATAGGGTGCTTTAACCATTTAAAAGAATTCAGTGGGACTTCATAAAAATGTGACATTTCTCCTTAACTTATGACCATAAGAAAATGAAATAGTGAACCGCAGGCTGGGAAGTAAAGATTTGCAATACACACACTGACAAAGACTTGTCAATAAAGAATTCCTGCTCATCAACCATAGAAAGTCTATTTATAAACGAATACTTCACAAAAGATTGACTGATGGCCAATAACAACAGGAAAGGGTGCTCTACAGTATTATTTTAAGGAAGAGCAAGGCCTTTCCTAAAATGAAAACATACACACAAACTAGTATTCCCTAGATGGATGACGTCCTTATTTCTGAGGACAGCTTGAAGAACAGACTAGCATCAAAGTAAAGTGATGGAATTCCTGACACTCAGAGGATGGACAATTGACCTCAAACTACAGTACAATTTCTAGGCATCATTCAGTCCTCTGAAGGCAGACAACTACCACACCCCTTCCTCCACCACACAGGTTGCTTCCCAACACCTACCATAAAAGAAGAAGATGAGAAACAGATAGGACTAGTAGGAAATAGCAAAAATCACATGTGGGGATTATCCTGAAACACACTGATCACATAACTAGTGTAAGGAAGTGTAGGGAACTGACAAGGACAGAGACTCAAGAGGTACTTCTTTGGGAAATGCTGTCTGAAATCGTCACACCTTGGTACCAGCTAATGAGGGCTCTGACCATACACTAGGGTTTGCTCACAAGGGTCTGCAACACCATCCCTGAGGACTTCAAGACCTCAAAGCTTGCCGGATTGACTATTGGACTAAGAGATTCCCATGTTCTGAAAACAGATACCAACTCATTGAAAGGTTCACCTGGGCTCTCTCGAAGGCCCTACAAGAAGCTGAACCATTCACTGAAAATCAATTACACACACACACACACACACACACACACACACACACACACACACACACCTGTCATTTCACCAATTACTTAAACATTCAAGGTTCTTCCTACCTTTTCTTTTACACATTGATATTTATACTCACATGAAATGTCATCATTTCTAATGAACACTGATGTCAAAATAGAGATCCATTGACACAATATTCACAAAATGAAACTTCCCTGCTGTAATTTTCAATATAGCATTTTTTCAAGATCATACATATTTTAGATTTTTGGTAACTTTTACAGGAGAAGATCAGCATTGAAAAACTCTGAATACTTGACAATGAGTTTTAAGCCTAGAGAACAAAAATTGTCCAATTTCATAGATAATAAGGAACCAAAGGGAAAGCATGGAAGCTGTAGTCGAATAATTTTACACATATGTATCCTCTCTTATTCTACTACTGAGGGGCGTGTTTTATTACCACTATACATGCATCAATTGTCTTCCACGTGCACCTGCACAGGTATAATGAATTACTAGAGTAGAATGAAATGTCTGGGAACTACTTGGCGGCATCTATAATGAACAATGAAATTTTGATCTTATATTTGGTGAACTTCCACTGTCTGTCCCTTTAGACAATGGACCCTAAACAGAAGGGGGAATGAACCACGAGCGACTATGGACTCTGGGAAACAAACTGAGGGCTTCAGAGGGGAGAGGGGTGGGGGATTGGGATGGTCCAGTGATGGGTATTAAGGAAGGTACATATTGCATGGAGCACTGGGTGTTATATGCAAATAATGAATCACGGAACACTACATCAAAATCTAAGGAAATACTGTATAGTGACTAACATATCATAATAAAAAAATTATTATTAGAAAAAAATTAAAGGTAAAAAAAAAACCAATACAGCTTTTCTGTTTCAAGAACAATCACAATTGAGAAAAAACTAACTTCCAATCCCTAAAGCAAAACACAGACCAAGTTCCATTTCACTCCCCTTTATTCACATTCTCTGTGGGTTCTAAGCTATTTCCCTACCTCCTTTCCTGCTGAGCAGGGAGCCTCGGCTCGATCCCAGAACCCTGGGATCATAACCTGAGCCAAAGGCACATGCTTAACTGGCTGAGCAAGCCAGGAGCCCCAGCTCCATGTTTTTCTTAAGCAAAAGGACACTTTCTCACAATGCCTTCACATGACTTCACATGGTACCAGAGACCTGCATTTGCTTCTAGGAGGTTGCAGATGAAGGCAATTGCAAACTCTTACAGTGGTTTATCAAATACAGTGACCTGCCTGGTGACAGTGAAACCCTTATGAGCCCACGAGAGGGTGCTGTGACACTCAGCTGTGGCTGGGCTGGCACAGAGAACCAAATCCATTTCCCTGCCTGATGTCTGTGAGGAACAGATGCCCCCACTGTGAATGAGACCCTGCCACTGAGCTGTCCAGAGATGGCCATCCTCACGGAGGATGAGGATAAAGGACAATGCCTGAGGAGACCTCATCTGTCTCTTTTATCTTTTCATATTTTCGACAGTGGACAAATCACTGCCTAGGAGTCCCCAACTACCTTAGTATCATCTGTGAATGACCAAGAGGTTTTACAAAACACTTAAGGTTTTGACCTCACAAATGCCTACAACCACTTACCATAGGGATTCAACATTAAGCAAAGATACTGTTCGTTGGAAGAGAGGTCCTGCCCACTGTTGTTTCTCACTTATATGCTCATCTTCCTTACCTCATGGTAACATAACCACCTTGATTCCTGCTGCCGTCTTCAGGAAGGCTGATGTGACTTGTCGGGCATTACTCTGACATCGTTCTTTCTTAGCAATAAGATGTGGACATTTCCCTAGTCCTACACACCCAAAGTTGAATCGGAATCAGGATTGAGGAGGCTGATGAGAGTTGAAGGTGTTTTCCTGTACACGGTGGTTTATTACCAATAAGGATGGGTCAGAGTCCTCGAAATTCCAGAACCTTTTCATTAATGCTTCCTACTTGTGAAAGATGATGTACATTGGTCTTTCCCTGTATAGTGTGGTGACTCAGAGAAAAGTGCTTAGCCCTTTCGTCAGACTTCCACGACCACCTTGGGGCTGGCTTCCATATTCAGAAAGGATGATGTTAGGGCTAAGAGCGTTCCTGTACACTGTTATTTCTTACAGATAAGTGTATGGCATTTTTGTTACATTGCCAGAACCACTTAGCGCGGGCTTGCCGGCCTCCTGGGGACGAACCCTAACCGTAGGTCGGCCCCCGAGGGGCCTCTCCCAAGGGGCCTGGCACCACAACGCCAGGGATTGGGGATCCCCGAGCCCAGCGCCGGAGTCACCCTGCCACCCCACAGGAACCCGGGTTGCTAGGGGGGCCGCCAGTCTTTCAGGGCGAGAGAACGGGCAGGGCCCTCCAAGCCCCCAGCGACTTTTGAAGTCCCCCCGTGCCAAAATGCTTTGGTCCACATTCCCTCTCGCCAGTGCCCTCACCTCGGCCTGCCCCTACGCCTGCCGCAGAGCTGGGGGAACGGACCTGCTGCACTCCTGGGGGCTAACACTTACCCTAGGTCGGTCCCTGAGGTGCCCCTCCCAAGGAGCCTGGCACCTCAATGCCGGGGATTTGGGAACCCCGAGCCCCAGTGCTGGACTCACTCTGCCACCCCCAAGCTCCCAGGGCGCTAGGGTCGTTGCCAGTCATTCAGGAAGGGAGAACGGGCAGGGCCCTCTGATCTGCCTGCGACCTTCAAAGGCCCCCCATGCAAAAACTCTGGCTCCCACTCTCCTGCTCGCCAGCACCCTAACCTCGGCCCACCCCTAAGCTCGCTGCAGAGCTGGCGGATCAGGCCTGCTGGCTTCCTGGGGGCTAACCCTATCCCTTGGTCGCCCTCAAATGGCCCCTCCCAAGTGGCCTGGCGCCGCATGCCAGGGATTGGGGACCCCCAACTCCCAGTGCCGGACGCACCCTGCCGCCCCACCACCACGTGGGGCACTAGGGGCTTCGCCAGTCCTTCAGGGCAACAGAACGGGCAGGACCCTCCGAGTCACCTGTGACCTTCGAAGGCACCCCGAGCCAAAGCCAAAATGCTCTGGCCCACGCTCCCGCTCGCCAGCGCCCTCACCTCGGCCTGCCCCTCCACTCGCCCCACAGCTGGTGGAGCAAGCCTGCCAGCCTCCTGTGCGCTAACCCTAACCCTAGGGCGGCGCCGAAGAGGCCGGGTACCGCAACGCCAGGGATGGGGTGCCCCCGAGCCCCTGCACCGGACTCAACTTGCCACCACCCGGCCACCCAGTTTGCTAGGGGCGCCGTGCGTCATTCAGGGCAGGAGAATGGGCAGGGCCCTCCGAGCCTTCTGTGACCTTTGAAGCCCCCCATGCCAAAACGCTTGGGCCCACACTCCTTCTCACCAGCGCCCTCATCTCGGCCTGCCCCTCCGCTCGCCTGACAGCCGGCTGATCAGGCCTGCCGGCCTCCTGTGGGCTAACACGATCACTAGGGCGGCCCCCGAGGGGCCCCTCCCAAGGGGCCTGGCACCGCAAAGCCGGGGATTTGGGACCACAGAGCCCCAGCGTTAGACTCAACCTGCCGCCCTGCCACTACCCGGGCCGCTAGGGGCACCGCCGGTCATTCAGGGCGGAAGAATGGGAAGGGCCTTTCGAGCCCCCGGCCACCTTTGAAGGCCCCCCACGCCAAAACGCTTGGGCACACGCTCCCGCTCTCCAGCGCCCACACCTCGGCCTGCCCCTCCGCTCGCTGCACAGCCGGCGGATCGGGCCTCTGGCCCCCTGGGGGCTAACCCTAAACCTAGGTCGGCCCTCGAGGGGCTCATCCGATGGGGCCTGGCGCCACGTCTCTGATTGCTGAACCCCGAGCTGCAGCGCCAGACTCACTGTGCTGCCCCACCGACACCCGGGCCGCTAGCGGCGCCGCCGGTCATTCAGGGCGTGAGAACGGGCAGGGCCCTCCAAGCCCCAGACGACCTTCAAAGGTACCTCCGCCAAAATGCTTCAGCCCACACTCCCGCTCGCCAGCGCCCTCACCTCGGCCCGTCCCTCCACTCGCCACACAACTGGCAGATCGGGCCTGCCGGCCTCCTGGGGGCTAATCCTAATCCTAGGTCAGCCCCCGAGGAGCCCCTCCCAAGGGGCCTAGAGCCGCAACGCCGGGGATTGGGGACCCCTGAGCCCCAGTGTCAGACTCACCCTGCCGGACCGCCGCCACCCGGGCCACTATGGGCGCCACTGGTCACTCAGGGCGGGAGAACAGGCAGGGCCCTCCGAGCCCCTGGCGACTTTCGAAGGTCACCCGCACCAAAACGCTTGGGCCCGGGCTCACTCTCTCCAGCGCCCTCACATCGGCCCATCCCTCCGTTCGCCACACAGCCAGCGGATCGGGCCTACCGGCCTCCTGGGGGTTAACCCTAAGCCTAGGTCGGCCCCCGAGGGGCACCTCCCAAGGGGCCTGGCGCCACAACACCGGGGATTGGGGACCCCAGAGCCCCAGTGTTGGACTCAACCTGCCACCCCCGCCGCCACCCGGGCCAGTAGGGGTGCTGCCGGTCATTCAGGGCGGAGGAATGTGAAGGGCCCTCCGAGCCACCGGAGACCTTCGAAGGCCCCCCGCGCCAAAACACTTGGGCCCACGCTCCCGCTAGTCAGTGCCCTCACTTCGGCCCGCCCCTCTGCTCGCCGCACAGCTGGCAGATCGGGCCTGCCGGCTTCCTGGGGGCTAACCCTAACCCTAGGTCGGCCCCCGAGTGGTCCATTCCAAGGAGCCTGGCAGCGCAACACCGGGGATTGCGAACCCCCGAGCCCCAGCGCCGGACTCATCCTGCCGCCCCGCCGCCACCCGGCTGCTAGGGGCGCCGCAGGATATTCAGTGCGGGAGAAGGGACAGGGCCCTCGGAGTCCCTGTCGTCCTTCGAAGGCCCACCAAGCCAAAACGCTTGGGCCCACGCTCCGGCTCGCCAGCGCCTTCACCTCCGCGCCCCTCCGCTCGCCGCACAACTGGCGGATCGGGCCTGATGGCCTCCTGGGGGCTGACACTAACCCTAGGTCGGCTCCCGAGGGGCCCCTCCCAAGGGGTCTGGCATGGCAAAGCCAGAGATTGGGACCCCCGAGCCCCAGCCAGGACTCACCTTGCTGTCCCGCTGCCACCTGGACCGCTAGGGGCACCGCCGGTCATTCAGAGCGGGAGAACAAGCGGGGCTCTCCTAGCCCACGACGACATTCGAAGGAGCCCCGTGCCAAAATGCTTGGGCCCACGGTCCCATTCGCCAGTGCCCTCACTTCGGCCCGCCCCTCCCCTCGCCCCACAGCCGGCAGATCGGGCCTGCCGGCCTCCTGGGGGCTAACCCTAACCCTAGGTTGGCCCCGGAGGGGCTCGTACGATGGGGCCTGGCGCCACAACGTGTCTGATTGCTGACCCCCGAGCCGCAGCGCCAGACTCACCTTGCCGCCCCGCCAACACCCAGGCCACTAGCGGCGCCACTGATCATTCAGGGTGTGAGAACAGGCAGGGCCTTCTAAGCCCCGGATGGCCTTCGAAGGCACCCCGCGCCAAAATGCTTGGGCCCACGATCACGCTTGCCTGTGCCCTCAGCTCGGCCTGCCCCTCCACTCGCTGCACAGATGGAGGATCTGGGCTGCTGGCCTCCAGGGGGCTAACCCTAACCCTAGGTTGGCCCCCAAGGAGCCCCTCCCAAGGGGCCTGGCCTTGCAACGCAGGGATTGCGAACCCCCGAACCCGAGCTCAGAACACACCATGCCGCCCCGCCGCCACCCGGCCTGCTAGGGGCGCCGCCGGTCATTCAGGGCGGGAGAATGGGTAGGTCCCTCCAAGCCCCTGGCGAACTTCAAAGTCTCCCCGCGCCAAAACGCTTGGGCCCACGCTCCCGCTCGCCAACGCTTCACCTCGGCCCGCCCCTCCGATCGCCACGCAGCCGGGGGATCAGGCCTGCCAGCATATTTGGGACTAACCCTAACACTAGGTCGGCCCCTGAGGGGCCCTTCCCAAGGGGCCTGGCCCACAACATCAGGGATTCGGACCCCCGAGCCCCAGCACCGGACTCACCCTGCGGCTCAACTGCCACCCAAGCCGCTAGGGGCTCCACCGGTCATTCAGGGCGGGAGAACGGGCAGGGCCCTCCAAGTCCCCAGCGACTTTCGAATGCACCCCACGCCAAAACCCTTTGACCCACGCTCCCGCTCGCCAGCACCCTTACCTCGGCCCGCCCCTCCGCTCACCTCACAGCTGCTGGATCGGAACTGCCGGCCTCCTGGGGGCTCACCCTTACCCTAGGACGGGCCCGGAGCTGCCCCTCCCAAAGGGCCTGGTGCCGCAATGCCGGGGAGTGGGGACCCCCGAGCCCCAGCGCCGGACTCACCCTGCCGCCCCACTGACACCCAGTCCGCTAGGGGTGCCACTGGTCATTCAGGGTGGGAGAACGGACAGGGCCCTCCGAGCCCGCGGCGACATTCGAAGGCCTCCCCATCCAAAACGCTTGAGCCCACGCTCCCGCCCCTCAGCGCCCTCACCTCGGCCTGACCCTCCGCTTGCCGTAGAGCTGGCAGATGAAGCCTGCCCTCCTCCTGGTGACTACCCATATGCCCTAGGTGGGCCCCTGAGGGGCCTGTCCGAACGGGCCTGGCACCGCAATGCCTGGGATTGGGGACCCCCGAGCCCCACCGCCGGACTCACCGTGTCACCCCGCCGCCACCCGGGCCGCTAGGGGCGCCGCCGGTCATTCAGGGAGCGAGAACGGGCAGGGCCCTCCGATCCCCTGGCGATCTTCGAAGGCAACCTGCGCCAAAATGCTTGGGTCCACGCTCCCGCTCACCAATGCCCTCACCTAAGCCCACCCCTCCGCTCGCTGCACAGCTGGCAGATTGGGCCTAACAGGCTCTTGGGGGATAACCCTAACCCTAGGTCGGCCCCCGAGGGAATCTCCCAAGGGGCCTGGCTGCCCAACGCCAGGGATTGGGACCCCCAAGCCCCAGCGCCGGACTCACACGGCCGCCGCGATGCCACCGGGCTGCTAGGGGTGCCGCTGGTCATTCAGGGTGGCAGAACGGGCAAGCCCTTCCGAGCCACCTGCGACCTTCGAAGGACCCCCGCACAAAAATGCTTGGGTCCACGCTCCCGCTCGCCAGCGCCCTCACCTCGGAACGCCCCTCCACTCGTCACACAGCTGGTGGATCGGGCCTGCCTGCCTCCTGGGTGCTAACCCTAACCCTTGGTCGGCCCCCGATGGGCCCCTCCCAAGGGGCCTGGTGCCACAATACAGGGATTGGGGACACCGAGCCCCAGAGCCAAACTCACGCTGCTGCCCCGCCGTCATCCGGGCCGCTAGGGGTGCCACAGGTCATTCAGAGCGGGAGAACGGGTAGGGCCCTCCGAGCCCCTGGCGAACTTCGAAGGCCCCCCGCACCAAAACGCTTAGGACTATGCTCCCGCTCTCCAGCGCCTGCCCCTCGGCCCGCCCCTCCGCTTGCCACACAGCTGGCGGATTGTGCCTGCCAGCCTCCTGGGGGCTAACCCTAACCCTAGGTCGGACCCGAGGGGCCCCTCCCACGGGGCTTGGCGCCTCAATGTCGGGGATTGGGGACCCCCGAGCCCCAGGGCCCAACTCAACCTACTGCCCCTCCGCCACCCGGGCTGCTTGGGGCGGCGCCGGTCATTCAGGGCGGGAGAATGGGCAGGGCCCTCCGAGCCCCCGGCGACCTTCAAAGGCCATCTGCGCCAAAACGCTTGGGCCCACGCTCCTGTTCGCCACCGCCGTCACCTCGGCTAGCCCCTCCGCTCACCGCACATACGGCAGATCGGGCCTGCTGGCATCCTTTAGGCTAACCCTACCCTAGGTCGGCCCCCGAGAGACCACTCCCAAGCGCCTGGCGCTGCCATGCCGGGGTTTGGGGACCCGCGAGCACTTGTTGCGGGCTCACCCTGCCGCCCCTCCACGACCCAGCCTGCTAGGAGCAATGTCCTCATGGGGCGTGAAAATGGGCAGGGCCCTCCGAGCCCCCGGCGAATGTCCAAGGCCTCCTGCACCAAAACGCTTGGGCCAACGCTACCACTCACCAGCGCCCTCACTTCGGACCGTCCCTCCACTCTCTGCACAGCTGGTGGATCGGGCCTGCCATTCTCCTGGGGGCTAACCCTAACCCTAGGTCGGTCTCAGAGGGGACCGTCCCAAGGGGTCTGGCACTGCCACGCCGGGGATTGGGGACCCCCGAGCCACAACACCAGATGCACCCTGCCACTCCGCCGCCACCCGGGCCGCTAGGGGCGCCACCGGTCATTCGGGGCTGGAGAACATGCAGAGCCTTCCGAGCCACCCTCGAACTTCGAAGGCCCCTGTGCCAAAACACCTGGGACCATGCTCCCGCTCGCCAGAGCCCTCACCTTGGCCCACCACTCCGTAATCCGCTCAGCCGGTGGATGGGGCCTGCCGGCCTCCTTTGGGCTAACCCTAACCCCAGGTCGGCTCACGAGGGGCCCCTCCCAAGGGGCCTGGCGCTGCCACGCCAGGGATTGGGGACCCCCGAGCACCAGGGCTGAACTCACCCTGCCGCCCCGCTGCGACCCGGCCCGCTAGGGGCACCTTCCTCATTCAGGGCGGGAGATCGGGCAGGGCCCTACGAGCCCCTGGCAACCTTCGAAGGCCCCCTGCGCCAAAACTATTGGGCCCAAGCTCCTGTTCGCCAGTGCCCTCACCTCGGCCCATCCTCCGCTCGTCACACAGCTGGCGGAAAGGGCCTGCCGGCCTCCTGGGGGCTAACCCTAAACCTAGGTTGGCCCCCAAGGGGCCCCTCCCAAGGTGCCTGGCACCACCACGCCTGGGATTGGGGTCCCCCAAGCCCCCTCGCCTGACTCACCCTGCCGCCCCGCCGCCACCCGGGCCGCTAGGGGCGCCGCCGTTCATTCAGGGCGTTAGAACGGGCAGGGCTCTCCGAGCCCCCTGCAATCTTTGAAACCCTCTCGCCAAAACGCTTGGGCCCACACTCCCACTTGCCAGTGCATTCACGTCGACCTGTCCTTCGGCTCGCAGTACAGCCTACGGATAGGTCCTGCTGGCCTCCTGGAGCTAACACAAACCCTACGTCGGTGCCCGAGGGGCCCCTCCCAAGGGGCCTGGCTCTGCCATGCCGGGGCTCAGGGACCCCCGAGCCCCCGCGGCAGTCTCACCCTGCCACCGCGCCGTGACCTGGCACACTTGGGGCGCTGTCCTCATTCAGGTGGGAGAACGGGCAGGGCCCTCAGAGCCCCGGGCGACATTCGAAGACCCCCGCGCCAAAACGCTTGGGCCCACGGTCCAGCTCGCCAGCGCCCTCACCTAGGCCAGCCCCTCCGCACACCGCACATGTGGCGGATCGGGCCTGCCAGCTTCCTGGGGGCTAACCCAAACCCTACATCAGCCCCCGAGGGGCCCCTCCCAATGGGCCTGGCGCCGCCACGCCGGGGATTGGGGACCCCAGATCCCCAGCTCTGGAGCCACCCTACCGCCCGCCTCCACCCGGGCCGTTAGGGGTGCTGCCAGTCATTCAGGGCGGGAGAACGGGCAGGGCCCTCCGAGCCCCCGGCGACCTTCGAAGGCCACCCTTGCCAAAATACTTGGGCCCATGCTCCCGCTCGCCAACACCCTCAACTCGGCCCGCCCCTCCACTCGCCGCACAGCCAGCGGATCGGGCCTGCCGGCCTCCTGGGGGCTAACCCTAAACCTAAGTCAGCCCCCGAGGGGCCTCTCCCAAGGTGCCTGGCGCCACAACGCCGGGGTTTCGTGTCCCCCGAGCCCCATTGCCAGACTCACCCTCCCGCCCCGCTGCACCCGGGCCACCAGGGTCCCCGCCGGTCATTAAGGGCGGGAGAACAGGCAGGGCCCTCCGAGCCAACGGCGACCTTCGAAGGCCCCCGTGCGAAAACACTCGGGCCCACGCTCCCGCTCGCCAGAACCCTCACTCCAGCCCGCCACATCACTCGCCGTACAGCGGGCAGATCGGGGCTGCTGGCCTCCGGGGGGATAACTCTAAGCCTAGGTCGGCACCCAAGGGGCCCCTCCCAAGGGGCCTGGCACCGCCATGCCAGGGATTGGGGACTCCCGAGCCCCAGTGCCGGACTCACCGTACCGCCTCACTGTGACCCGGCCCGCTAGGGGCAACGTCCTCATTCAGGGCGGGAGATCGGGCAGGGCCCTCCGAGTCCCTGGCGACCTTTGAACCCCCCCCACGCAAAAACGCTTGGGCCCATGCTCCCGCTCGCCAGCAACCTCACCTCTGCCCGACCATCCACTCGCTGCACAGCTGGCAGATCCGGCCTGCTGGCCTCCTGGAGGCTAACCCAAACCCTAAGTCAGGCCCGAGGGACACCTCCCAAGGGGTCTGGTGCCGAAACGCCAGGGATTGGGGATTCCCGAGCCCCAGCACTGGACTCACCCTGCCGCCCCTCTGCAACCCGAGCCGCTAGGTGCGCCATCGGGCTTTCAGCGCAGTAGAACCCGAAGTGCACTCTGAACCCCCGGTGACTTTCGAATGCCCCCACGCCAAAACGCTTGGGCCCACGCTCCCGCTCTACAGTGCCCTCACCTCGGCCTGCCCCACTGCTCGCTACACAGCTGGCGGATCAGGTCTGCCGTCCTCTTGGGGGCTAACACTAACGCTGGTTCGGACCCCGAGGGCCCTTCCCAAGGGGCCTGGCGCCCCAACGCCGAGTATTGGGGACCCCCGCGCCCCAGCGCCGGACTTACCATGCCGCCCCACCGCAACCCGGGCCACTAGGGGCATCGCCGGTCATTCAGGTCGGGAGAACGGGCAAGGCCTTCCGAGCCCCCAGGGACTTTCGAAGGCCCCCCGCGCCAAAAGGCTGGGCCCACGCCCCCGTACGCCAGCGCCCTCACCTCGGTGCGCCGCTCTGCTCACAGCACAGCCAGCGGATGAGGCCTGCCAGCTTCCTGGGGGCTAACCCTAAACCTAGGTTGGCCCCCGATGGGCCCCTCCCAAGGAGCCTGGAGCTGCAAGGCCTGGGATTGGGGACCCCCGAGTCCCAGCACCGGACTCACCCGGCCACCCCACCACAACCCAGGGCACCAGGGGCGCAGCTGGTTACTCAGGGCGGTAGAATGGGCAGGGCCCTCCGAGCCCCCGGCAACTTTTGAAGGCCCCCCACGCCAAAACGCTTGGGCCCATGCTCCCACTCACCAGCGCCCTCACCTCAGCCCGCACCACCGTCGCCACACAGCCGGCGGATCAGGCCTGCCAGTGCCCTGGGGGATAACCCTAACTCTAGGTCGGCGCCCGAGGGGCCCCTCCCAAGGGGCCTGGCACCACAACGACAGAGATTGGGGACCCCCGAGCCCCAACTCTGAACACACCCTGCAGCCCCGCCGTCACCCGGCCCGCTAGGGGCGCCGCAGGTCATTCAGGGCGGGAGAACGGGCAGGGTCCTTCCGAGCCCCCGGCGAACTTCGAAGGCCCCCTCGCCAAAACGCTTGGGCCCACGCTCCTGCTTGCCAGCGCCCTGACCTCGGCCCGCCACTCCCCTCACTGCACAGCTGGTGTATCGGGCCTGATGGCCTCCTTTGAGCTAACCCTAACCCTAGGTCAGCCCCTGAGGTTCCCCCCCAAGTGCCTGGAGCCGCCACACCGGGGATTGGGAACCCCTGTGCCCCAGCTCCAGACTCACCCTGCTGCCACCATGGCCGCTAGAGGCGCCGCCGGTCATTCAGGGTGGGAGAACTGGCAAGGCCCTCCGAGCCCCTGGCGAACATCCAAGGCCTCCCGCACCAAAACGCTTGGGCCAAGCTACCACTCACCAGCGCCCTCACGTCGGCCAGCCCTTCCACTCTCTGAACAGCTGGCGGATCGGGCCTGCAATCCTCCTGGGGGCTAACCCTAACCCTAGGTCGGCCCCAGAGGGGCCCGTCCCAAGGGGCCTGGCACTGCCACGCCAGGGATTGGGGACACCTGAGCCGCAACACCAGACGCACCCTGCCGCCCCGCCGCCACCAGGGCCGCTAGGGGCGCCGCCGGTCATTCCCGGCTGGAGAACGTGCAGAGCCTTCCGAGCCACCCTCGATCTTCGAAGGCCCCCACGCCAAAACGCCTGGGCCCACGCTCCTGCTCTCCAGCACCTTTACCTCAGCCTGCCCCTCTGCACGCCGCACAGCTGGCAGATCGGGCCTGCCGGCCTCCTGGGGGCTAACACAAACCCTATGTCAGCCCCCGAGGTGCCCCTCCCAAGGGGCGTGGAACCGCCATGCCCCTGCTTGGGGACCCCCAAGCACCAGCGCCGAACTCACCCTGCCGCCCTGCAGCCACCCGGGCTGCTAGGGGCGCCGACACTCATTCAGGGCAGGAGAACAGGCAGGGACCTCTGAGCCCCCGGCGACCTTGGAAGGCCCCCCGTGCAAAAACACTTGGGCCCATGCTCCTGCTAGCCAGAGCCCTCACCTTGGCCTGCCACTCCATAATCCGCACAGCCGGTGGATGGGGCTTGCTGGCCTCCATTGAGCTAACCCTAACGCTAGGTCGGCACCCAAGGGACCACTCCCAAGTGCCCGGCGCTGCCACGCCGGGGATTGGGGACCCCCGAGCCCCAGCTCCAGACTCACGCTGCTGGCCCACCACCACACCGGCCGCTAGGGGAGCCACCGGTCTTTCAAGGCGGGAGAACGGGCAGGGCCTTCCGAGCCCCCGGTGACATTCGAAGGCCCCCTGTGCCAAAATGCTTGGGCCCACGCTCCCGGTCGCCAACGTGCTCACCTCAGCCCACCCCTCGCTCGCCGCACAGCCGGCAGATCGGGTCTGCTGGCCTCCTGGGGGCTAAACCTTCCCTAGGTCAGCTCACCAGAGGCCCCTTCCAAGGGGCCTGGCGCTGCCACGCTGGTGATTGGGGACCCCCGAGCCAAACCACCAGACACACCCTGCCACCCCACCGACACCCAGGCCGCTAGGGGCGCCACCGGTCGTCTAGGTTGGAGAACGGGCAGGGCCCTCCAAGCCCCCGGTGACATTCGAAGGCCCCCCGCGCCAAAATGCTTTGGCCCACGCTTCTGCTCACCAATGCCCTCACCTTGGCCAGCCCCTCCGCAAGCTGCACAACCAGCGGATAGGGCCTGGCGGCCTCCTGGGGTCTAACCCTAACCCTAGGTTGGCTGTCGAGGGGCCCCTCCCAAGGGGTCTGGCACCACCACGCCGGGGATTGGGAACCCCCGAGCACCAGTGCCGGACTCACCCTGGTGCCCTGCGAAGACCTGGCTTGCTAGGGTCGCCGTCCTCATTCAGAGTGGGAGAACTTGCAGGGCCCTCCGTGCCCCCTGAGACCTTCAAAGGCAACGTGCGCCAAAACGCTTGGGCCCCCGCTCCTGTTCACCATTGCCCTCACCTGGGCCCCACCCTCCGCTCACCACACAGCCAGTGGATCGGATCGGGCCTGCCAGCCTCCTGGGGGCTAACCCTAACCCTAATTCAGCCCCTGAGGAGCCCCTCCCAAGGGGACTGGCGCCATCACTCTGGGGATTGGGGACAATCGAGCCCCAGCGCCAGACTTTCACTGCCACCCCGCCGCCACCCGGGCTGCTAGGGGCGCCGCCGGTCCTTCAGGGCAGAGGAAGGGGCAGGGCCCTCTGAGCCCCCGGTGACCTTCGAAGGCCACTGCGCCAAAACGCTTGGGCCCACGCTCCTGCTTGCCAGCGCGCTCACCTCAGCCCTCCACTCCGCTCGCAACACAGTTGGCGGATCGGGCCTGCCGGGCTCCTGGGGGCTAACCCTAAACCTAGGTCGGCCCCCGAGGGGCCCTTCCCAAGGGTACTGGCTCTGCAAGGCCAGATATTGGGGACCCACGAGCATGAGCGCCAGACTCACCCAGCCTCCCCGCCGCCACCCGGGCTGCTAGGGGCGCCGCCAGTCATTCAGGGCGGGAGAAGGGGCATGGATCTCTGAGCCCCCGGCGACTTTTGAAGGAGTCCCGCGCCAAAACCCTTGGGCCCACGCTCCCGCTCGCCAGTGCCCTCACCTTGGACCACCACTCCTCTCACCGCACAGCCGGCAGAACGGGCCTGCCGGCCTCCTTTGGGCTAACCCTAACCCTAGGTAGGCCCCCGAGGGACCACTCCCAAGTGCCTGGCGCCGCCACACTGGGGATTGGGGACCCACGAGCCCTAGCTCCAGACTCACCCTGCCACCCCGCCGTGACCCGGCATGCTAGGGGCAACGTCATCACAGGTCGAGAGAACAGGCAGGGCCCTCTGAGCCCCTGGTGACCTTTGAAGGCCCCCCACGCCAAAACACTTGGGCCCACGCTCCGGCTCGCCAGCGCATTCACTTCGGCCCGCCCCTCCGCTCGACGCACAGCCAGCGGATCAGGCTGCTGGACTCCTGGGGGTAACCCTAAAGCTAGTCAGGCCCCAGAGGGGCCCCTCCCAAGGGGCCTGTGGCCACCAAGCCTGGGACTAGGACCACAGGCCCCATCGCCAGACTCACCCTGCCTCCCTGCTGCCACTCAGGCCACTAGGGGCGCCGCCGGTCATTCAGGGCGCAAGAACGGACAGGGTCCTCCAAGCCACTGGCGACCTTCGAAGGCTCCCCGTGCCAAAACCCTGGTGCCCACGCTCCCGCTCCCCAGCGCCCTCACCTCGGCCCGCCCCTCCGCTCCCTGCACAGAGGGTGGATCCACCCTGCCGGCCTTGTGGGGGCTAACCCTAACTGTAGGTCGGCCCTCCAGGGTCCCTCCCAAGGATTCTTGTGCCTATGCGCCGGGGATCGGGGACTCCAAGACCCAGAACCAGACTCACGCTGCCGCAACGCCGCCACCCAGGCCACTAGGGGCGCCACCACTCATTCAGGGCGGGAGAAGGGACAGGGCCCTGGAGAAACTGGCGACATTTGAAGCCTCCCGCGCCAAAATGCAGGGGCCCACGCTCCCGCTCCCCAGGGCCTTTACCTCCGCCCACCCACCTCTTGCCAACCAGCCAGAGGATTGGGCCTGCTGGCCTCCTGGGTGCTAACTCTAACCCTAGGTCGGCCCAGGAGGAGCCCCTCCCAAAGGGCCTGGCCCCACAATGCTGGGGATTGGGGATCCCTGAGCCGCAGCTCAGGACTCACCCTGCAACCCCACCGCAATGGAGCCGCTAAGGGCGCCGCTGGTTATTCAGGGCAGGAGAATGGGCAGGGCCCTCCGAGACATGGCAACATTCAAAGGCCCAGGACGCCAAAATGCTGAGGCCCACGCTCCCTCTCCGCATCCCCCCCAACTCGGCCCACACCTCCACTCCTCGCACAGCCGGCGACTCGGGCCTGCCAGCCTCCTGGGCGCTAACCTTAACCCTAGGACGGCCCCTGAGGGTCCCTTCCTAAGGAGCCTTGCAGTGCAACGCCGGAGATTGGCGACCAGCAAGCCCCAGCGCCGGACGCACGCTGCCGCCCCGCCCCACACGGGCCGCTAGGGGCGCCGCCATTCATTCGTGGTGGGAGAACTGGCAGGGCCCTCCGAAACCCCGCCGACCTTCGAAGGCGCCCAGAACCAAAACGCTTGGGCCCAGGCTCATGTTCACCAGCACCCTCACTTAGGCCCAACTGTCCTCTCTATGCACAGGCGGTGTATCGGGCCTGCTGGCCTCCTGAGGGCTAACCCTAACTGTAGGTCGGCCACGGAGGGGCCCTTCCCAAGTGGCCTGGCGCCACAATGCCGGGAATGGGGACCCCAACCCAAGTGCCGGTCTCAACCTGCTGCCTTTCAGGCCCCGGAGCCTCTAGGGGCCCCGCCGGTCATTCAGAGCGGGAGAACGGGCAGGTCCTTCTGACCCGCACCGACCTTCGAAGACCCCCCGCACTAAAACACTTGGGATCATGCTCAGTCTCGCCAGCGCCCTCACCTTGGCCCAACCCTCCGCGTGCTGCACAGCCGCTGATCGGGTCCACCGGCTTGCTGGGGGCTAACCGTAACCCTAGATCGACCCCCAAGGGCCCCTCCCAAGGGCCCTGGCACCGCAACACCGGGAATTGTGGACCCCTGTGCCCCAGCGCCAGACTCACCCTGCCGCCCTGCCGCCACACAGGCCGCTAGGAGTGTAGCCGGTCATTCAGGGCGGGAGAACGGGTAGGGCCCTCCAAGCCCCCACCTACATTTGAAGGTGCCCCGAATCAAAACGCTTGGGCCCAGGCTCATGTTCACCAGCACCCTCAACTCGGCCCGCACCTCCGCTCCTTGCACAGCCGGCGACTCGGGCCTGCCGGCCTCTTGGGCGTTAACTAGAACCCTAGGACGGCCCCTGAGGGTCCCTTCCTATGGGGCCTGGCACCGCAACGCCGGGGATTGGGTACCCCCAATCCCCGGCGCCGGATGCACGCTGCCGCCCCACCCCACACGGGCCGCTAGGGGCGCCGCCATTCATTCAGGGTGGGAGTACTGGCAGGGCCCTCCGAACCCCCGCCGACCTTCGAAGGCGCACCGAACCAAAACGCTTGGACCCAGGCTCATGTTCACCAGCACCCTCACTTCGGCCCAACTGTCCTCTCGATGCACAGGTGGTGTATCGGGCCTGCATGGCTCCTGGGGGCTAACCCTAACCCTAGGTCGACCACCGAGGGGCCCTTCCCAAGGGGCCTGGCATCGCAATGCGGGGATTGGGGAGCCCCAAACCCCAGCACCAGACTAACCTTACCGCTCTGCCGGCGGCCGGGCCGCTAGGGGCGCCACCGGTCATTTAGGGCGGGAGAATGTGTAGGGCCCTCCAAGCCCCCTGTGACATTCGAAGGCCCCCCATCCCAAAACGCTTAGGCCCATGCTCCTTCTCGCCAGCGCCCTCACCTCGGCCCACGCCTCCCCTCGCAGCACAGCCGGCGGATCGGGCCTGCTGGCCTCCTGGGGGTTAACCCTAACCATAGTTCGGCCCACGAGGGCCCCTCCCAAGGGGCTTGGTGCGGCACGTGGGGATTGGGGACCCCTGAGACCCTGCGCCAGACTCAATGTGTTGCCCCGCCTCCACCCTGGCCGATAGGGGCGCCACTGGTCATTCAGGGCAGGAGAACGGGCAGGGCCCTCAGAGCACCCAGAGACCTTTGAAGGCTCCCAGCGCCAAAATCCTTGGGCCCGTGCTCCCGCTCGCCAGCAGCCTCACCTCGGCCCGCCCCTCCGCTCACCGCACAGCTGGCTGATTGGGCCTGAAGGCCTCCTGGGAGCTAACCCAAACCATACGTCGGCCCAAGAGGGGCCCCTCCCAATGGGCCTGGCACCGCTAAGCTGGGGCTTGGCGACCCCCGAGCACCAGTGCAAGACACCCTGCCACCTCGCCAGGACCCGGCCCGCTAGGAGCGCTGTCCTCATTCAGGGCGGGAGAACGTGCGGGGACCTCAGAGCCACCAGCGACCTTCGAAGGCCCTCCGTGCCAAAACGCTTGGGCCCACGCTCCCGATCGCGAGCGCCCTCACCTCGGCCAACCACTCCGCTCGCCGCACAGCTGGCGGATCAGGCCTGTGGGCCTCCTGGGGGCTAACCCTAACACTAGGTCGCACCCGAGGGGCCCCTCCCAAGGGGCCTGGCGCTGCAACACCGGGGATTGGGGACCCCCGAGCCCCAGCACCAGACTCATTCTGCCGCCCCTCTGCAACCCGAGCCGCTAGGTGCACCGTCGGGCTTTCAGCGCAGTAGAACCGGAAGTGCGCTCTGAACCCCTGGCAACTTTTGAATGCCCCCACGCCAAAACGCTTGGGCCCATGCTCCCGCTCTACAGTGCCCTCACCTTGGCCTGCCCCACTGCTCTCTACACAGCTAGCGGATCGGCCTGCCGGCTTCCTGGGGGCTAATACTAACGCTGGTTTGGACCCCGAGGGCCCTTCCCAAGGGGCCTGGCGCCCCAACGCAGAGTATTGGGGACCCCCATGCCCCAGCTCCGGACTTACCGTGCTGCCCCACCGCAACCCGGGCCACTAGGGGCACCACCGGTCTTTCAGGTCGGGAGAACGGGCAGGGCTTTCCGAGCCCCCAGCGACTTTCGAAGGCCCCGCACGCCAAAAGGCTGGGCCCACGCCTCCGTATGCCAGCGCCCTCACCTCAGCGCGCTGCTCTGCTCACAGCACAGCCAGTGGATGAGGCCTGCCAGCTTCATGGGGGCTAACCCTAAACCTAGGTTGGCCCCCAGTGGGCCCCTCCCAAGGAGCCTGGAGCTGCAAGGCCTGGGATTGGGGGCCTCCGAGCCCCAGCACCGGACTCACCCAGCCACCCCACCACAACCCGCGGCACCAGGGGCGCCGCCGGTTATTCAGGGCGGGAGAACGGGCAGGGCCCTCCAGTCCCCTGGCAACTTTTGAAGGCCCCCCACGCCAAAACGCTTGGGCCCACGCTCCCGCTCACCAGCGCCCTCACCTCAGCCCACCCCACCGTTGCCACACACTGGCGGATCGGGCCTGCCGGTGCCCTGGGAAATAACCCTAAATCTAGGTCGGCGTTCGAGGGGCCCCTCCCAAGGGGCCTGGCACCGCAACGACAGAGATTGGGGACCCCCGAGCCCCAGCTCCAAACACACCCTGCAGGCCCACCGCCAACGGAGCTGCTAGGGGTGCCGCTGGTTATTCAGGGCAGGAGAATGGGCAGGGCCCTCCGAGACATGGCAACATTCGAAGGCCCAGGACGCCAAAACGCTGGGGCCCCCACTCCCGCTCGGCATCCCCCTCAACTCGGCCCACACCTCCACTCCTCGCACAGCTGGCGGATCGGGCCTGCCGGCCTCCTGGGCGCTAACCCTAACCCTAGGATGGCCCCTGAGGGTCCCATCCTAAGGAGCCTTGCGGCGGAACTCTGGGGATTGGCAACCCCCAAGCCCCAGCGCCCAGTACACCCTGCCGCCCCGCCCCACACAGGCCGCTAGGGGCGCCGCCATTCATTCTGGGTGGGAGAACTGGCAGAGTCCTCCGAACCCCCAGTGGCGCCCAGAACCAAAATGCTTGTGCCCAGGCTCATGTTCACCAGAAACCTCACCTCGGCCCAACTCTCCGCTCCACGCACAGGTGGTGTATAGGGCCTGCCAGCCTCCTGGGAGCTAACCCTAACTGTAGGTCGGCCCCCGAGGGGCCCTTCTCAAGTGGCCTGGTGCCCCAACGCCAGGGATGGGGCAACCGAGCCCAAGTGCCGGACTCACCCTGCTGCCCTTCAGCCACCTGAGCCACTAGGGGCCCCGCCGGTCATTCAGAGTGGGAGAATGGGCAGGTCCCTCCGAGCCCCCACTGACCTTCGAAGACCCCCCACGCTAAAACGCTTGGGCTCATGCTCAGGCTCGCCAGTGCCCTCACCTCGGCCCACCCTGCTGCGTGCCACTCAGATGCTGATCGGGTCCACCAGCCTCCGGGGGGCTAACTGTAACCCTAGATCGACCCCCGAGGGGCCCCTACCAAGGGGCCTGGCGCCGCAATGCCGGGGATTGGGGACCCTGAGCCTCAGCACCTGACTCACCCTGCCACCCAGCCGCCACCCAGGGGCTTGGGGTGCTGCCGTTCATTCAGGGCGGGAGAACGGGCAGGGCCCTCTGAGACACGGTGACTTTCGAGTCCCCCCCGCGCCAAAACGCCCGGGCCCTCGCACCCAAACACCAGCGCCCTCACCTCGGTCCGCCGCTCCACTCTCCACGCAGCTGGCGAATAGGACCTGCCGAGTTCTTAGGGGCTAAACCTAACCCTAAGTTGTCATCCGAGGGGCCCCACCCAAAGGGCCTGGCACCACATCCCTGGGGATTGGAGATACCCGAGCTGCAGGGCCTAACTCACCCTGCCACCCCTTACCACCTGGGCCGCTAGGGGCGCCGCCATTCATTCAGGGTGGGAGAACCTGCAGGGCACTTCGAACCCCCGCCGACCTTTGAAGGCGTTCTGAACCAAAACGCTTGGGCCCAGGCTCATGTTCACCACCACCCTCACCTCGGCCCAACTCTCTGCTTCATTCAGACCCGTTGGAAAGGGCCTGCCGGGCTCTTGGTTCTAAGGAAAACCCTAGGTCGGCCCCGTGGGGCACATCCCAAGGGGCTTGGCTCCGCAACGCTGGGGATTGGTGACTCAGAGCCCCAGAGCCTGACTCACCCTGCCGCACTATCGCCACCTGGGCCTCTAGGGGCGCCACCGGTCATGCATGGTGAGAGAAGGGCAGGGCCTTCTGAGTCCCCAGTGACCTTCAAAGGTTCCCCGCGCCAGAACACTGGTGCCCATGCTCCCGCTCCCCAGCACCCTCACCTCGGCCCGCCCCTCCGTTTGCTGCAGAGCCAGTGGATAGTGCCTGCCATGCTCCTGGGGGCTAACTAAAACCCTAGGTCGGCCCCGTGGGGCACATCCCAAGGGGTCTGGCTCTGCAATGCTTGGGATTGGTGACTCAGAGCCCAAGAGCCAGACTCACCCTACCACACTGTCGCCACCCAGGCAGCTAGGGGCGCCGCTGGTCATTCAGGGCGAGAGAAGTGGCAGGTCCTTCAGAGTCCCCAGTGACCTTCAGGGTCTCCCTGCACCAAAACACCTAGGTCCACCCTCCCACTCACCAGTGCCCTCACCTAGGTCTGCCACTCTGCTCTCCACACAGCTGGCGAATAGGGCCTGCTGGCCTCCTAGGGGCTAAACCTATCCCTAGGTTGGCCCCCGAAGGGCCCCTCCCAAGGGGCCTGGTGCCACAATGCCGGAGATTGGGGACCCCCAAGCCCCAGCGCCGGATGCACCCTGTCGCCACTCCCCATCCAGGCCGCTAGGGGCACCGCCATTCATTCAGGGTGGGAGGATAGACAGGGCCCTCCAAATCCCCGCCAACTTTCGAAGGCACCCCGAACCAAAACGCTTGGGCCCAGGCTCATGTTCACCAGCACCCTCACCTCGCCCCAACTCTCCCCTCGACGCACAGGTGGTGTATCGGGCCTGCGGGGCTCCTGGAGGCTAACCCTAACCATAGGTCGGCCCCCGAGGGGCCCTTCCAAAGGGGCCTGGCGTCGCAACGCTGGGGATGGGGACCCCGAGCCCATGTGCCGGACGCACCCTGCTGCCCTTCAGCCACCCAAGCCGCTAGGGGACCACGGGTCAATCAGGACAGGAGAAGGAGCAGGGACCTCCGAGCCCATGCTGACCTTCGAAGGCCCCGTGCGCAAAATCGTTGGCTCCCATGCTCCTGCTCCTAGAGCCCTCACCTCGGCCCGCCCCTCCGCTTGATTCAGAGCCGGTGGATAGGGCCTGCCGGGCTCCGGGGGGCTAACCAAAACCCTAGGTCTGCCCCATGGGGCACATCCCAAGTGGCCTGGCTCTGCAACACTGGGGATTGGTGACTCAGAGCCCCAGAGCCAGACTCACCCTGCTGCACTATCGCCACCTGGGCCACTAGGGGCGCCGCCGGTCATTCGGGGGAGAAAAGGGGCAGGGACTTCTGAGCCCACGGTGATCTTCAAAGGCTCCCCGCACCAAAACGCTGGTGCCCACACTCACACTCCCCAGCGCCCTCACCTTGGCCCACCCTTCTACTCGCCGCACAGCGGGCAGATAGGGCCTGCCGGCCTCCTGGGGGCTAACCCTAACCCTAGGTCGGCCCCCCAGGGGCCTCTCCCAAGGGTCCTGGTGCCGCTACGCCAGGGATCGGGGACCCCAAGCCCCAGAGCCAGACTCACCCTGCCACAACCCTGCCACCCAGGCCGCTAGGGGCACCGCCAGTCATTCAGGGCGGGAGAAGGGACAGGGCCCTGGAGAAACCGGAGACATTTGAAGCCTCCCGTGCCAAAATGCAGAGGCCCAGGCTCCCGCTCGCCAGCGCCTTTACCTCCTCCCACCCACCTCTCCCCTCCCAGCCAGAGGATTGGGCCTGCCGGCCTCCTGGGTGCTAACTCTAACCCTAGGTCGGCCCACGAGGAGCCCCTCCCAAGGGGCCTGGCCCCGCAACGCTGGGGATTGGGGATCCCTGAACCGCAGAGCAGGACTCACCCTGCCGCCCCACTGCCAACCGAGCCCCTAGGGGCGTCGCTCGTTATTCAGGGCAGGAGACAGGGCAGGGCCCTCCGAGCCATGGCAACATTCGAAGGCCCAGGGCGCCAAAATGCTGGGGACCACGCTCCTGCTGGGCATCGCCCTCAACCTGGCCCGCACCTCCGCTCCTCGCACAGCCTGCGACTGGGGCCTGCCGGCCTCCTGGGCGCTAACCCTAACCCTAGGACAGCCCCTGAAGCTCCCTTCCTAAGGGGTCTGGAGCCGCAACGCCGGGGATTGGGGACCCCCAGGCCCCAGCGCCAGTTGCACGCTGCCGCCCCACCCCACACGGGCCGCTAGGGGCGCCGCCATTCATTCAGGGTAGGAGAAGTGGAGGGCCCTCCGAACCCCTACAGACATTCGAAGGCACACCAAACCAAAACGCTTGGGCCCAGGCTCATGTTCACCAGCACCCTCACCTCGCCCCAACTATCCCCTCGACGCACAGGTGGTGTATCGGGCCTGCGGTGCTCCTGGAGACTAACCCTAACCATACATCAGCCCCCGAGGAGCCCTTCCCAAGGGGCCTGGCGTCGCAACTCTGGGGATGGGGATCCCGAGCCCATGTGCCTGACTCACCCTGCTGCCCTTCAGCCACCCGAGCCACTAGAGGCCCCGCTGGTCAATCAGGGCAGGAGATTGGGCAGGGCCCTCTGAGCCCACGCTGACCTTTGAAGGCTCCCCGCGCAAAAACGTTGGCTCCCAGGATCCTGCTCACCAGCGCCCTCACCTAGGCCCACCCCACCGCTTGCTTCAGAGCCGGTGGATAGGGCCTGCCGGGCTCCTGGCAGCTAATCAAAACCCTAGGTCGGCCCTGTGGGGACATCCCAAGGGGCCTGGCTCTGCAATTCTGGGGATTGGTGTCTCAGAGCCCCAGAGCCAGAGTCACCCTGCCGCACTGTACCCACCCGGGTCACTAGGGGAGCTGTCGGTCATAGAGAGCGAGAGAAGGGCAGGGCCTTCTGAGCCACAGGTGACCTTCACAGGCTCCCCACACCATAACGCTGGTGCCCACGCTCCCGCTCCCCATTGCCCTCTCCTCGGCCCACACCTCCGCTCGCCGCACAGTGTGCGGATTAGGCCTGAAGGTCTCCTTGGGGCTAATTCTAACCCTAGGTTGGCCTCCCAGGGGCCCCTCCCAAGGGTCCTGGTGCCACTACGCCCGGGATCTGGGACTCCAAGCCCCAGAGCCAGACTCACCCTCCCACAACGCTGCCACCCAGGCCGCTAGGGGCACCGCCGGTCATTCAGGGCGGGAGAAGGGACAAGGCCCTGGAGAAACCGGAGATATTTGAAGCCTCCAGCGCCAAAATGCAGGGGCCCACAATCCTGCTCCCCAGCGCCCTCACCTCGGCCCACCCCTCCGCTCGCCCCACAGCCATCGTATTGGGACTGCAGGCCTCCTGGGGGCTAACCCTAACCCTAGGTCGGCCCCCGAAGGGCACTCCCAAAGGGCCTGGCACCGCGATGCCGGACATTGGGGACCCCCAAGCCCCAGCGATGTACTCAAAATGCCCCTCCGCTGTCACCCGGGCCACTTGGGGCGCCGCCGGTCATTCAGGGTGGGGGAATGGGCAGGACCCTCCAAGCCAAAGAATAGGAAAACAGTAAGTAAAAAGGATACGTGCACCTCTATGTTTCTTGCACCATTATTTACAATGTCACAATATGTAAGCAACCCAAGTGTCTGTAGAAAAATTGACAAATGAGATGATAGATGTGAGTATTCACACACACACACACACACACACACAGACACACACACACACACACACACATACACACACACAATGGAGTATTACTCGGATTGCAAAAGATTGAAACCTTGCCATTTGCAGACACATGGATGGAGCTAGAGAGTATTATCCAAACTAAAATCAGTCAGTCAGAGAAAGACAAATCCCATATGATGTCACTCTAATGGGGAATTTAAAAAACAAACAAAAATAAATAACTAAAAGAGAAAAAGGAGACACACCAAAATACAAACTCTTAACAATAGAGAACAAACGGATGGTTACCAGAGAGGAGGTGGATAGAGGGATGAGTGGAATAGATGAAGGGGATTAAGAGGACACTTCTTGATGACCACTGAGTAATATATAGAAATACTGAATCACTCTACTGTACACCTGAAACTAATGTAACACTGTATGTTAGCTTTAATGGAATTAAAATAAATTTTAAAAAAAGATTTTTCTTTCAGAAACCTCTTTGAAAAAGCTTTTCCTGTGCAATGTGCAAAAGCCCTACTTGGGAGGATTCACTCTACTATAATTATTCACTTAATGCCTAAAATTCAGATTTCACTGAGTTCTTACCATGGATCCCAGCCCACGGGAGCCATGGTCCTTTTCAGTCCAGGCTCAGCACCTATGCATTCAAGATTGGAAGTAGAGACACATATCACTTCACAGTCCAGATAGCTATTATTGTTTCTGTTTCAGTGTGAGAGAGTCACAGACTTTGGGACAGGTTTCAGAGCAGGTTTATTATGGATCCTGGATCTCTACTTCAATGTTCATTGCCTGGATCCATTTGGCTAATAGGTTCTCTGTGGATGGGCTTGCTTCCAAGCACATACATGGAAGATGCAAAGGTGGGTGGGCTTGGTGCGGGACAGGAAGAAGACCAAAAGCAGACAAGGGTCCGATCCCTCCCCTGATCCAGGAACTGCTATGGGAGAGGGTACGGGAGGTAGAATCCATGTGAAATTCCAAGGTCACCAGCTGAACACAGGAGGCACAGGTCAAGGGATCTGGAGATGCAGGGGTTGAAGGCTGCTCTGAGCTACCTCTGGGAGGAAGGGAGGGAAGGAATGAGAAGGAGACACTGCCTGCCCCTGGCCCATGCCATCTGCCCACCACTCCGACACGCATCAGTCTATGAGCTGACACAGCCTGGGCTCAGGATGGGCTGGCTTGAGTCCCTCAATCCTCAGTAGGACAGCTGGCCCCAGGGCTCAGAGACATGCTGAGGGAGATGAGAGGGAAAGCTGCCCCACCCAGGTCATCCCCTCTTTGAGCAGACAGCCCTTCAGAACTGCTAAAAAAACCCCACTAACGGGGTTGAAAGACATTCCATGGATGAACTAAGGCATAGAGATATGTAAAATAACATTCATTTTTAAGTTCAGAGCTGTCATCTCAGGAAGTGGGGAGAGCTTCCCTGAAGAAGACTGAGGGGAGGGCAGGCCATGCTGAAAAGGGAGACATGGCTGTCCTGATTGGGGACCTGCAGCCCCCTTCCAGGGCAGGTCATCATCCTCGCATCACCCGAGATCCATGGAAGTGTTCCATCAGGGCCAGATGTTTGTCTCGAGAAGGCTACCCTGGCATCGGACTGCACAGGGCACCAGGGACGAGGGCCAGATGGAGGACGGACAATACCCCGGAGGCCATGGGGCAAGAGCAGAGGCACATGACCTTGAAGATGATGATGAAAAGCAGGAGGTTGCAGCATGGACCTGGCCCAAAAGTGCCATGGGAGCAGTGCCCAGAGCTACACTGACTGGGTGCCTTCTGTGCCCGGTGTGGCTAACTTCAGTGGGGTCCAGACTAGTCCTGACCACAAGTCTAGGAAGTGTGCACCACCCCCGGCCTCCTCTCCCCTTGCAACTGCTAGGAATCACGGTCACAGACCATGGTCAGCTTTCATGGAAACCAAGCAGTGGCTCCCCCGCACGCTGCACCTCTGGTCGTGGTCCAGTGCGACCCTCGTGCCTGGCCAGACAGTGATGTCTACCTGTCTCCACACAAATCCACAGACAGGAGGGTGTCCCTGAATTCCACAGCACCTGATGAGACAGATCCACAGAACCCAACACCCAGTGGGTCACTCGGGACCTCACCTATGGTCATGGAGCTCACCATACCTTATTTCTGTCACTTCCCACAGAAAGCCTGGTTCTGATACCCCAAAATACCGTACATTCTGGTTGCTGACCTGGGGTCATGCCATGAACCCACATGACACCTTTCTTTAAGTGAAGGCTATGCCTATATCTCCTAGAAAATATTTAATGAAGTACAAGTCCAACAGGACTATGGTGTGAACAGTAGCACACAGCCTGCATGGTAGTAGTCAGTAATTCTAACAAGTGTTAACCCCACCCCCCGTCTCACAAAGCCTTCCTCCATCCCCACTGAACTCATGGTCTACCCTCAGAAAACCCTCCAGGAAACAAACCTTTCATCTGAGTGCTCTCTTCACCTTCTGCTTCAAATCTTGTCCAACCACAATGATAGGAAATTAGAAATCAGTCTCAAGAAAAAAATGGGACAGTCAAAAATAGGTGGAGATTTTTGGGGCCTGGGTGGCTCTGTCGTTAAGGATGTGCTTTCAGCTCAGGTCTTGACCCCGGATCCTGGGATCTAGCCCCAAATCAGGTCCTTGCTCAGTGGGAAGCCCGCTTCTCCCTCTCCCACCCCCCTGCTTGCGTTCCCTCTCTCGCTGTCTCACTCTCTGTCAGATACTTAAATAATCTTAAAAAATATGTGGAGATTTAAAAACATGCTACTGAACAACCAACAGTCAAAGAAGAAATCAAAAAAATTTTAGAAGTACCTTGACATTGATGAAAAAGACAACCTACAAAAACTTATGGGATGCAGCAAAAGTAGCTTTATGGGGGACATTCATAGAAATTCAGATCTTCATCAATCCATGAAAATGCTCTCCAATAAACAACCGGATTTATGTGGTAAAGAAGTAGAAAAAAAATAACAAAGCCCCAAATTAGTAGAAATAAGGAAATAACAAAAACGAATACATAAATAAATCCAGCAGCGACTAAAAAGAAAAAAAAATGAAAATGAGAGCAGCCTTTTTTGGAAAGATAAACAAAACTGACAAACTTAGCTAGACTCACCAAGAAAGACAGAGGACTCGAATACAATCAGGAAAGAAAGATAATGGATTCCTGTCTCATATCAAAATCAAAAGAACCCTTCAACCTTGGACACAACAACATCTTGTAAGCCACGTCTCTAAAGGCAAAGGAATATAAAAGCAAAAAATGAACTATTGGCACTTCATCAGGATAAAAAGCTTCTGCTCGGCAAAGCAAATGATCAAAAAACAAAAAGGCAACCTATGGAATTGAAGAAGATATCTGCAAATGATATTACAGATAAAGGGTTGGTATCCAAGATCTATAAAGAACTCTTCAAACTCGACACCCAAAAAATGGGCAGAAGACAAAAAGAGATACTTCTCCAGAGAAGACATACAAATGGCCGACAGACACATGAAAAAATGCTCCACATCACTTGCCACCAGGCAAATACAAATCAAAATGACAATGAGATACCACCTTACACCAGTTAGAATGGTTAAAATTAACAAGGCAGGGGGCACCTGGGTGGCACAGAGGTTAAGCATCTGCCTTCGGCTAAGGGCGTGATCCTGGCATTATGGGATCGAACCCCACATCAGGCTCCTCCTTTATGAGCCTGCTTATTCCTCTCCCACTCCCCCTGCTTGTGTTCCCTCTCTCGCTGGCTGTCTCTATCTCTGTGGAATGAATACATAAAATCTTGAAAAAAAATTAACAAGACAGAAATAAAAAAAAAGTCAGAGAGGATGTGAAGAAAGGGGAGCCCTCTTACACTACTCGTGAGAATTCAAGCTGGAACAGCCACTTTTGAAAACAATATGGAGGTTCCTCAAGACGTTAAACACAGAGCTATCCTATGACCCACCAATTGCACTACTGGGTATTTACCCCATCGACACAGAGTAATGAAAAGAAGGGGCACCTGTATCCCAATGTTCATAGCAGCAATGTCCATAATAGCCAAACTGTGGAAGGAGCCAAGATGTCCTTCAGCAGATGAATGGACAAAGAAGATGTGGTTCATCTATACAATGGAATATTACTCAGTCATCAGAAAGGATGAATACCCACCATTTGCACCAACGTGGATGGACCAGGAGGGGATTATGCTAAGTGAAATTAAGTCAAGCAGAGAAAGACAATTATCATATGGTTTCACTCCTATGTGGAACGGAAGGAATAGCATGGAGGACATTAGAAGAAGGAAGGGAAAACTGAAGGGGTGGGAATGAGAGGGGAAGATGAACCATGAGAGACTACTGACACTGGGAAACAAACTGAAGGTTGCAGAAAGGGAGGGGAAGAGGAATGAGTTATCCTGGTGATGGGTATTAAGGAGGGCACGTGTTGGGGCGCCTGGGTGGCACAGCGGTTAAGCGTCTGCCTTCGGTTCAGGGCGTGATCCCGGCGTTATGGGATTGAGCCCCACAACAGGCTCCTCCGCTGTGAGCCTGCTTCTTCCTCTCCCACTCCCCCTGCTTGTGTTCCCTCTCTCGCTGGCAGTCTCCATATCTGTCGAATAAATAAATAAATTCTTTAAAAAAAAAAGGAGGGCACGTGTCATAATGAGCACTAGGTGTTATATGCAAACAATGAATCATGGAACACTACATCAAAAACAAATGAAGTACTGTAGGGTGACATCATTTTAAAAAAAGAAAGATATGAAATCCATACAGGAAAACTGTCACTATTTGCAAATGACATGAAATCCCGAAAGATTCCACAAAAAAAAAAAAAAAAACTGTAAGAATAAACAAATTCAAGAAAGCTGCAGGATATAAAGTCAATACACAGAGACCTGTTGTCTTTATTTATTTTCAAATTTTATGTATTTATTTGACAGGAAGAGAAAAAGCACAAGCAGTGGGAGTGTCAGAAAGAGGGAGAAGCAGACCCTCGCTAAGCGGGGAGCACAACACGGGGCTCGATCCCAGAACTCTGGGTTCATGACCTGAGCTGAAGGCAGACGCTTCACCTATGGGGCCACCCAGATGACCCAACTTCTTTCATTTCTGTATACTGATGACACACTGTCGTAAAGAGAAATTAAAAAAGCAATGCCATTTACAATTGCATAAAAAAAATCTAGGAATAAAAGTAACCAAGAATGAGAAAGACATAGTACACTCAACACATGGCAGAAAAGAAATGAAAAGCATGTGTGTCGAGGGGGGCAGGATGAATGGGTCAAAGATTTGGAAGGCAACACAAACAAATGGAAGCATACGCCATGCTCCTTAACTGGAAGAGTTAATTATGTGAACATGTCCATCGTACCCAAAGCAATCGACAGATGTGATGAAATCCCTATCTGAATTCCAGTGGCATTATTCCAGCAAGTAGAAAACAGTCCTCAAACTTGTATGGAATCACAAAACACCCCAAATACCCAAAGGAACCTGGAGAAAGAAAGGTGCAGTCAACACACACCTGTATTTCAAGCTAGATTACAAAGCTGTTGTCATCAAAACAGGATGGTACTGGCATAAACACAGACACCAGGTCAGTGGAACAGAACAGAAAGCTCAGAAACTTACCCACACGTAGATGATCCTAACTTACGACACAGCAGCAGAAGATATGCCATGAGGGAAGGACTGTCTCTTCAGTGAGCGGTAACAGGCAAACTGGACACTAAATGCAGAAGAATATAACTGGGTCACTTTCTTACACCACACACAAAATTTTTAATGGATGAATGATATGAATGTAAGACCTGAATCCATAAACCTCCAAGAAGACACAGGTACTAAGTCTCTCGACATTGGTTTTGACAAAGTGTCTTCAGATCGGACACCAAATGCAAAGGCAACAAAAGCAAAAATAAACAAGTGGAACAACTTCAAAGTGAAATCTTCCACGCGGAAAAAGAAACCAGCAAAAACTTACAAGGCCACAGACCCAATAAGAAAAAAAATATCTGTGAATCATATGTGTGAGAAGACGCTAATATCCAAAATATACACAACACTCATACAAATCAAAACAAACAAACAAAAAAAAAAACGGTATAAAAAATGTGGGGAATATGTGAATAGATACTTTCCAAAGACGGCACACAGGTGCCAACAGACAGAAAAAGTTGTTCCACATCACTAAATATCGTCAGGGAAACGTCACAACTGTTGGAACACCTATTGTCCCAGAGACAGACACCAGGTGGGGTCAAGGGTGTGCAGAAGAGGAGACTCTGTGCACTGTTGGTGGGAATGGAAATTGGTGCAGCCACTGTGACAAACGGTATGGAGGTTCCTGAAAACATAAAAGCAACTACGACATGACCCAATAATGGCTCTACTGAGTATTGATTCGGAGAACACAAAAATACTGCCTCAAAAAGACAGATGCACTCCCACGTTCACTGCAGCATTATTCACAAGAACCAGACATGGAAACACAGACCTTGGGGGCCTTATGCCAAGTAACTCAGACACAGAAAGACCAATACCAGATGCTCTCATGTACATTCCACGAGGAATAAACAAATACTGAACGCATAGACACTGAGAGCAGATTGGTAGGTGCCAGATTCAGGGTTGGGGTGGTAGAAACGGGTAAAGGTGGTCAAAGTCTCAATGTTTGAGTGAGAAAATCCGACAGTCATGAAATGTTCTGTCCAGCATGGAGACTAAAACTAACCCCGCAGTATGAGGTATAGGTTTCCCTGCTCTTTGAAAGTACAGGGCTTCTGAGAAACCTTGCACAGCAGAAATGGTGTCAAGAAGGAATGGCCATTAATTTACACGGAACAATTAGACAGTGCGCTCAAACACCAAAATTCCTTCTCTTTGGCTTTTCTTAGGCCTCAGCACACAAGTTTCTAAGGGAGGCCCAGCATAAATGAAGATAAAGCACAGCAGAGGCTCACAGACACCATTCAAAGTGCTGGTGGCTGGATGCGGAGAGCGGTTCCCTGCGGAAGGAGCTGGTTGGGGTGCACGCCGCCTCTGTTGTGCTTCTCCCCAAAACAGATGCTGAACGTGATTCTCACTGTTCACCTTTTTTCATAAGAGGGAAATCCTCTTCAGGTCTCTTCCTCTTACTGAAGCTGGGTAATAACATAGTTCTTTCAAGAAAGCCCAATGTCTTACTGTGAACGTTTAAAAAGTGGGGGACACTTGTACTTGAGCATTACTGAGGGAGGAGATGTGAAAGGTTCTCCTAGACACAAATCTCAGCAGATCCACCGGGAAAGGCACCTTCCTCAGCATGCGGAACATGGACTACATCCTACCCCCAGAAACCCTCTCCTTCCCCTCGATCAGGACAACCCACACCAGCTGGGAGTTACCCCAACTCCTCCGTTCTCCTGCTCCTAATAGCTAACCGATCAGCAAATCCTGTGAGCTCCATCTTCAAAATGGACCCCGAATAGGTCTAACCACTCCATCCAAGGCCACCTGTCTGGTCCACAGTGCCTGAGTTCCTGGAAAAGCTTCGTCATTGACGTGCCTTGCCGTCTTCAACACTCTGTCATCTGTTCTCAACACTGTAGCCAGGATGGCCCAGTGAAACAGGGTCTCATGGGGTTATAGCCCTGGAATGCCTTTCTTTCACCTCTCTGAGGTAATGTCCTAAGCTGTCTCCTGTGGCCACAGGGCCTTCTTGCTGCTCCTGGACATACCTGGAATTCTCCTTCCCCAGAGCCTTTGCACATGCTTTCCCTTCTGTTCAGAATGCTCCTGATGTGTTCTCACTCACCTTCGGAGAAGTCTGAATTGGAGTGACAGGGACAGAAGATGAGCCTGTGTGTGTTGGGTGAGGCTGGTGGCCCAGAAGAGGGTTCTCTGCCAGCTCTCGCCTGTGCCTCACTTGTCCTCAGCCAGGAACTTGCACACAGCCCTCACCTGTCACAACTCTCACCCAGGAGACCCACAGCCACCCTTGGAGCCCACCCTGCCCATACCCTCCTGCAGAATGCATTCAGCTCTCATCTGGGAACCCTGTCAGCTTTACCCAGACCTGGAACTCCCCCATCTCTTGCAATGCTCCTGGATTCCCCCTCTTCTTCCAAAATCACACTGGCGCAAGGCTTTCATGAGAAAGATATAATGCTAACTAATGAAAGGTTCACACCTACTTTCCCCTTCTGTTGCCTTTCTCTCCACCTTCTTTCCTACCTGTGCAAATTGTAACATATCAGTGGAACATGAACATGCTCTGAGACCTGAATCTTTCATTGCAGCTTTCTGAGGACTCCTTATGTGATAAGAAACTAGTGAATCTTACAACAGGGTGTTTTACAACTCTCATCTATAGAATAGTACAGCCCAAATCACTACAATTTTACCTCACTCTTCATGAAGCAGAACACTTTTTCCTTTCTTCTCTTACTTAAATTCCAGTTAGTTCACATGCCATGGAATATTCGCTTCAGGGGTAGGATTTAGTGATTCCTCACCTGCATACAGTACCCGGTGCTCATCACAAGTACCATCCTTAATACCCCTCACCCATTTAACTCTTCCCCCCACGCCCCTGTCCTGCAGCAACACTCAGTTTGTTCTCCAAGGTTGAGTCTATTTCCTTGTTTGCCTCTCTCATCACCCCTCCACTCTGTTCATCTGTTTTTTTTTTTTTCTGAAATTCCACAAGTGTGAGAGCATAGGATATTTGTCTTTCCTCACTGATTCTGCTTAGCTTAATACACTCTAGGTCCATGCACATCCTTGCAAATGGTAAGATTTCATTCTTTTTGAAGCTGGGTCATATTCCATTATATATAGGTATCCCACATCTGCTTTATCCATTCATCAGTGCATGGACTTTGGGATTCTCTCCATAGTTTGGCTACTGTGGACATTACTGCCATAAACATCATTGTGCATGGACCCCCTTCGAATCTGCATTTCTGTATCCTTTGGGTAATTACATAGGAGAGCAATTGCTGAATCATGGGGTTTTTCAATGTTTAACTTTTTGAGGAACCCCCACACTGTTTCCCAGACTGGCTGAACCACTTTGCATTGCCACCAACAGGATGGGAGGGTTCCCCTTTAAGCAGAATATTATCTGCCAGCAATTTCATAAGAGGAAACAAAACCTCTGTGAGATGCACCAAGGGTCAGGCAAGCAGTTGCAGACTTCACCCCAAGGCTCCTGACGCCAAGCCCCTTGAAGCCACCAGCATGCCACTATCCAAAAGAATTCCCAGACTCTCCTTCTGACTCCACCACCAAAGAAACTACAGAGAGAATATGGCACCTCAAAATATCGAGATAATACATTTAGTAAAACTAGAAAGTCAAGCTCAACTTTTAAACAGGAGCAGGCTGCTTTGGATAATTTTCAATTTTCCCTCCACCCTAATTTTAACTCTTCTGACGAATAAACTAATCAATGATGAAACATCACCTTTGTCAAATGACATCATCCAAGTCTGTATCAGATGAAAAAAAAAGCCACCTAACTCTAGATGCTGGCCACTCAACCATATCTTAGGCCCAATTGAATAAACACTGTTAGATGAAGGAACAATTTAGATGTTACAAACAGGCACAGAGTGAATCTCACCTTCCCTTTCTAATAAAAGAGGGTTCCTAGGAAACAGAGGGTCAAAATACATTTGTAAGCAATAAATGGACAGAGAAATTGTGATCCCCTGCAAAGTTCTACCTGCAGGGAAACTAAGTAATTCTTGCACCAAACCCAGAATGCTGACAGCTACTTCAATTTTACTTTGTGGCTCAACTAGAGAAAAGAGAAAAGCCCAGGGGGTTTTGGGATAATGAGAGGTTTTACCTCCAGCCCTGACATAGATAGGACATTTTGCCAAACATACCTGTGCTTTCTCTGAACACTGGCGTCCTGTGACAAGCTGCCTCGCTGACTCCGATGCTAACGTTCAAAACCTCGGGTGTCTTGGAGCCAGAGCAGAGAAGTGTTGTCAGCTGGGGACAAGAAGGCACCTCTGACCTAAAGCCTGCACACCTGCTTCGGTTTCTGGGTGAAGGGGCAACACATACTTGTTGTTTGTCAGTAATTATCTTCATTCTCAACAGACCAATGACCTTGCCTTTTCTGGAAAGCAGACTTACTCTTCTAAAGAAACCCTCAATTCATCTATTCCCAATGCAACTAGAGTGGGGTCTGGTTTACGCACGCCTCCAGGCCCCCACCTGGAGGATTTTCCTGCATGATTCTAATAGCCAATTACCACTAACCCGGGGGCACAGGGGGCATAATGCTGAAGTTGGGGGATGGCTCTGGGGCTTGATACTGCCACACCTGTGCCTGGGGGACCAGGGCACACCCTGCTGAACTCGGGGTACTGCTCAAGAGGCATCACCTGGACTGTGTCAGAGAACTAAATGTGGGGATTGTGTGAGGTCCTTTCCCGCACTCTTCCAGGGGAACAGGGGAAACCCTGAAATTCTGCAACCAATCCCACCAAAGCTCAGGGGAGCGGGCGCCCTGGAGTTCACGGGTATGGAGATAAGGCCAGTTGAGGACATGGGGCAGAAGAGACTTTAAAGGGAAAAAGAAAACTCACCTGAGTCCCCACAATGAACCCTCTCCATGTGCCCTTCCAGAACCCTGCCTCCCACCTGAGGCGCACCCTACCCCCGGACCCCCACCCCAGTGCATGCTGCTCACTCACCAGCAGGGATCTCCACAGGGCAACTCTCTCTCTCTCAGTGCCCCTTCTTCTGCCCCAAGTCTGCAACCCACTGCAAATCTGGGCCAGCCCACAGTGATGTAGCTCCACCCCCAAGTGGTGAATGGTCTGGGAGGGTGGTGCCTGAGCTCCTTGGATGCTGCGCAACCAGTCCTCAAGCCCCTGGAACCCTGAAAGTGCAGGGGGCACAAGAGGAGCCTCCTCTACCCAACACCAGGCAGAGGCATGGGTGGGCTCGTGGGCTGGGGCCCCCACACAACCTGGCCCCTTCTAGGGACCTCTCTAGCTGTAGACCACCCTCAGAGTCCTGCCCCTTCCCTTTCTGCACCAGCCCTCCCTGCTGGGGTGTGCCTGGTTCTGGGCATAGTCAGTGACTATCAGACCCTCCAAGACTTGGGCTTTAGGAAATGCAATGATTTCATGCATTTTCAGTATGCACATGTCAGTATGACTTTAATCTTATGGGAGCCAAAGAGGTTCTTTATTTTCTCTTATCTTTATGTTGGCATTTTTGGTTATTGTTTTCTTCTCGAAGCAGATGTACAACATGTGCTTGGGGCAGAAATAGGTATCATGCTTTCAGGTTTTGCCCAGTCATTTTGAGCTGGGTAAAATGTTAAAGGATAGCTTACCTGGGAGCCCAGGATCAGGGCCCACAGATGATATAAGATAAAAATTACTTTCATCATTATAATTACTCCTAAATGGAGGAATGTGAGACAAAAGCACCTTTCCCAAGAGTACCAAGAAATCAAAATGATGTCCACAGAAGGCGGCCTGCTCCATGGTCAGCACAGGTAACAGAAGTGTTCACAGTCTCTGAACTCCTGCCCTTCTCCTGCCCAAATCTCTGAAGCACACAGACCACTTAAAATCAGAATTGTAGAACTGCTAGACACCTTAGAGATGTCTGGCACCATTCCCTTGGACTGCAGAATAAAACACAGTAGCTCATTGTCACAAACTAATTTCAACATGAAGTGCCCCCTGGATGCACTAAGTTCTTTCTCTGCAAATGTTGACTAATGTAAGTCACAGTCATACCATATAAACACTACGATGGCTGGGAAGTCATCGTAGGTAAGGGAATATTTTAGCCATGTTTATAAGCATTGGCTCACGTTGTAGAAGAGGCTGAGCTGAGTGTTAATAAATACTATTTCAGACCTGTTTTACAGCACCCTCTGAACATACCAGAGCCTGAATCGACTAAAAGAGATAGTTGGTTTCAGTAACTTTAATACCAGGAAAATATTATACTGTCTGTATTCCTAAGGATCTTTGAGTATCTTACCCAGAGGTCCTCCACTGAGATAATGATCTTAATGATCACCATTGGCAGAGGTGAAAAGGCCCGCTGAATTCGTTCCAGTTGTCCACATGACAAGAAAATCCTGATACTTGATAGGTTTCCAGATCGAGAAGACCAGAGATAAGAGGGAAATAGTACCCTGTATGGAACAACAGGGGATTTGGAGTCAATTTGGGGATCCCACTTAGGTTTCTGACACTAAAATCCTCTGTGACTCATATCATCTAAGTCCCTGTCTAACCACCTGAGCATGTGCCTAAAAATATCTACACCCTAGTTGAGAAGTTTAAGGGAGAATGCTACAAAGAGCCAGTATGATGTCTCTCAAGAACAGGTGCTCAGGAAGCCATAATTGCTATTGGGTCTATTTCTTTTCCAGAAGAAAGAACACATGTTGAATCCATATTCCTAATAGATGACTCACCAGATGATTTTCAAACCTGAAGGAAGGCCAAGAAGTCGCTCTTGTGTCATATTTCACTCAAAAATCATGTTGTTGGACTGGTGAGGATGATACGATAGCAACGTCATCACTAAGAGTGGGGAGCTTCTAATTTCCATATGGCCATGTTGACCCCCTTAGCTCAGAGCCACCAGAAAGGGCAGCTGGGGAGGGGGCACTGCCATCACTATGAGTGGGGAGCTTCCCATTTCCATATGGCCATGATGACCCCCTTAGCTCAGGACCACCAGAAAGGACAGCTGAGGGGGACCACAGGCCAAGCCTGCCAGGTGTGGCTGGGGCAGGCAGAACTCTGACTTAAGGCTCAACACCTGTCTAGGATATTATAATGCTCTTCACAAATAAAGTACCATTGTGTGTAAGCCCTCATAGAAAAGGTTCAGAATTTCCATTGAGATTCCCTCTCTGACCTTTAGGATATGTAGCAAACTTCCATTTAATTTTTAAACATTAAAGGACTTCCTGGTTTTCTTTTCGCTATGACTGTGGCTCAATTCCCCTGTGGTCTAAGAACAGAATCTAGTTAATATCAGGGTTTAACATTTGTAGCCTTGATTCGTGGCCCCACCTATCATCTATTTGGGTAAAGAGTCTATGACCACTTGAAAATAATGTATTCTGCACTTATTATGGAATGTTCCCTATATGTCAATTAGGTCACATTTGTTACCAATGTTTTGTCTGCTTTTTCTGTCAGATATTGAGAAAGGTATATTAAAATCTTCAAACAATGCTGCTCTATTCAACGTGGCATCAGAGAATCTACCAGTGTTAGAAGGCAAGAAAAACAAAAAGTATAAGAATTGAGGGGATAATTTGACTATTCACAGATAATACGATTGTGTACATAGAAAATCCAAAACAGTCTATAAATACCCTATTAGAATTAAAAATGTAATTTATAAATTTGAGATGAATTGTGTTTCCCATTGGACAGTTTCTGAAAGAAAACGTAGAACCTGTCAATCTTGGGGTAGGACATAGGGTGCACTAACCATTTAAAAGAATTCAGTGGGACTTCATAAAAATGTGACATTTCTCCTTATCTTATGACCATAAGAAAGTGAAAAAGTGAACCGCAGGCTGGAAAGTAAAGATTTGCAATACACACACTGACAAAGACTTGTCAATAAAGAATTCCTGCTCATCAACCATAAAAAGTCTATTTATAAACAAATACTTCACAAAAGATTGACTGATGGCCAATAAGTACAGGAAAGGGTGCTCTGCAGTATTATTTTCAGGAACATCAAGGCCTTTCCTAAAATGAAAACATACACGCAAACCAGTATTCCCTAGATGGATGGCGTCCTTATTTCTGAGGACTGCTTGAAGAGCAGACTAGCATCAAAGTAAAGTGATGGAATTCCTGACACTCAGAGGATGGACAATTGACCTCAAACTACAGTACAATTTCTAGGCATCATTCGGTCCTCTGAAGGCAGACAACTACCACATCCCTTCCTACGCCACACAGGTTGCTTCCCAACCCCTACCATAAAAGAAGATGAGAAACAGATAGGACTAGTGGGAAATAGCAAAAATCACATGTGGGGATTATCCTGAAACACTGATCACATAACTAGTGTAAGGAAGTGTAGGGAACTGACAAGGACAGAGACTCAAGAGGTACTTCTTTGGGAAATGCTGTCTGAAATTGTCACACATTGGTACCAGCTAATGAGGGCTCTGAACATACCCTAGGGTTTACTCACAAGGGTCTGCAACACCATCGCTGAGGACTGAAACTCTTCAAGACCTCAAAGCTTGCCTGATTGACTATTGGACTAAGAGATTCCCATGTTCTGAAAACAGATACCAACTCATTGAAAGGTTCACCTGGGCTCTCTCGGAGGTCCTACAAGAAGCTGAACCATTCATTGAAAATCAATTACACACACACACACACACACACACACACACACACACACACACACACACCTGTCATTTCCCCAATTACTTAAACATTCAAGGTTCTTCCTACCTTTTCTTTTTCACATTGATATTTATACTCACATGAAATGTCATCATTTCTAATGAACACTGATGTCAAAATAGAGATCCATTGACACAATATTCACAAAATGGAACTTCCCTGCTGTAATTTTCAAAATAGCGTTTTTTAAAGTTCATACATATTTTAGGTTTTTGGTAACTTATACAGGAGAAGATCAGCATTGAAAAACTCTAAATACTGACAATGAGTTTTAAGCCTAGAGAACAAAAATTGTCCAATTTCATAGATAATAAGGAACGAAAGGGAAAGCACGGAAGCTGTAGTCGAATAATTTTACACATGTGCATCCTCTATTATTCTACTGCTGAGGGGCGTGTTTTATTACCACTCTGCATGCATCAATTGTCTTCCACGTGCACCTGCACAGGTATAATGAATTACTACAGTAGAATGAAATGTCTGGGAACTACTTGGCGGTATCTATAATGAACAATGAAATTTCGATCTTATATTTGGTGAACTTCCACTGTCTGTCCCTTTAGACAATGGACCCTAAACAGAAGGGGGAATGAACCACGAGAGACTATGGACTCTGGGAAACAAACTGAGGGCTTCAGAGGGGAGAGGGGTGGGGGATTGGGATGGGCCAGTGATGGGTATTAAGGAAGGTACATATTGCATGGAGCACTGGGTGTTATATGCAAATAATGAATCACGGAACACTACATCAAAATCTAAGGAAATACTGTATAGTGACTAACATATCATAATAAAAAATTATTATTAGAAAAAAATTAAAGGAAAAAAAATACAGGTTTTCTGTTTCAAGAACAATCACAATTGAGAAAAAACTAACTTCCAATCCCTAAAGCAAAACACAGACCAAGTTCCATTTCACTCCCCTTTATTCACATTCTCTGTGGGTTCTAAGCTATTTCCCTACCTCCTTTCCTGCTGAGCAGGGAGCCTCGGCTCGATCCCAGAACCCTGGGATCATAACCTGAGCCAAAGGCACATGCTTAACTGGCTGAGCCAGCCAGGAGCCCCAGCCATGTTTTTCTTTAGCAAAAGGACACTTTCTCACAATGCCTTCACATGACTTCACATGGTATCAGAGACCTGCATTTGCTTCTAGGAGGTTGCAGATGAAGGCGATTGCAAACTCTCACAGTGGTTTATCAAATACAATGACCTGCCTGGTGACAGTGAAACTCTTATGAGCCCACGAGAGGGTGCTGTGACACTCAGCTGTGGCTGGGCTGGCACAGAGAACCAAATCCATTTCCCTGCCTGATGTCTGTGAGGAACAGATGCCCCCACTGTGAATGAGACCCTGTCACTGAGCTGTCCAGAGATGACCATCCTCATGGAGGATGAGGATAAATGACAATGCCTGAGGAGACCTCATCTGTCTCTTATCTTTTCATATTTTTGACAGTGGACAAATCACTTCCTAGGAGTCCCCAACTACCTTAGTCTCATATGTGTATGGCCAAGAGGTTTTACAAAACACTCAAGATTTTGACCTCACAAATGCCCACAACCACTTACCATAGGGATTTAACATTAAGCAAAGATAATGTTCGTTGGAAGAGAGGTCCTGCCCACTGTTGTTTCTCACTTATATGCTCATCTTCCTTACCTCATGGTAACATAACCAGCTTGATTCCTGCTGCCGTCTTCAGGAAGGCTGATGTGACTTGAAGGGCATTACCCTGACATCGATCTTTCTTAGCAATAAGGTGTGGACATTTCCCTAGTCCTACACCCCCAAAGTTGAATCAGAATCAGGATTGAGGAGGCTGATGAGAGTTGAAGGTGTTTTCCTGTACACGGTGGTTTATTACCAATAAGGATGGGTCAGAGTCCTCGAAATTTCAGAACCTTTTCATTAATGCTTCCTACTCGTGAAAGATGATGTACATTGGTCTTTCCCTGTATAGTGTGGTGACTCAGAGAAAAGTGCTTAGCGCGTTCGTCAGACTTCCACAACCACTTTGGGGCTGGCTTCCATATTCACAAAGGATGATGTTAGGGCTAAGAGGGTTCCTGTACACTGTTATTTCTTACAGATAAGTGTATGGCATTTTTGTTACATTGCCAGAACCACTTAGCGCGGGCTTGCCGGCCTCCTGGGGACAAACCCTAACCCTAGGTCGGCCCCCGAGGGGCCCCTCCCAAGGGGCCTGGTGCCACAGTGCCGGGGATTGGGGACCCCCGAGGCCAGCGCCGGAGTCACCCTGCTGCCCCCAGCAACCCGGGCTGCTAGAGGCGCCGCCAGTCTTTCAGGGTGAGAGAACGGGCAGGGCCCTCCAAGCCCCCGGGACTTTTGAAGGCCCCCTGCACCAAAACGCTTGGGCCCACACTCCCTTTCGCCATTGCCCTCACCTCGGCCTGCCCCTCCGCTTGCTGCAGAGCTGGTGGAAGGGGCCTGCTGGACTCCTGGGGGCTAACACTTACCCTAGGTCGGCCCCCGAGGGGCCCCTCCCAAGGAGCCTGGCACCGCAATGCTGGGGATTTGGGACCCCCGAGCCCCAGTGCTGAACTCACTCTGCCACCCAGCAAGCACCCAGGGCGCTAGGGGCGTTGCCAGTCATTCCGGAAGGGAGAACGGGCAGGGCCCTCCGATCCCCCTGCGACCTTCGAAGGACCCCCGCGCAAAAACTCTGGCTCCCAAGCACCTGCTCGCCTGCTCCCTAACCTCGGCCCACCCCTCCGCTCACTGCAGAGCTGGCGGATCGGGCCTGCTGGCTTCCTGGGGACTAACCTTATCCCTAGGTCGCCCCCAAGGGCCCCTCCCAAGAGGCCTGGCGCCACAATGCTGGGGATTGGGGATACCCAAGTCACAGTGCCTGACTCACCCTGCCGCCCCGCCACCACCTAGGCTGCTAGGGGCGCTGCCATTCACTCAGGGAGGAGAATGGGCAGGGCCCGTCGAGTCCCCAGAAACATTCGAAAGCCCCTGGCGCCAAAATCCTTGAGCCCAAGCTCCCGCTCCACAGAGATCTCACCTCGACCCACCCCTCAATTCTCCGCACAGCTGGCGGATTGAGCCTGCCAGCGTCCTGGGGGCTAAGCCTAACCCTAGGTCATCCCCCGAGGGGCCCCTCACAAGGGGCCTGGCGCCGCAACGCGGTGTATTGGGAACCTCTGAGCCCCAGCGCCGGACTCACCTGCCGCCCTGCCACCAACCGGGCCGCTAGGGGCGCCACTGGTCATTCAGGGTGGGAGAAGGGACAGGGCCCTGGAGAAATCAGCGAAATTTGAAGCCTCCCACGCCAAAATGCAGGGGCCCACGCTTCCGCTGGGCAGGGCCTTTACCTCTGCCCGCCCACCTCTCGCCGCCCAGCCAGAGGATTGGGCTTGCCAGCCTCCTGGGGGCTAACTCTAACCCTAGGTCGCCCACGAGGAGCCCCTCCCAAGGAGCCTGGCACAGCAGCGCCGGGGATTGGGGATCCCCGACCCAAAGTGCAGGACTCACCCTGCCGCCCCACTGCCAACGGAGCCGCTAGGAGCGCCACTGGTTACTCAGGGCAGGAGATCGGGCAGGACCCTCTGAGCCATGACAACATTCGAAGGCCCAGGGCGCCAAAACCCTGGGGACCACGCTCCCACTCGCCATCGCCCTCAAACCGGCCCACACTTCCGCTCCTCGCAGAGCCGGCTACTTGGGCCTGCTGGCCTCCTGGGCGCTAACCTTAACACTAGGACGGCCCCTGAGGGTCCCTTCCTAAGGGGCCTGGCGCCACAATGCCAGGGATTGGGGACCCCCAAGCCCCAGTGCCTGATGCACCCTGCCACCCCGCCCCACACGGGCTGCTAGGGGCGCTGCCATTCATTCAGGGTGGGAGAACTGGCAGGGCCCTCCGAACCCCCGCCGACCTTCGAAGTTGCCCCGAACCAAAACGCTTGGGCTCAGGCTCATGTTCACCAGCACCCTCACCTCGGCCCAACTCTCCGCTCGACACACAGGTGGTGTATCGGGCCTGCCGGACTCCTGAGGGCTAACCCTAACCATAGGTCGGCCCCCCAGGGTCCCTTCCCAAGGTGCCTGGTGTCGCAACGCTGGATGGTGACACCGAGCCCAAGTGCCGGACTCACCCTGCTGCCCTTCAGCCACCCGAGCCGCTAGGGGCCCACTGGTCAATCAGTGCAGGAGAACGGTTAGGGCCCTCCGAGCTCCTGCTGACCTTCAAAGGACCCCCACCCTAAAACGCTTGGGCTCATGCTCAGTCTCGCCAGCGCCCTCACCTCGGGGCAACCCTCCACGTGTTGCACAGCCGCTGATCGGGTCCACCGGTCTTCTGGGGGCTAACCGTAACCCTAGATTGACCCCCGAGTGCGGTAGAACGGGAAGGGTGCTCTGAGCCCCCGGCAACTTTTGAATGCCCCCCACGCCAAAACTCTTGGGCCCAGGATTCCGCTCAACAGCGCCCTCACCTTGGCCCGCCCCTCTGCTCACCATACAGCTGGCAGATCGGGTCTGCCGGCCTCCTGGGGGCTAACAGTAATGCTCGGTCGGCCCCTAGACCCCTTCTGAAGGGGCCTGGAGCTCCAACGCCAAGGATTGGGGACCCCAAGCCCCAGCCCCTGACTCACCATACCGCCCATCCTCTACCCGGGCCGCTAGGGTAGCCGCCGGTCATTCAGGGCAGAAGAATGTGCAGGGCCCTCTGAGCCTCAGGCGACTTTTGAAGGACCCCCATGCCAAAACGCCTGGGCCCATGCTCCCACTCGCCAGTGGCCTCACCTCCGCCTGACCCTCCATTCGCCGCACAACTGGTGGATCGGGCCTGCCGGCCTCCTGGAGGCTAACCCAAACCCTATGTCAGACCCCGAGGGGCCCCTCCCAAGGGGTCTGGTGCTGCAATGCCGGTGATTAGGGATCCCTGAGCCCCAGCACTGTACTCACCCTGCCGCCCCTCCGCAACCTGAGCCGCTAGGTATGCCGTCCGGCTTTCAGCAAGGTAGAACGGGAAGTGCGCTCTTAACCCCCGGTGATTTTCGAATGCCCCCACGCCAAAATGCTTGGGCCCACGCTCCCGCTCAACAGCGCCCTCACCTCGGCCTGCCCCTCTGCTCGCTACACAGCCAGCGGATCAGGCCTGCCAGCTTCCTGGGGGCTAACCCTAAACCTAGGTTGGCCCCCGATGGGCCCCTCCCAACGAGCCTGGAGCTGCAAGGCCTGGGATTGGGGACCCCTGAGCCCCAGCGCCAGACTCATACGGCCGCCCCACGGTAACCCGGGGCACTAGGGGCGCCGCCGGTTATTCAGGGCAGGAGAATGGGCAGGGCCCTCCAAGCCCCCGCCGACTTTTGAAGGCCCCCCACACCAAAACGCTTGGGCCCACACTCCTGCTCCCCAGCGCCCCCACCTCGGCCCACCCCTCCGCTCGACGCGCAGGTGGTGTATCGGGCCTGCTGGCCTCCTGGGGGATAACCCTAACTACAGGTCAGCCCCCGATGGGCCCTTCCCAAGGGACCTGGCGTCGCAACGCTGGCAATGGGGACCCTGAGCCCAAGTGGCGGACTCACCCTGCTGCCCTTCAGCCACCCGAGCCGCTAGGGGCCAACCGGTCAATCAGGGAAGGAGAACGGGCAGGACCCTCCGAGCCCCCACCAAACTTCAAAAGCCCCCCACGATAAAACACTTGGGCTCATGCTCAGGCTCGGCAGCACCCTCACCTCGGCCCAACCCTCTGCGTGTTGCACAGACGCTGATCGGGTCCACAGGCCTTCTGGAGGTAACCGTAACCCTAGATCGACCCCCGAAGGGCCCCTCCCAAGGGGTCTGACGCCGCAACGCCGGGGATTGGGGACCTCAGCACTGGATTCACCCTGCCAGCCAGCCGCCACCCGGGTCTTGGGGTGCTGCCGTTCATTCAGGGCGGGAGAACGGGCAGGGTCCTCCGAGACACGGAAACGTTCAAAGCCTCCCCGAGACAAAACACCCAGGCCCACGCTCCCACTCACCAGCGCCCTCACCTCGGTCCGCCACTCCAGTCTCCAAAAAGCTGGTGAATAGGGCCTGCCAGCCTCCTCGGGGCTAAACCTAAACCTAGGTTGGCCCCCTTGGGGCCCCTCCCAAGGGGCCTGGCGCTGCAACGCCGGGGATTGGGGACCCCCAAGCCCCAGCGCCGGATGCACCCTGCCACCCCGCCCCACCCGGGCCGCTAGGGCGCCGCCGTTCATTCAGGGTGGGAGAACGGGCAGGGCCTTCCGAACCCCCGCCAACCTTCGAAGGCACCCCGAACCAAAACGCTTGGACCCAGGCTCATGTTCACCAGCACCCTCACCTCGGCCCAACTCTCCACTCGATGCACAGGTGGTGTATCTGGCCTGCCGGCCTCTTGTGGGCTAACCCTAACCATAGGTTGGCCACCGAGGGGACTTCCCAGGGGGCCTTGCGTCGCAACGCTGGGGATGGGGACCCCGAGCCCAAGTGCTGGACTCACCCTGCTTCCCTTCAGCCACCCGAGCCGCTAGGGGCCCCCCGCTCAATTAGGGCAGGAGAACCCACAGGGCCCTCCGAGACCCCGCTGACCTTCGAAGGCCCCCCGCGCAAAAACCTTGGCTCCCATGCTCCTGCTCACCAGCGCCCTCACCTCGGCCCGCCCCTCCTCTTGGTTCGTAGCCGGTGGATGGGGCCTGCCGGGCTCCTGGGGGCTAACCGAAACCCTAGGTCGGCCCCGTGGGGCACATCCCAAGGGGCCTGGCTCTGCAACGCTGGGGATTGGTGACTCAGAGCCCCAGAGTCGAACTCACCCTGATGCACTGTCGCCACCCAGGCCGCTAGGGGCGCCGCTGGTGATTCAGGGAGAGAGAAGGGGCAGGGCCTTCGGAGCCCCAGGTTACCTTCAAAGGCCCCCTGCACCAAAATGCCCCAGCACATGCTCCCGCTCCCCAGCACCCTCACCTTGGCCCACCCCTCCGCTCCCCGCACAGTGGGCAGATGGGGCCTTCTGGCCTCCTGGGGGCTAACCCTAACCCTAGGTCGGCCCCCCAGGGGCCACTCCCAAGGGTCCTGGTACCACTACGCTGGGGATCGGGGACCCCAAGGCCCAGAGCCAGACTCACCCTGCCGCAACGCTGCCACCCAGGCCGCTAGGGGCGCCACCGGTCATTCAGGGCTGGAGAAGGGACAGGGCCTTGGAGAAACCTGCAACATTTGAAGCCTCCTGCACCAAAATGCAAGGGACCAAGCTCCCGCTCCCCAGCACCTTTACTTCGGCCTGCCCACCTATCCCTGCCCAGCCTGAGGATTGGGCCTGCCAGCCTCCTGGGGGCTAACTCTAACCCTAGGTAGGCCCACGAGGAGCCCCTCCCATGGGGCCTGCCCCCACAACGCTGGGGATTGGGAACACCAGAGCCTCAGCACTGGACTCACCCTGCCACCCAGGCGCCACCCGGGGACTTGGGGTGGTGCCATTCATTCAGGGCGGGAGAACGGGTAGGGCCCTCCGAGACACAGTGACATTCAAAGGCCCCCCACGCCAAAACGCCAGGCCCACCATCCCGCTCACCAGCGCCCTCACCTCGGTCGGCCACTCCGCTCTCCACACAGCTGGTGAATAGGGCCTGATGGCCTCCTAAGGGCTAAACCTAACCCTAGGTTAGCCCCTGAGGGGCCACTCCCAAGGAGCCTGGCGCCTCAACACTGGGTATTGGGGATACCCGAGCCAAAGCGCCTGACTCACCCTGCCTCCCCGCTGCCACCTATGCTGCTAGGGGCACCGCCGGTCATTCAGGGAGGAGAATGGTCAGGGCCCGCTGAGTCCCCTGAGACATTCGAAGGACCCCGGTGCCAAAACGCTTGGCCCCACGCTCCCACTCAACAGAGATCTCACCTCGACCCACCCCTCCATTCGCCACACAGCTGGCGGACTGAGCCTGCCAGCGTCCTGGAGGCTAACCCTAACCCTAGGTCAGCCCCCGAGGGGCCCCCACCAAGGAGCCTGATGCCGCAACGCGGTAGATTGGGGATCCCCGAGCCCCAGCGCCGGACTCACATGCTGCCCTGCCGCCACCTGGGCTGCTAGGTACGCCGCCGGTCATTCAGGGAGGAGAATGGGCAAGGCCATCTGAGTCCCCGGAGACATTCGAAGGCCCCAGGTGGCAAAACGCTTGGGCCCACGCTCTTGCTCTCCAGCGCCCTCACCTCGGCCTGCCCCTCCGCTCCCCTCACAGCGGGCGGATCCCGCCTGCAGGCCTCCTGGGTGCTAACCCTAACCCTAGGTCGGCCGCCCAGGGGCCCCTCCCAAGGGTCCTGGTGCCGCTTCGCTGGGGATCGGGGACCCCAAGCCCCAGAGCCAGGCCCAGCCTCCACCCGTGGGCTTGGGGTGCTGCCATTATTCAGGGAGGGAAAATGGGCAGGGCCCTCCGAGGCACGGTGACCTTCAAAGGCCCCCCGCACCAAAACGCCCGGGCCCACGCTCCCGCTTACCAGTGCCCTCACCTCGGTCCACCACTCTGCTATCCACACAGCTGATGAATAGGGCCTGCCAGCCTCCTAGGGGCTAAACCTAACCGTAGGTTGGCACCCGAGGGGCCGCTCCCAAGGGGCCTGGTGCCACAACGCTGGGGATTGGAGATACCCGAGCTGCAGAGCCTGACTCACGCTGCCACCCTGCCGCCACCAGGGCGGCTGGGGGCGCCACCAGTCATTCAGGGTGGGAGAACGGGCACGGCCCTCCAAACCCCCACCGACCTTCGAAGGCCCCCCACACCAAAACGCCCAGGCCCACGCTCCCAATCACCACCGCCCGCACCTCGGTCCGCCAGTTCGCTCTCCACACAGGTTGCGAAAAGGGCCTGCCGGCCTCCTGGGGGCTAACCCTAACCCTAGGTCGGCCCCCCAGGGGCCCCTCCCAAGGGTCCTGGTGCCGCTACGCCGGGGATCGGGGACCCCAAGCCCCAGAGCCAGACTCACCCTGCCACAACACTGCCACCCAGGCCGCTACAGGCACCGCCGGTCATTCAGGGAGGTAAATGGCTAGGGCCCGCCAAGTCCCCAGAGACATTCGAAGGACCCTGGCGCCAAAACGCTTCGGCCCGCGCACGCTCGACAGAGACCTCACATCGACCCACCCTTCCATTAGCCACACAGCTGGCGGATTGAGCCTGCTGGCATCCTGGGGGCTAACTCTAACCCTAGGCCGGCCCAGGAGGAGCCCTTCCCAAGGGGCCTGGTGTCACAACACCGGGGATTGGGGACCCCCAAGCCCCAGCGCCGGGTGCACCCTGCCGCCCCTCCGCACCCAGACTGCTAGGGGGGTAGCCGTTCATTCAGGCTGGGGGAACGGGCAGAGCACTCCAAACCCCTCCGACCTTCGAAGGCGCCCCGAACCAAAACGCTTGGACCCAGGCTCATGTTCACAAGCACCCTCAACTCGGCCCAACTTTCCGCTCGATGCACAGGTGGTGTATCGGGCCTGCAGGTCTCCTGGGGACTAACCTTAACCATAGGTCGGCCCCCAAGGGTCCCTTCCCAAGGGGCCTGGCGTCGCAACGCTGGGGATGGGGACACCGAGCCCAAGTGCCGGACTCACCCTGCTGTCCTTCAGCCACCCGAGCCACTAGGGGCCCACCGGTCAATCAGTGTAGGAGAATGGTTAGGGCCCTCCGAGCATCTGCTGACGTTCATAGGCCCCCCGCGCTAAAACGCTTAGGCTCATGCTCAGGCTAGCCAGCATCCTCACCTCGGCCCAACCCTCCGCGTGTTGTACAGCCGCTGATCGGGTCCACTGGCCTTCTGGGGGCTAACTGAAACGCTAGATCGACCCCGAGCAGCCCCTCCCAAGGGGCCTGGCGCCGCAACACCGGGGATTGGGGATGGCCAAGCCTCAGCACTGGACTCATCCTGCCGCCCAGCTGCCACGCGGGGGCTTGGGGTGGTGCCGTTCATTCAGGGCCGGAGAATGGGCAGGGCCATCCAAGACACGGAGACCTTCAAAGGCTCCCCAGGCCAAAACAACGGGGCCCATGCTCCTGCTCACCAGCGCCCTCACCTCGGTCTGCCACTCCAGTCTCCACACAGCTGGGGAATAGGGCCTGCGGGCC